>NW_017731410.1:3530529-3541957 GCF_001890085.2 Hipposideros armiger
GACACCTTGATTTTGAACTTCTGGCCTCTATAACTGTAAGAGAACAAATGTTTCTTGTTTTAGACCACCAAAGTTTGTGACAAGCACTTTATTACAGCAGTCCTAGGAAACAAACTGTTACCTATATCTATTAGATCTGCATTATCATTTCAGCTGCACAGTAACCATCAAGTGCCTATGAACATTTATTTAATGAGTTTTAAATAGGTCTAAGAAATGTAGCCCAATAATTAGCATGAGATTATGTTCTGTGCAGCTAAGTGGATGACTCATGGGCTCTCTCATGGACTTCTTTGTTTCCTGCCCAGGGCCTAGCCCAGTTAGCACGGAGCTAACATTCAGCAAGTATCTATGAACGTTTCACCGCTCACAAGAGAGTATCGGAAAATACAAAGTCTGATCACCTATAAGCACTGTATTAAGGGATTCCAAATACCAAGGATATTAAGGATTTAAAGAAAGTCCTGCCACTTCCCGAAATCTGCTTGGTTAGGTGACTTGAGAAACGAATATACACTTCAACCTAATAGAGCATTCCTGTGAAACATCAAATATTTTTAAGTGAAAGTGATGATAGTATTAAAAGGTTAAAACCCATTGTTGTTTACAGATACTTCCAGTTCCTCAGCCACAGAAGTTTGAAACACTTAAGCCTCTTTGCCAAGTGTTAAGAAATGATTCAGAAATGAAATCCTGGCCAACAACTACGGGAACATCCTCCATGCGTTACCTATCTTTTCTGCTGTATCTTTATGACTTCTGGGTTGGATGAAGCCCCCTGTGCTTTCCTTCTCAAGTTCAATTCTCCTTTTATTTCTTGGCCCCATTTGTGACTTCCTCTACGCAGAAGGGCGGGCATGGGGCAACCTGGAAAGGAACCATGCACCCCTCCCTGTCTCTCATGGTGCCAAGTCAGAGCAACAGGCGATGTGGTTAGCTCTAAGTTATGAGGCTGCAGGCCCTTCCAGCTCATCATTTCTTTTCTTTTATAAACCAGGAGTCTTCTCAGAAAGTGCCTGTAGGAAAAAATAAAGCCCGTTTTAATTCTAAGATACTTGCAGTGCTCTTGCCATTTTCAAAGGTTTTTTTTTTAGTTTTTTTTTTTAGCTCCTCTAAACACAATGGTGTGGACAGCTGTTTGGAGCACAGCAAACACTGCTGTGAGTCCTTAGCTCTCATTTCAATACAGAAATCTGATGAAAACTGCTGCATGATTAGGTGCTCCTGAGGACTAACTGATTGGATTGGGTTGAGATCTTTTCATTCTCTGAATATTTGGGAGGTAGTGTCCTTGAGAAATGCCCTCGTAGAGACGTCCCCATTTCTCTTGGGACAAATGAAAATGTGTCTGCTCTCTGGATGGAGAGTTCTTTTTGCTGCCCCAGAGGCCGAGCTTTGTGTCTAGATGGACAGGGCTTCTCCTTAGCTCAGGATCCTGCAGGGTCCTGGCTGGTGGTACCCTGGCTGGTGAGACAGTGTGTGTGAGAAACGGGAGATTCTGTGTGCTGCACACTTGTCATTTCTGCTACTCACAGACGATAGTCGGTTGTTTGTTGGGTCTCTATTATGTGTCAGGTTCTAGGATCAACCAGAAAACCAACCTGGCTGGAGGGAAGAGTGCTGTTCAGTCACTAAGTGCCTCCCTGAGATCTAGTCCTCTTTCTTCTTTGTTGATAGAACACTAACTTTGGGGGCGGGGGGTGTTGAGTGGGTGGCAACCTGCTCTGCCCTAAGTAAGCATTTACTAATGTAAAGCCTCCTTTTCATCTAGAGGTGACCATGTAACTGTTCTGGCCAATGAGAATAAGTAGAGGTCTGCTAGGGTCTTGTTGAAGACTTTTGGTTTGCCTAATAAAAATGGAATATGAGGCTAGCAACACACTAACTTGTTCTGTTTTTTAACTGCTGTGAACACTACATGATGCCTGGAGCCACAGCAGCCATTTTGTGACAGCAGGAAGGAAAGGCCAAGGGAATGATCCGTGGACAAGGATGAAGGAAGGGCTGACGGTGTCACACAGTCATTGGCTTCAGTGTAGTTAGACTCCTGAATCAGTGGCAATTAACTACCTAACTCCTCACTTCTTGCTGCTTAAGTTACTCTTAACTCTGTTAATCACCCCACAACTGAATGTATTTCTAAGTGATAAATGCATGCTTCTCAAATTTTACACCCAAGTACCCCTATTAGTAGAGGTGTAGTGACCTGGAACATGGAGTATAGCTCAAATTGGTCAGGAAACACATATTTCAGGTAAAATATGTGTTTCCTGAAACACATATTTTACCTGAAACACATACACACACACACCTACACATAGTATTCTACTTCATAATATGCTGATGTTTGTATTAATTTATTAAAAAATATTTAAATTGTCATCAAGAAAAAAGTTTTTAAAAAAACCTTTCTCCTCCAAATTGTAAAATAGATACTATGGAAAGAGGCATCCTGGGGCTTTGAGTAGCCCCTGACATACTCCCCATGCCCTCAGAGGTACAAATACCATCACTAGGAAACTCTGAATAAAAAGAAGCAGCAGGAGATCATGGGAGGTAGAGCTGGGGAAATGACAGCCTTGAGGACGCCAGACTAAGGGATTTAGACCAAAGTTCTTTAGAAATGGGACACATCACAGAAGTCAGAGCATCAGGGAGATTATGCAAAGCCACATTTTTGGGATGATTAGTATGGTGGCAGGACTGGAGCTGAGTGTACCACCGGACAGCGGGAGCAGGTGAGAGACTGTTGCAGTGTATCAGGTAGGACTAGCATTTNCTAGACCTGGAGCTGGGCTGCCGTGAGTCGCCAGCAACAGTGTAGACTGCAGTGGGGCTGGCCAGCAGTGAGTGTGAGTTTTCGTGAGCTGTGGTGAGCCACCGTGAGCGGCTGTCCAATGGCCAGCGAGTGACTGCCTCACCCAGGAAGAGCGCAATGATAACACCAACATGGGCCAGTGAAGCAACATCCTCCACAGCTAGACTGAAGAACAAAATGACAGCAACTTGTCTTTTCCCCTTCCCTGATTCCCCAAAGCTGTTCCCTTCCCCCAATTCCCCAATAAAATCTTTAAAAAAACTCAAAAAACCAGTACATCCTACAGAAAGAATCAGAGATGCATGTAAACGGACTTTTAAAGGCTTCTCACATGTCAATTTTTATTGTGCCAATTTATATTTGCTATTATTGTACCAATTTATACCCCATTTGCAAATTTAAAAAAATTCCCATCTCATTCTCACCACACCATTGCTAGTATGGAATATTACTGTTTCTCAACATCTTTCTGACATAGGAGCTTACTAATAAATACAATACCTACATGTGATAGAAAATTCAAAGAGCATTAAAGAGTACACACTGGAAAGTAAGTCTCCTGCTTACCTGTATCCGCCAGTCTCCCCAGAGGCTACCACTGATGTCAGTGTTTTATATATCATTGCAGAGGTATTCTGAAAATATATGAGCACACATATGGATGTGTCCCTCCTTTTTACACAGATGGTAGCATGCTATGTACATTCTTCTGATCTCAGAGGTTTTCGGAATAGGATGGGTGTGGGTAAATAAATGTACTACTTCTCATCTAGAAGTTCTATATGTTCTAAAATAGCCACAATGAATTACAGCTTATTTTATTTTAGTAAATGATGGGCCACATAGAGACCGTCTCATCTTTTACTTCAAAGCCTGAGTGCATTAGGATTCTACTTTTTGTAGATGCAAAGTTTCACCGTGCAAAGGCATATTGAAACAAACTCATCTCAGAAGAGACACATGTGACTCCATAACTAAATCTTAGTGTTGTGTTTATACTATGTTCTCTAATAAGAAAAGAGGAGCTATTTCTAGCTGAGAGAAATTTACAGTGTAATATATTGAAATGCAAACTGAAGCAGATTTCCCTACTATGAATTCATACTTTCATGAAGAATTATACTGTCACCACATCTTATAATCACTTTCTGAAACTCTGTAGCATTTCTCAACTGTGTTCTGGAAGATAATAGTTGTGATGGGGAAAAAAAAATCTATTATCAAAGAAATTCAACCCAGTTTTCTTATATTCAAATAATAACCACTTATAAAACAGAGAGAAAAAATATATCATTCACAATATAGCAAAAAATGAGCAATAGGAATAAACATTAAACATATAAACTGTGAAATTTTATGAGAAAATGAAAGAGGGTGAATAAATGAAATAATTTTTTTAAATAGGCTATTAAAATGATACAACTTTCCCTTTTTCTCTACATTTAATACAAACACAATAAAAACTCCAGTAAACTTATGAAGGGAATTATTAAATTGATGCAAAACTTTAGTAATTTAAGTGTGCTATTCTACAGAAGAAGAGTACAAAAGTACTTTAATTTTTGTCTTCCAGATATTAAGCCATATTATGTTACAATAATTAGTGAGACAGTGAGGTAGATCATGGAAGAGAATATGAAACCTAGAAATGGATTTTAATTTATATGGGAACAGAGTAGATGCAAAAGAAGGTCCTCAGATCATTGCAGAAAAGATACAATTATCTATTAATAAATTGGGACCAATTTGCTTCCTGTTTGAAAACAAAACAAATTATAATTCTTACAATAAAACTATAAATCCTAGTGAATCAGCTTTATTTGAAAAACATAAAACCATAAACATTTAAGAGGAAAATTTGCTGACATATTTTTATAATCTTAGGAAAAGGAATAAAGGCCTTTCTAAGCACAAAATGATAAAATATCTCACAAAAGAAAAGTTTGAAAGCCTTGAATGTCTAAAAATTAAATTTTTATGTATGGCAAGAGCACTATAAAAGAACTTCATAAACATATGACATGCTTGGCAAAAGGTTTTGCAAAATACTATTAAAAATAACCATTTTTTAAATCTAGAAATAACTCCTGCACTTTAAGAAAATGACGAATAACTCAAAAAGAAAATTGGGCAAAGAATATATATGATAGCTCTACAGAAGAAGAAATACAAAAGATGAGAAGTATAAAAAAATGCTCATTTTCAATGAGGATCAAAGAAACATCTAAAATAATAAATTTTTGATCTGTCAGATTTGTCAATATTAGAAAAAGATTGTCAGTAACAAGTGTTGGTGTTGATGTGAAGAGATAAACAAAGTCATACATTGTTCCTGGGAATATAAATTGATAGCATATTTTAGGGTGAAAATTTCCAAATATCAATACACATTTAAACTTACATACCCACTTGCAAATTTGCTTCTGTGTTTTCATAGATTAACTTGCCAAAAGTGGAATTGCTGGAACAAAGATATTTATAAGTAATGTTTATTTTAACATTGTTTCTCATTTCAAAGCATTTAATGAGTAAAATGATGGTACAAAGATTGGAATACTAGAAAACAATTTAAAAAAAGAAAGGCAGAGTAGCTATTTTCATGTTTATAAACATATATGTCTGTGATATTGTTCTGTAACCTACTTTTTGAAAACTATATCATGCTGTGTATGCCGCACTTTGTACATCTGTTTATAAGAGGCCCAGAAGGTCATATTCCAAACTGGTAACAGTGGAGACGTGAACTTGTCAGCAGTGGAATGGAGGTAGAGTAGGGTAAAGGGTGGATTTCTACTTTTATCTTTATACAATTCAATTCTGTTTCAGGTTGTACTCATCAAATGAGCCATATTTGTATTATAAAAAATAAACAATAAACATTCTCTCATTTCAGGAAAAACAAAATCATAAACACTGATCCCCTTTCAGCCACACCCAGAGATGCGGAAGCATACAAGTTTCCCTGGAAAAGCCTGGCAGACTGTCTTTCAGCCACGTCCCCTTCCTCACCCAGGTGAATTTACTGTACCCACGACCTGACCTCTAGCCTTATGAGTCAGAACTCTGGTTTTCGTGAGTCCCTGGAAAGCCCAGACACAATCTCATAAACCGGACTCAAAGCGGTCCAATGGATTCAATCAGGACAATGAGAAATAACAGTCATGTGAGCTGGAATGGGTTCTGCCCTTCTCAAATTCTCTTTCAGGAGGCAAATCTTCAAAAAGTAGAAGATAAGAGCACAGACTTTAAGAATTCAACATACCTGCCTAAGTTCAAATCCCGACTGTGTCAGTTACTATGGTGTAAACTGGACAAGCTGTTGAACCTCTCTGAGTCTCCATTTTCTCACCAGTAAAGGTAGGATACTAACATTATCTCCTAAGATTCTGTGTGGAGTAAATGAGATGATGAACCTAAAGCAGCTGGTAGAAGTCATCTTGATTGTTTCTGCTTTTGCTTTGGCTGGTGAGGACAAAGTGGATGCAGCAGGCTGGATGCAGTCAACATCGGAGGCCTTATTCCAGAAGTTTAGTTTTTCACCCTAACAAAGAACTCTCAAAATACAGTGACACAAAGAATATGGACACTTATTCCTCCTTCATGTGGTGGTCCAGGGTAGGTTGGTGGGTTTCTCTGTTCCATGTGGTCACTCAGGAATCCAAGACGCCGTCTACCTCTGTCATGGGTTGTTGTCTTCATTTGGAAGTTGAAGTTGGGTCCCAGGTCTATTGGAAGGAGAGCTTGTGGAGGAGTACATGTGCAATGTTTTAAAAGCTAGGCTGGTAGCGAGATACTTCCTCTCACCTTCCATTGAGGACCTAGGCATATGACCATACTTAGCTGCAGGGAGGTCTGGAAACAGAGGTGTTATCCCAGGTTCCCCAGCTAGGGATTAATTACTGCTGAGGAAGGGAAGAAACTGTTGGTGGACAAGTAGCCATCTCCCCCACAATCGGTCTTGCCAATCGGGCTAGAAATATTCTGAGTCCATTAGCTACTCCTTGTCTCCACTTTAGGGAAGGTTTTGCTACTAGGCCTTAGGGCCAGGAACCATTGAAGTTCTTTGACTAAGTTTCATCTTTCCTGTCAGGATGTGCATGGAGTTGGCCAAGTTTTGCTTCTCTAATTGTCTTCTAGGATTTGACAATCCACTCTGCTCTATCCCACACTCTTTCTCTAGATTTGCCAAACTTGTGCTATCACAGTCAAATTTTGGTGGCTGGAGAACAAAGGTGATTTGGTCAGTTGACATTTACACAGATGCATGGATTTTAGTGTGTGTGTGTGTGTGTGTGTGTGTGTTTGAATGGTGCACTGTGGTCCTCAGGAATGGTATGTGAGGACAAAGGTTACTGGGAAATGAGTTAGAGTGAGATTTTTCTGGCCCCAGAAAGGTTGGTGAGGGAGAGAGTGTGAGGGATCTTATCAGAGCTGTATACACAGTGAAGGTCACTCAGAGGGAGACCCAAAGCAGGCAGAGGGTATCATATAACATTTAAAGTAGGAAGGTTTGTGGCTTTCCCCAGCCTCAAACTGCCTTGCCTGGGGACTGAAGATATTTCATTTTGTCCTTACAAAAACTCTGGGGCAGTGTGATGGGAGAAACAAAATGAAGGAGCTGAGATTTGCCTTGATTTCTTCATAGAAAACTAGAGTCACTTAACTAGTTAACTCCAAACCACCAGAGTATCTGCTGATAGGCAAATGGGTACAAAGTCACAAGTTTGGCAAAAGTGGCGATTGGCTATACATAGAGTGATGACATCTTAGGGGACACTCAGAAAGTGTCTCATGTCGCCCCAGCAGAGCTCAGAGCACCTTGGCACCCACCTTTTGCCTGGGACCCCATCCACCTCTACGGAGATTACTGTGTGCCGATTGTGCCTGAGATCCTGGTGTGGAGGGCTCTGTGGAAATGGGAAGTTGCTGCTGGAGGGAGTGTTGGTCCTGGGGTTTGGGAACTCCTCTGTGTAATGAGTGCTTTCCTCCCTAATGCACTATTTGCTTTTAATGTCTCCTTAGAAACCATGCATATAATACTTAACTCACCCTTGGCTCCATTCTAACACATTTTTTTGTGTAAGTCACAAGGACTGTTCTTTTCGGTTGTGGCCTTTTTCTTCCCCCTGCTTTCCCTAGGTTTCTAAAGTGTGACCATTCAAGAGGACCAAGGCCTCCTTTGTCAGGCTGAGATTTGTGTCTGTGCTCTTGGCAGGATGTGTTGTTAACTTTTGAATACTCTGGCTCTGAAGGAAAAGGATGTGCTCCAGTGACACACTTTATGTCAGAAACTTTGTTAGCCGTGGTGGCAGTCACATCAGGAGTACACAGGCCCAGCTCCATGGTGTGTGTGGGCACCCTCTGCCAAGCCGGGAGATGCACAGCCGGGGACAGGAAACCACAGCACCCCGCCTCCATCGTCTGCACCCTCAGTGGACGCTCCCACATCTCTCATTGTCCTTCCTTCCCACCTTCTCCTGTTCCCAAGCTGCTGCACAATCACCGCCTCTCGTTATTCCCAAAGGAGGGAGTGGTGGCCTGAGCTCTGGGCCAGGCCATGTGAGGGAGGACAGTGCCGGAGAAAATGCCTAAATCTCCTTTTCAGTCACTGCTACTTCCATATGGACCAACTCTGAGGAGACTAGACTTGTCCCTGTGAGTCCCGGGGGACTTAGCTGAAATGAGCTTCAGTTGCAAAATGATTAGTGTGTTGATTATGGTTACAGGACAGAGAGGCCTCAGCCATCATCAGGAACCCTTCATTACTTATGGCTGGAAACACAGCCACCGTATTTCAGGGGTACCTTTTTTCTCCATGAGAATTGTTTTCTTCTTTTTTTTTTTCTGATTATTTACGTAATAGAAATTTATTGCAAAGAATTCAGAAAATATAGAAAGGTGTAAAAGAAAATGGTAACACCCCCTCCCATCCCAAATAATCTCTGTTAACAGTTTGGGGGGCAAACCTCCTAGGTGTTTCCTGTGCATGCACATGTATTCATACTTTTAAAAAAATGTGACTTGACTGTTGAAAGCTGAACTAAAACTTAGAGGTATGAGATAGCAACCCTTTATTATAGCTCGTGGATTCTCTGGATGAGGAGTTTGGACAGGAGACAGCAGGGATGGCTTGTATCCGCTCCGTGAAGTCTGGGAAGCCCTCAGCTGGGAAAACTCAAATGGCTGGGAATGACTGGAATGTATGGAACCATCTGGATGCTTCTTTCTTCACTCACAGAGGTAGCACCTGGGTTGGGCCCACTGGAATTCTGAGCTCACTGGGGAGTATTGACTGCAGTACCTGCACGTGGCTTTTCCCTGTGGCGTGGGCTTCCTCACAACGTGGTGGCCTCAGGTAGTTGGACTTCTTCTATGACGCTCAAGGCTCTAAGAGTGAACAAGGGCGACACTGAGTGGCCTTCTGTGATCTGGGAGTCATATAACATCACTTCTGCCATACTGTGTTGGTCAAAGCAGTCACCAGCCCACTGCAATTCAAGGAGAGGGGACAAAGACCCTGTTCTCCATGGAAAGGGTGCCGAAGAACTTGCAGCTGTGTTTCAACAGCCTGACAATTTTTTATTATTTTTATTTTTCTGACAACTTATATTTAAAAACATGGGCAGTGTGCTGGTTTGAATTGTGTCTCTCAAAAAGGTACATTCCCATCCTAACCCTCAGTACCTATAAATGTGACCTTATTTGAAAATACAGTCTTTGTAGATGTCATCAAGTTGAGATGAGGCCATACTGGATTAGGGTGGGCCTTAATCTAATGACTGGTGTTTTTATAAGAAGGGAGAAAGTTGGGTGCAGGCACATAGACACTCAGGGAGAATGCCCTGTGATGATGGAAGGAAACACTGGAGTGATGTACCCATAAGCCAAGGAATACCAGGGCTGCCAGCAGCCACCAGAAGCTGGGAAGAGCCAAGGAAGGATCCTCCTCCTTCAGAGACAATGTGACCCTGCTGACACCTTGATTTTGAACTTCTGGCCTCTATAACTGTAAGAGAACAAATGTTTCTTGTTTTAGACCACCAAAGTTTGTGACAAGCACTTTATTACAGCAGTCCTAGGAAACAAACTGTTACCTATATCTATTAGATCTGCATTATCATTTCAGCTGCACAGTAACCATCAAGTGCCTATGAACATTTATTTAATGAGTTTTAAATAGGTCTAAGAAATGTAGCCCAATAATTAGCATGAGATTATGTTCTGTGCAGCTAAGTGGATGACTCATGGGCTCTCTCATGGACTTCTTTGTTTCCTGCCCAGGGCCTAGCCCAGTTAGCACGGAGCTAACATTCAGCAAGTATCTATGAACGTTTCACCGCTCACAAGAGAGTATCGGAAAATACAAAGTCTGATCACCTATAAGCACTGTATTAAGGGATTCCAAATACCAAGGATATTAAGGATTTAAAGAAAGTCCTGCCACTTCCCGAAATCTGCTTGGTTAGGTGACTTGAGAAACGAATATACACTTCAACCTAATAGAGCATTCCTGTGAAACATCAAATATTTTTAAGTGAAAGTGATGATAGTATTAAAAGGTTAAAACCCATTGTTGTTTACAGATACTTCCAGTTCCTCAGCCACAGAAGTTTGAAACACTTAAGCCTCTTTGCCAAGTGTTAAGAAATGATTCAGAAATGAAATCCTGGCCAACAACTACGGGAACATCCTCCATGCGTTACCTATCTTTTCTGCTGTATCTTTATGACTTCTGGGTTGGATGAAGCCCCCTGTGCTTTCCTTCTCAAGTTCAATTCTCCTTTTATTTCTTGGCCCCATTTGTGACTTCCTCTACGCAGAAGGGCGGGCATGGGGCAACCTGGAAAGGAACCATGCACCCCTCCCTGTCTCTCATGGTGCCAAGTCAGAGCAACAGGCGATGTGGTTAGCTCTAAGTTATGAGGCTGCAGGCCCTTCCAGCTCATCATTTCTTTTCTTTTATAAACCAGGAGTCTTCTCAGAAAGTGCCTGTAGGAAAAAATAAAGCCCGTTTTAATTCTAAGATACTTGCAGTGCTCTTGCCATTTTCAAAGGTTTTTTTTTTAGTTTTTTTTTTTAGCTCCTCTAAACACAATGGTGTGGACAGCTGTTTGGAGCACAGCAAACACTGCTGTGAGTCCTTAGCTCTCATTTCAATACAGAAATCTGATGAAAACTGCTGCATGATTAGGTGCTCCTGAGGACTAACTGATTGGATTGGGTTGAGATCTTTTCATTCTCTGAATATTTGGGAGGTAGTGTCCTTGAGAAATGCCCTCGTAGAGACGTCCCCATTTCTCTTGGGACAAATGAAAATGTGTCTGCTCTCTGGATGGAGAGTTCTTTTTGCTGCCCCAGAGGCCGAGCTTTGTGTCTAGATGGACAGGGCTTCTCCTTAGCTCAGGATCCTGCAGGGTCCTGGCTGGTGGTACCCTGGCTGGTGAGACAGTGTGTGTGAGAAACGGGAGATTCTGTGTGCTGCACACTTGTCATTTCTGCTACTCACAGACGATAGTCGGTTGTTTGTTGGGTCTCTATTATGTGTCAGGTTCTAGGATCAACCAGAAAACCAACCTGGCTGGAGGGAAGAGTGCTGTTCAGTCACTAAGT
>NW_017731410.1:3543255-3545316 GCF_001890085.2 Hipposideros armiger
TAGTTAGGATTCGTATTTAAGTCTCTGTTCTTGCAGCTACATCAAGCTGAACGAAGGAGAAGGGGTGCAAGAGATGAAAGCAGATGGAGTGGGATCCAGTCAGAGCTGAGGGCTTGGCCTCCCTGCAGGCATCTGGAAAATGGAGAAAGAGTAGCTGAAGCTCTGGGAAGGCCAGGCGTAAGGGCAGAGGAGTCACACACATTGTTTCATTCCATCCACTTCTGGGCTGTGGGTTCAGGCACGAAGGAAGTGGCTACAATACCACATATAGTTGTTAGAACTCCTAAGAATTGCTAGAGCCCACAGTGTGAAGCAAAGTAGGTTAGATCCAAGTCTGGCACAAAGCAAGAAGAATGCCACAGATATGCAAGTTAGGTTGCTCATTATTATACAGAAATGCCCTTAACTCCCAGGCTGGCTGGGCCCTTCCTAGCTGTCATTACAGCTCCTCACGGTAGAAGATTCTGGGCAAATCAGTGGACTGTTTCTGGATGTCAGATGAGCTCCATGACTGGCCCTGTTTAACCTAAGCCCATTAATCAAGTCTGATGATTTAATTACTGTTGAAACAAACATGTCAATGGCAATGCGATACATTGCAAACATCTCTATGTCCCAAACGCCGGGGGGAGTTACCCAGAGAAGAAAGGAAAATTTAGCCTTTCTCTAAACAAAGGCATTCTCCCTTTGTATAAGCAGAGATGGGAGATAGGCTCTGAATGTGTGCTCTCTGGCTTCTGTGTTGGAGATGCCACACATTCCCTACAGCAGAGGCCCCAGTGCCCTAACCACCCTGTCTCCAAATGCAGCAGCCTGTAAGCCCTTGCTGAGCCCATCTGGTTTTCCAGCTGTGTACTTGGAAAGAAGAAGCCACAATTAGCTAAATACCATGTAGACCAAGGCACCGAAGCAGCTATTGTGGGGTACCATTTTGGACCTGATCTCCGGGGAACCCAGTATGAATCAGATATATAGCAGCAGTGAGATGCCCCACTGCCCAGAGAGAGAGATGGTGACTGAGAGAATAGGTGACTGTTTCAGATGCTTTCCTGTTGTCTGCGTGAGGCCTGCTCTATTTACTGCTCTGGCCCTACAAGATGTACCTGGATGCTTAGAATAAATTCCTCTTTGCTTCTGAGCTTGAGGGGTTTCTATCTCTTGCAACCACTCTTCTTTGTTAAGATACCTACTCTGTGCCATGCCAGGTGCTCTGGGGAGAGGTAAGAATGATTAACATAAGGTAGCTACTTGATCCTTTGAAAATACCCTCCCATGTCTTTTGTTTCTTTATACTTATATCCATACTTATCTGCTGTTCTATTTCACTAACCATATCATTTAAGCAATTAATTATTTGCTAATTATTCAACGTTTGTTCATCTTTATTCTCTAATTAGACTGAAAATGCACTAATATAAAAAACCGTGTCATATATGTTTTTTGCACCCCCTAACAGTGCCAGGGATGATATTTTAGCCAATAATTATATTAAATTTTTTAGTTAAATAGCAAAGAAAGTGAATACAGAATCAGGAGTCAATCTAGTTATTTATTATACTTTAATAAGTGCAAGTTTCACTTATGCCCTCCTTTGTCCATTCGTTTGTCAGCCACTGGTTCACTTAAATCCATCTGGTGAGTGGCTTGAAGTCGGAGAGATTGGGAGAAACTAGAGCAGTTCGAGCTTCTTAAAACCACCCACGTGTATGGTAATATAAGGGTCTAGAGGGTAGGAATGCAGAGGAAAGTACACTGTGAGACTTCAGGAGTAAAATCAACAACACTCGGTGACTAGAAGGACTGTCAATTGGGCAGGGGAATTAATCAAAGATGGGGGGAAATCTTAGTATGTTTCCAAGAGAGCTTGCATGGCAAGGTCCTAGAGAGTGTGTGGCTGGCCATAGGAATATTGCAAAGTGAATTGTACTCCCTTTCAAGGAACTTAAAAAACAAAACAAGGGCCGGACGAGTGGCGCGATGGTTAAGAACGGGCTTGGGACGCCAGAGGGCCCCGGTTCGGATCCCACATATGAGGGCCAGTGACACTGCCCTCTACAGCTA
>NW_017731410.1:3545817-3575118 GCF_001890085.2 Hipposideros armiger
ACACACACACACACACACACACACACACACAGTTTCAAGGTATGTATTTGTCTGATGGGGAGTTATAAAACTGATCAATAAAATAAAATAAAAGACATTTACAGAACAATTCTGCAAAGTGCAGCCTTAACAAATACTAGCCTCTGTCATTTGCCCTCGTTAAGCTGGAATATAGATCTGTTTTATTTATGCTTTTGAAGAATTGCCACATTAAACAGGTCTCGAAAGGTTTGTTTTAATGGTACTTAAAAAAAATCTGGAATTTATGGATTACGAAAGAGATGGGCTCTTTGACTTTTCAGTGAGACTGCACACTGTCTCTCACTCTCATTTTTGGTTAGGAGCTTACTTTTACAATTTAAGATTCACATTCATGGTTTTAAAGCTCCTAAGAGTCAAGGAGTTATAGCCCTTGATTATTTTATTCATTCAATAGATAGGTAAAACTCACACCTTATAATTGGGCTTAAAGACTGGGAATAGGTTTTTTAAAGTGTGCTAAGATTTCCAGACAATTTATGTATTTCTCCAGGGCTCTCTGCAACTATAGATTTGTCCATAAATCACAAGTGCAGAAAGAGAAAAAATGGTCACTTTTTCCATTTTTTCCAATAATACCGATTGAGTACCTCCTAAATGCCAATCTAAGACAGCAGCTGAGAATGAGGCAGACTCCTCTCTGACCAGAAGGAACTCCCACGCAGAGGCATTCAGCCAGGGTAGAAGCGTGATGTTTCTTGGAGAAATTCAAAACCCAATTTCCTATGACACAGCAGGAGATAGCTTAGGACTTTGGGCCTTTGCCTTGGAGGCAACTTTGTTCAGAAGTGAGCACTGACTGTCCTAAGTGGTGTCCAGCTGGGGCCAGGGGCTCCCCATAAAAGGGGCTTAATCGAGGCGGTGGGACTTGAAAAGGATGCTGAGGAAGCACTGTAGTTAGAAAAGAGGAGAAGGGGTAAAGGCCCATCAAAAAAGCTGACTCCAGCCCCAAGGAAGCAGAGGGTCATTGAGAGAGGAAAGTGAGGTTAGAGAGGCCTATTCAGCCACATAGCAGTGGACCTTTGAATCCCATGGCCTCAGGCCCAGCTCAGTTCTCGCCTATATCCTCTCTGTCAGGAGGAACATCAACAAACCCTGAGTGAAGTTTCGTTCCAAGTTATATTTGGGAAGACTAATCTGGTTCCACTGTGTGGGAAAGATCAGAAGAGGAAGACGTCAGAAGTGGGAGGTGGAGACCAGTTCGGTGTAGTTATCTAGGAAAAGAATGAGTGTTGTAGGGATTTAGCTGGGATTGCTGTTTCACCCTGAGGTTATAGATTTCAGAACAGCACAGAGCTGCAAGGGAGATTTAAAGAACGTGACCATGACGGGTTCTCTTGGGAGAGTGAATGAGGACAAATGTGTCATCTGGCTTCTTCCTGGGCTCTCCTCTTCCACATGGGTTTGCCCCCTCCCCATTCCCCAGGGTACATGGGGAGCTTTCTGCTTATCATCAGTCAACAATCAACAAAAACAGATCCCAAGTCTGGTAAAGGCTAGCAAGACCGGTTGGCAGCTGACAATTCTGAGGATCTCTTGTCCAGATGGAGTCTCCCCCAACCATCCTTCTTATCAAAGTCCTCCACATGGGCATAGTGGCTTTATTTAACTCAAATCTCTGTTTAGTTACTGTTGCAAAGTAGCAAAACATCCAATTGTCATTTTCCATTCAGGCCCAAAAATACAAAGCATGATGTGTTAGGGGACAAACCCAGAGACACTGCTTCAATTATTACACCCTCCCCAGCTGACCCTTACTCACCAGACTGAGCTCAGGGCCACTGTCAAGGCAGTAGCACTTCCAGCTTTTCGCAGAGCATCAGATTTGGGGATCTGAGAGCCAAGAAAGTCAACATGTTCAGGTTGCACATGAGAGCTCGTCTCTAACCCTGACCCAGACCTTGGAACAGGGCCTCCCTGGAAACAGGAAGTAGAGAGCTTTAGAGTAAAACTCAGTTCACGGGTAAAGCTCTGCTTTCCTTGAAAAGCTTCTGGTCATCTTGGTAAAAATTGGGAAAGAGAACAGGCCTCTGGAGCTGTACATCTGGGTCCTGCATCCTTCATTTTATTTCTAAAAATCTCTCAGAAGGCAGCAGATGCCAGTATCTTAAATTGAAATTATTTGTGACCAGGTCAGAACAGTCACAAGGAATCCCATGAGCATTGAGTAGAAAAGTTCATGACACAAAATTAAATACTTTCAATGGCAACATGTTTTTTCAATTTTGTGTTGATATTATTTTGTCCTAAATATGGAATCTGTTTGGAATTTGAAAAATAGAAAAGCTACATACATAACTTACTATCACTGGCTTTGAAAGGAATAGACCCACCTTGGTACTTGGCAGTGGGAGAGAGGGTTGATGAGGGTGTCTAAGTCTTTCGCTATCCTAATTCCACCCATCCTTGAAAGTTTGGTTTGAGTCTTTAGAAAGACTTCCCTGAGTCAAACAGCCCACATTCACCTCTTTCTTCTCCAAACTGCTACAAAAATTATAGTCGGTACCATACAATTTAGTCCTTTGTTGTAAACGGCCTGTATCATTCACGTTACATGTGCTGTTGCTGTTTCCCCAACCAGATGGCGAGATGTTTTAGAAAGCACAGATCCTGTAGGCTTCTTCTTTTGTTTTTCTTTTTTTCTCTGAGGAAGTTTAATATATTTCTGCAGGGTCACTGAAGGAGTCTTACAAGTAATTCTCTTGTAAATTCAGTTGTGGAAAAGCAGAGGAAGGAAACATGTGTACAGAGAAATGTGTACTCAGTATCTGTCAGGGTAGGTTTACTCTTATTTAAAAAAGAAAATCAATTTCAGCAGCTTAACACAATAAATGTGTACTTAATGTCCATCTACAATTCCATTTGGGTGCTCCTGGTCAAGTGACTCATAATTTTTGCCAAGTAGTGGTGATTCAGAGATCCAGGTTCCTTCTCTCTAGTTCCCTTGGGGCCTCCTCATGGTCCTCTCCATCGGACCCTCTGTATCTGGCTAACAGATGAGGGGCAAGAATGGAGGATCGTACATGGGAGAGTTTTATGGCCCAGCCTTCCACCTGTATTTCATTGGCCAGAACTCATTAACATGGCTCTACCTAACTTCAAAGGAGGCTGGGAAACATGGCCTATGAGCATGCCCAGTAGGGAAAGGATGATCTGGTGAACTAGACAGTGTTTGTCATACTTTCCAAGTTCTGCCTACAAGAACCAGGAAATATATTTCAGTGACTTGAGCATCATGGTGGCAGTACACAGAATTAATCCAACTTACTTTTGATAAGATGGGTGATTATTTCTACTGTGAAGTTATTCTTGGAACCTGAGTGTCTACAAATATAAATAATAAGAAAAAATCTAATAAAAAATTCAGTTAACTTAATTTTTATGGTGCATGCTGGATTCTTAAAACATTTCTATAGAACTTTTTAGTATCTGCTTATCCTTATGGTTTAAAAGGTTGTTCTAAGAATAGTGTCTTATACTATAATTTTTATTCTATTGATTTTTTTTATTACATGGCATTAATGATTGCTGCTACTGTATTAACTGAGAATAGGTCTTCTTCTATATAGGGCCACTTACCTATAGGGGAGGAAAAGCAAGGGCCCATATAAATCTAAATAAATCCCAAATAGGCTTTTAAAAAGATTAAGTATTGCCAATTATACTCTAATTTTTTTAAAAAAAGCAAATGAAAACTTATAAAAGTTGTTGCAATTGAGTGAAATTGATCAATAAATTAATTCACTTTGCATAAAAAGGGTTAGTATAACACATTTTATCTCTCCTTATTTAGAATTCCATTTTGATTTATCTATATAGTGTTTGTGAGTGTATCTCTATATAGTTTTTTTATTATTAGTTTCAGGTGTACAGAACAATGCAATAGTCATGCTTTTCACCCCTCACAAAGTGGCCATTTCCCTCCCCCAGTCACCCACCCCCTCCCCCCATACCATACATATCTATCACAATTCCATCGACTCCACTCCCCGCACTGTGCTCCACATCCCGTGACCACATATATATCAAATCTTAGTTGACATACAATATTATTCAACATCAGCACAGATGTACAGTGCAGTGCTCAAGCCTCTACCCCATCCATGAAGTGGTCTCCCTAACAAGACATGAGTCCATCTGAGCCCCTAAAAAATATTTACAACATTACTGATTATACTCCCCAAACTGTCTTTCATATCCCTGTGGCAATGTTGTAGTTACCAATTTATGTTGTCTAGTCCTTTCCCTTTTTCTCTCATCCCCACCCCCTCCCAAACTAGTAAACCCTCAGTTTTTCCCCTATGTCTCTGAGACTATTCCTGTTTACAATGCTCATTTATTCAGTTCTTTAGATTCCACATATAAGTGAGATCATATGGTATTTGTCTTTCTCCTTCTTTTTAAATTAAAGTTTATTGGGTTGACAATTGTTAGCAAAGCTACATAGATTTCAGGTGTACAATTCTGAAATATATCATCTATATATCATATTTTGTGTTCATCATCCAAAGTCAGTTCTCTTTCCATCACCATATATTTGACTCCCTTTACCCTCATCTACCACCCCCTCTCCCCTTACCCTCTGGTAACCACTAAACTATTATCTGTATCTATGAGTTTTCTTTCTTCATTTGTTTTTCTTGTTCTTTTGTTGTTTTCAGTTTCATATCCCGCATATCAGTGAAGTCATATGGTTCTCTACTTTTTCTGTCTGTCTTATTTCACTTAGCATGGTAATCTCAAGATCCATCCATGTTGTCGCAAATGGCACTATTTCATCTTTTCTTATGGCAGAATAGTATTCCATTGTGTATATATACCACAACTTCTTTATCCAATCACCTATCGAAGGACACTTTGGTTGTTTCCATGTCTTGGCCACCATAAATACAGCTGTAATGAACACCGGAATACATATATCTTTATGGATATATGTTTTTAGATTTTTTCGGTAGATACCCAAGAGAGAGATTGCTGGGTCATATGGTAATTCTATTTTTTATTTTTTTGCGGAATCTCCACACTGCCTCCCATAGCAGCTGCATCAATCTGCAGTCCCACCTGTTAGACTTCTTGTTATCTCCTAAATGCTGAGCTTACTCCTCAGAACATTGTAGGTGTTTGATCAGCATTTATTGAATGAAAATGTTGAGCATCTCAGTGGGCTTATTTCAGAAGTCAGATCTAACTAGATCTTCCCTTTTTTGCCAGACAAGCTCAAGCTCAGCGTGGTCCAGGGTGGGCATGCAGAGAAGGTGTGTTGTGATGATGTCAATCATTCATTGTTGACAGCCAGGGGTGGCAGTGGGACATGCTGGTTAATAACAGTCAGCAAACCTGGGCTCTGATCTAGTTTTTCCCACTTATTAGCTGTGTGGCATTGCACAGGTTACTTTACTAAACTGTAGTTTTTTTATGCATAAAATGGGAATAAAAATAGTACCACCGCCTAGCATTTTTTTTTTTGAGGAATAAAATAAGTTATGAAGACCCATATGACCCATTTTGCCTTTTGGGTATATAAGTAATGTAATTCCACCCACTGCCTTGAGAATTTGCATGTCCAGATTAGAGCAGTTCATAATCCTATCCCCTCTCTGAGGATCCACTCCTACTGTTCAGCCTAGAGACCCAGAAGTGCCTGCTCAGTCTCAGGGGTCAATCCTGGACCTTCTCACTTTCCTGGTGTTCCAGGTTCCTGAATGATTTCAGCTGTAGCCATGCAGCTGCCAAAGCCTGATGTTGCTAAACCATTATAGCCTGGGAAGAACCCTTCACACCCCTGGTCAAATCTGCACTGGCTCCTCAGCCAGGATAGAGGCTGTTTCTGAATTCCTGATGTTACAGCTTTTAAAGAGAACTCCCCCTAACTGCTGGGGTTTACTCTGCATCAAGGGGACTAATAAATCCATATATGTATAACCCCTGTGTGCTTATGGCGCTAAGAGGGGAGGATATCTCACACACAAAAAATTGATCTGGTCCCAGGTAAAAAAAGGTCATGATTTCAAAGCTTCAGTTAGGTCTTTGTGTAGCTGGGGCATGACCACTGGGGCTCGTAACTTCTGAAGATCGGTGGATCAGTTCTTCAACTTGGTAAATTAACTGGCTTTGGGGCTTAAACTATCTTAATAAAACCCCTGGTTTTAATTCAGTCACATAGACTGAGCTGTCGGCCAACTTTATGCTAGTGAAATATTTATTTCTGACTCACATTAGTTGGCAGCAGGTGGTACGAAAATCATGGAAAATTTAATAACAAATCTTGTGAGGCAGCTTGAAGAAAAAGCAAAGAAAAGTGGCCCTTGGAGCAGGCAGCAAGCAACTGGCAGGCTAGCCTCTGGCATGAGGCGCTGGCACTGTCAGCTCAGGCTGGGAGTGTGGAGTGGCTGGAGAGAAGAACCCACCCATGGTGTAGGCATCTACCTAGCAGTGGATCTTCCTCAGCTCCAGGAGAGGACTTTTCTCAGCGGTATGCATTCTTCCCAGTTTGGTAACGCATCAGGAATTGTGAAAAGTAACCACAGTCTCTGGATATGGCAAGAAGAGATAAGACATAAGCAAACCAGCCTCCAGAAAGCTGGAGGAGAGGAGGGGTAAGAGAGAATCTGTGATGCAGCATTGATCCAGAAGAAATCCGTTATTCACTCAACTGAACGTTGTCAACTTTGGTTTTGATTTCAGCAAGCAAGAATGTTCCTCTGAGTTCTCTGAAGTGTTTTTGCTTCTCTCCACATACCATATTTTGCTGTGTATAATGCGCTCCCATGTATAATGCGCACCCACATTTTTTACCCAAACTTTCAGGGGAAAAAAAAAATCTCTGGTTTTAATTTTTTAATTCAAATTTTTATTTGTTTACATTTAGGTACTTGTTTTTTGTATTATAAAGGAATTTTAGCATTTATTTTTTAACATATTATGGTATGAGAAATTTTGTGACAAATAATTACAAAACATAAGAACAGATACAAGATACAACACATTTTATGTATCAGTAATAAATTTATGATATTAACGCATCATAGAAGGCCAAAAACTCTTCGTCATTGCAAATTTGTTGTAAGTTCAACAAAACCAAGTATGGTATTCCAGGGTATTATTTTGCATGCAGATATCATTTTTGAGTTCTAGAGTTACACTCTTAACTCATAAGCATAAATAAAAAATTAAAAACATTTATATAGCTACGGAATTAATACTACCCATGTATAATGTGCATCCTTATTTTTCCCTCACAAATTTGGGCAAAAAAGTGTGCATTGTATATGACAAAATACGGTATCTTCTTTCCCATCCAAAACTCAGGGAGATGAAGCTGAGAAGATAATCATCCCCAGTGTGGCATTTCTACAAGTGGAGGCCTTCTTCCCTTTCCTTCCTCTCAACTCTCTTCTTGGCTACTAGACTGGCCATATAGTCAGAGTAGGTGACAACCACCAGCTGGAAAGATCTCTGACCTCCATAGTCCCTTCTCCATCCGGGTCATGCCATTGGGCCATTTCAGAACCTTGGTCTTCCCCTTGAAAAATGCAAATGCTTGTGAAAAAGTATAAAATAATTTACAGTATAAGATTTCTCTTATGATGTAGTCCTACTTTAAAAAAGAATTGTATAACATGAATGAGGTTCTCAAGTGCTTTCCTTCTGTCTGAAGGCCGGGGCTCCAGTTCCTTTCTCCCCATTATCTCTACCAAAAAGACGCCTCAGGAATAAAGAACATATTCCTGATGGAGGAAAAGAAAAGTGGGACAGGCTGAAAGCAAAAAAAAGACCTTCACTTATGTTGGAACTTTGTTTAGGGCTGGCCTGTTTGGTTCATTTGGTTGTTGTTTGCTCTTTAGGACAACAAGCAGGAAAGGGCTCTTTTCCAACTCATCAGTGAGAGATGGTGGAGCCTGGAGGCTTAATAAGTGAAGACATGAATTTCATATTCCGACTGCTAGCCATGGTCTCATGGCAGTGGAACCCCACTGTAGGAAAGTGTTCCACCTTAGGGGTCAGGAGACCTGGGTTCTAAGACCTCCCAGAGCCACCAACTGCCTGGTCTGTGGTCTTAGCAAGTCGCAATGTGCTTCCTATCGGTGAATGGGATACATAACACCTACTCCATCCATTGCACAGATTTTTGTGGGACTGCAACCATCACAACATGGAGCTTGCAGCAGGACTGGCTGTGCCCCTTCTTCTCCTCTTCCTACAGTGGCTCCTTGGGCAGCGTGTACTTGGGTATGAGTGGGTAGCTGGGACTGCTGACCAGAAAAGGCCCTAGATTAGATTCAGATGATGAACTGTGGAAACTTCCATCCATTATCTGTCTGTCTATCTATCTATCTATCTATCTATCTATCTATCTATCTATCCACCCATCCATTGATACATATGAATTGGGTACCCATGATGTGCCAGGCACCTCTCCTATGGACCTTAGTGTTTGCTGGACTCTAGCAGTGCAACAACATGAGGAGTCTTTGTTTTACCCCCTTCTTAGGGACATCCTGAGAGGTATTTCTGTCCTGATCATTAGACCAAAACATCCATGCTGCCAGGGAGAAGCCTGGCCTGACAGGAGAGCTCTGACCACCCTTCTCTCCTGTTTACATTAGATAGTCTTTGCTCCAGGATAGTTAGTAACCAGCAGCATCACCAGAAAGGGGAGGGACATTTAGGATTGACAGGGGTGGAGAGAGGGCAGAAGAAGTTTCACCTGGGTCATCCTCCCACCTACTGGTTCCCACCTCTGCCTTCCGCTTCTCTAGACCCTGCCCTCACTCTGCTCGGTTCCTTCTCACTGACCTGTCAATTGCAACGTGATCCACTTTCTTCTTCCCTCATTTCTCTTCTGCCTGCTCCAGTCCATGAGGTAATAATAATGACACATGATTGGGGGAAAAAATGCAAATTCTTTTTCAAAGACAAAAAGAGCACATGGGAAACTAAGGATTTGGAGACAGATTTGGGTGTGGTTTTCAGGCATGTCTGGAGCTTTACACAACCCCCTCTTGTCTCTGTTGCACTGTTTGCCAGTTTTATGAGAGCAGCATTTCCTTTAGATAGATAGTAACCTCATACACCCTCGTCATACCCAAGAGCCAGATAGTGCTCCCCAAATGAGCAAAGCCCCTCCAAGAACCATAGCCCCACTAGAACAGCCATCCCCCAGGGCAGATCCCTGGTAGTGATAAATCCTTAGGAGATTTTTAAATGTGGGAGGAGATACAGAATTGGAGGGGTGATTGAGATTCCACAATCAAAGGTCAAAGACCTGAAGCTACCTATCTGGGAATCCGGCAGGAAACAGACTACGGGAGGCAGGACCTGGGTAATGGTGGGTGGTTCCAGTACAGCAGGAGATAGCTGGGCAAGTGGGTGAGGTCACTGGAAAAATGGTTGTACTCTGGCAGGCTTTGGAGCTTGCTAATGTTGAGATTCTAGGAAGTTTTTCTCATTCTCCTTTGTCTCAAACTCTGCTGGCTGAAATAAATAGGTTCCTAATAGTAAAGGAGGCTAGCTAAAGGATTTGGGAAGAAAATTCATGGCAATGGTACCAGGTGGCAGTTGGGAATATTTTGCTTGGGTTTTGCAATTTCCACTTAGCAGCCCATTATTACACATAAAATGCAATATATACTCTGTGTATTATATATAATAGAGTGGTAAAATATATGATTTACCTGTATATGGCATGAATAGTCAGAATTACCAAGCTCAGAACTATTTGAAAATCATTTAAGTTTTTAATCCAAAGAATGCTCCTTGAAATTTGAAGAGGTCTTGGGATATCAGAACTTACATTTTGTCTGAACCTAAGACTCAAGTCCTACTTTTTTTTTTTTTTTATCAAACCTAGCCAGCATGCTGCAACTCCCCAAGGCAAATGATGTAATTTAACAGATTTTTCAGCTGTTTGTTCTTCCTTCAGGCCTGGTTCTGGCAAGTGCTAGAATCCAGAATCCAAAGGGGAAAGGATAGAGAAAAAGAGAGTCAGAGTGCTTAGAAGGCTACTGTCGTATGGGCCTCACTGGGCATTTTTCTTTGCTCATCAGGTCAACTCTACAGACTTCCTCTGAGAAAACCAAACTACAAGCAAAGAATGTGGATTGCTTCAACTCAACAAGGATTTATTGAGTGCTTACAATGGGCTAAGTAAGGGCTGGGGTTACACAGATGAATGAGACTTAACCCTGCCCTCAAGGAGCTTGCAGTCTATCCAAGGAGTCTATGGTGTGAAGGAGAAAGAACACTGCCCATTACTGAGGACCCCCTCATTCATTCATTTAACAAAAACTTTCAAGTGTCCATTATGTGCCAGGTATTGTTCTAGGGGCTAGAGATTCAAGGATGGAAAAGACAGGTGTGATCCCTGCTCTGTAGGTTTCATTCCTGAAGATAATTATGATGCCTGACCCATGGCTGCAATTACATTGTTGAAGTCGACTTTGGGAGGACACTGTAGTGACAATGGGTCAGTTGGCTCAATTCTGAAGCATTCACTCAGTCTTGCTCTTTCTCCCACCCCTAGTGTCCTATAATCCTCATCTCTAATTTAGTCATTTTTAAATTGAAGTATTACTGAGATATTCTAGATTTGCATGCAGTTTCAAGAGTGAATACAGAGAGATCTGAGGTACCCACTACTCACTTTGTCCCAATAATAACATTTTGCAAAATTAAAGTGTAATATCACAATCAGGATATTGACATTGATGTAATCCACCTATAGTTTTCAGATTTTCCCAGTTTTGTTTGTACGTGTGTGTGTTAAATTCTATACAATTTCATCATCCATATAGTTTGTGTATAGTTTGTGGATACTGACAGTTCTAATACCACAAGGATCCCTCCTGCTGCCCACCTATAACCACCCTACCTCCCTCACTCCAGCTCCATCCGTACCCCCTGGCAACCACTAACAAGTATGTCCTCCACTTCTATGGGCCGGCTGAGTGGTGCAATGGTTAAGAACTGGCTTGGGATGCCAGAGGGCCCCGGTTCAGATCCCACATATGAGGGCCAGTGACACTGCCCTCCACAGCTAAGATGCTGAACAACTCAACCTGGAGCTGGGCTGCTGTGAGTCGCCTGCGGCGGCGTAGGCTGCAGTCCCTGTGGCAGTGGGTTGCCATGGGCTACCCTGTGTAGCCAGCAGCCAGCGTGAGCGACCAGCAGCCGCAGTGAGCGGCCGTCCAGAAGCCGGCAACTGATCTGCCTCGCCCGGGAAGAGCGCAATGATGGTGCCAACTTGGGCCAGTGAAACAACGTCCTCCACAACTAGACTGAAGAACAAAAGGGCAGCAACTTGTCTGTTCCCCTTCCTCTAATTCCCCAGCACTGTTCCCATCCCCCCAATTCCCCAATAAAAATCTTTAAAAAAATAAATAAATAATGGGTGCTTTGTCCATTAGCATAGTTAATATCAGGACTGTTTTTTTATTGATGAAATTAGTGGCATTTGATTAATACAATGAAAGCTAGAAATGGGATCTCCTTGGTGCATATAAAGTTATTCAAGATAAATGGGTTAACATAGTTCAGAAACCCTCCATTCTTGCATAAATTGGATATATGTATTCAGCTAGAATTATAGCCTGCACCCTTAGAATGATGCCTCAGGTAAGCTTTTACCTGATCTTGGGTCCAGCTGTGAACTCTGGAGGTTTCTGGTTGCCCCATGCTGGCTATACTGGCAACAGAATCCTGCCTTTGAAATCCTAGCATTGTCTTGAGAGAACCTTGCATGCAAGGTTGTATGAACTGCTTTTTTGCCTGTTTACTAATAAATATTTAGTTAAGTGTCTGCAGAATTTGGCCGGTGGCTTGCTTTTGTGATAACTGGATAACACAGTTGTAGAGGGGAGTTGCTAACACTCCCAATTTATGAATTCCTTGCTGCCTCCCATTTTAGCAAGAGTAACCTGGCTCAGGTTGATTTACAAGGCGCACTCACTACAGTGTGAGTTTCTGGAAGAAACATACCTAATTTACATCAGTATCTATGAACTGGTTGAAAGTGAAAGGCACCTGGGAGATGGAGTTTAGACGTAAAAATACCAGCATTTCAGGGAAAAATGGCACAGCATCATTGAATTCAGAAAACACAGGACCCATGACTTCGATGCTTAAAAGAGGTGTGGCTCGCTCCTCAATGCGCAGTGCTGAACTGCAGACCCAGTGATAGGACCTGAGCAGCCTCCATAGGCCACGCCTTACAAATTTGCAATACTAAGATCCCTAAAGACCATTTTTGCTGAACCCAGGAAATACTCACTTGGACTCTTGAAACGGGGCTACCTGCTCAGAGTCACCTGGGCTGCTTGCTGCAAATGCAAATTCCTCATCACATTCCAGACCTCCAGAATTGGCACCTGTTCTAATGGGGCCCAGGTATGTAGATTTTCAACATGTTTTCCAGGGGTTCTTATCTATTTAATGACAATGAACTTAACAATAGTTCAGGGGAAATAAAGAAGCACTACTATGTTCAAGGGTCACATTGATGGTGAAAACACACCCTGATTCAGAAACATTAAAATGTGGGTGAACTGTGCATCTCAGAGTAAAGGCAAAGTAGCATGGCATCTTCCTAGGTAGCATATTTGTAGATTAACCATGTCCTCACTGCCTGAATGAAGATATAAGGTAAATGTGAGGCTTCTTTTTCTGCATTGGAGCAAGCCAATAAAGATATTTGGGGGCTAGGAAATCTCTCCAGGGCCTCTCAAATCACATTAAGCTGGTTTTATCTTTGAGTCTCAGACTAACCTCCCCTTGCTCTGCCCCTCCCACCCTGCAATGCTCTTAGACACGAAGGAGCTCTGTTCACTGTGAGATTTAAATATTGAGACATAGAATTCTCCAGTAAACAGCACCACCAAAGCCCCCCTCTAAGGAAGCCAGTGGTCAGGCAAACACACGCACACAGTGTTCTGATGCTGTTACCTCACCAAAGAAGCCAGAAGCCTCTCCTTCCCATAGGCTCACACAAGGAACCTTTTAACAGACGAATGCTTGACCTAAAGAGTTACCGTCCTTTAAAATTCACAAAGGCATGACAGACCAGAACAGAGCACTGAGTGCAAATAAATCTATACGCTAGTAGTTCTTACATCTCCTGACTGGTTCCTCAGGGACACAAGGAGGGAAACCATACTTTTAATTCTTCTCTAGAAAATATTTCTTTAAAAAGCATGGTAGAAATGATGTACTTCCCCTTTACAAACAAAACTTTTCAAAATTTCCAGTTTTTAAATTCTCCCGGTCCATCAGGGGCATCTCTTGAAGCTGTCTTCAATGCAGAGAACAGAAGCGGACTGTGGTGAGGGTGGGGTGGGAGAGTGCCAAAGAAATAGAAAATATGATTTCAACCTTCAAGAAACTGAAATTCTATCTTAGGAGACAAAAACACCCACAAACAAGATGAGTGAAATTCTGGAAAGCACTTGTTCATGTCTCTATTAATCTGTAAGTAGCTGTGTCCCGCAGTTGGTAATATGAACCATGGAGAAAATGTTGGCAGTGAGGTCAAAATCAGAGGGCGTGGAGAATCATGGTGGGAGTAGCATTTCAGGTTGATTATATTCCAGATTCATCTGAAGGTATATGGTGGGAGAAGTGAGCAGATAAGGGACAGCAGGCAACAGCAGCATCCCAGGTGGCATGGGTCATGCTCTTTGGAGTTACTTGGACCTGGTGCCTTTTCATACTTCACTGTTTACCAGTGTATCATGTTGGACAGATTACCTCCTGAGCCTGTCTCCTTGGTTATAAAAATGGGATGATGAGATCTCTCTCGTAGAATTGCTTTGAGAATTAAAATAATATGCAATGCCTAGTAAACAGTAGACATTAAATAAAAGGGCAGTTTGCCTTCAGAAGAGAGAATGATTAAATGTGAAATGAGAGAAGGGGCTGAGGTCCCTGGTAAAAGGAAAGGGAAGCCCAAATGTTTAAACTTTGTAGTGCTTCCCTAGCAGACTAAATTCATACTGCCTCATAGAAGCCTTCTTACTTTTCAGATATTGAACTCTGAACAAAAAACAAAAACATAAATGTGGCATATTGCGGACGACAACACAGGCAGAAATCTTGAGCCGTCAAAATTATTGAACACAGCTTTCCATATGACCACAGGGATTCTAAAGTATAACCAGACACAAAGATGAAATAAGAGCCCAAAGGAAATAGAAATGCCTAGATGATTATTTAAGCAAGTGATTTCTGATGATGGAATATTAAAAAAAGAAAAAAAGATCTCACACCTGACATGGACTGTATGTGTGAGGGCCCAATGCACTGAGACACTATCTGTGATCCTTTCTCCAGGTGGAGGGGAGAAGGTCTTGTTGCTCAGTTTTTCCACCTCTGTTTTATAGAGAGCTCTGTGAGTTAGGGAAGCAGATGTCACACTCATATTAGGATGATTTGGAAAGGATTGATGTACAGAGTGACTATTTGCAGAAGTGTGGCCAGAGAAGGACAGAGGAGATAGTGCAGTGGCCTGGGGCTGGTGTCATAACTGTTATCATCCCTAGGCCTGAGGCTTTGAGGGGAGAAGCCCCGTTGGAGGGACACTGTCATCCGAGGTGACTTTGCTGGAAAAGAGCCTGGAGAATAAATATGGAAGGGTAGCAAAATATGCCATCCCAAAATATGCCTCTTTGGTATAAAAATTATTTGAGCTGATTATTTTGGGAAGCAACACACAGGAGAAGTTCTGAAAACAGAGTGAGAAGTTACTCTCTTTTAAGGGACATGTGCATTTATACAGGAAATCTTCATTTGTAAGGGTGATTGGGTGACTCTCTCTGTACCAGGAATAGAAGGATGACTAAATCACGAGAACTTTGGCAATGGAGAAGGCACCTACTTAGATCTGCATAATAAATCTTACCCTTGTTTACCTTGCTAACCTCCCCCATGATTGGCCTCTTCACACACCTTTCTTTTTTTCCTCTTCTTTGTTTTTTGTCTTTAACTGAAAATGAAATTTAAACTAGAGTTCTAAACCACCTTGGAGAGTTACTAATTTTTCACTGGATATCTCCCATGTACAAGGTCAGACAATTAAGTTCGCAAACTTTTTTGATATCAGAGGGATTATTCATTATGAATTTGTACCAACTGGACAAACAGTTAACTGTTTACTATTAGGAAGTGCTGAAAAGGCTGCGTGAGAAAGTTAGGCGACCTGAACTTTTCACCAGTAATTCATGGTTCTTGCGTCACAACAATGCACCAGCTTACACTGCACTGTCTGGGAGCGAGTTTTTAGCCAGTAAACAAATAACTGTATAGGAACACGCTCCCTACTCAGCTGATCTGGCCCCCAGTGACTTCTTTCTTTACCCAAAGATAAAGGAAATATTGAAAGGAAGACATTTTGGTGACATTCTGGACATTAAGGGTAATAATACGACAACAGCTCTGATGTTGAACTCCAGAAAAACAGTTCCAAAATTGCTTTGAAGGGTGGACTAGGCGCTGGCATTGGTGTATAGCTTCCCAAAGGGAGTACTTCAAAGGTGGCTGTAGTGATATTCAGCAATGAGGTATGTAGCACTTTTTCTAGGGTGAGTTCACGAATTTAATTGTCCAACCAGATATACATGACACGTACATGTTAATAAACTTCTGTTTGTTTTTTCTCTTGTTAATCTGTCTTTTATTATAGGGGTCTCAGGCAAGAACACAGAAGGATAGAGAGAGTTAAATTTTCAACGTATGAATTGGGAGGGGAGACACAATTCAATCCATAACAGTTGGCCATAGAGTTTATATCAGTCAGCTCTTTAAATGGTTACTATGAACATGTAAATAGTTAGAGTAGCTCACAGAACTTGTAGAATCTCTCATTTTGATTTGATTGCTCATCACATTATTCTTCCAAACACCTTTTTCTGGTATTAGATGCCTACCTCTACCCCTCTGACCATAGGGTCCTTGAGATATAGAGACTGACCTGGGTCATTGATTTCCAGGTGTCAGATGCAGTGAACTTCATTCTAATATAAAAGCTTCATTCAATCCTATGAGTAATTTTGCATTTTTACCAGCAGCAGGAGTCAACAAATTCCATTTTTACTGAATCTAACTTGAGTTGGGTTTCTGCCACTTGTGTCCCCAACTCCTGATTTAGTCCTGAATAGGGATAGATGGCATTTTTTGTGAGGATTTTATTCTAGTTGCATAGGGGCAGGAAAAAATTAGATTTGTCCCTCTTAATCGAAATTTGAGGCCAGTTTCCTAAAATAGTAACCAGCCTATTCGTATCCCCAGCAGATGGGTCTACCCCTTGAAGGAATCTACAGAGCTGGGGATGACACAGTGCTTCTGTTTGGTGACCACCGCAGCCAGTCATGATGTTTCTTTTTTTTTTTTTAAGATTTTTTTATTGGGGAATTGGGGGATGGGAACAGCACTGGGGAATTGGGGGAAGGGGAGCAGACAAGTTGCTGTCGTTTTGTTCTTCAGTCTAGTTGTGGAGGACGTTGCTTCACTGGCCCAAGTTGGCACCATCATTGCGCTCTTCCTGGCCAAGGCAGATCAGTCACCGGCTTCTGGACGGCCGCTCACTGCAGCTGCTGGCCGCTCATGCTGGCTGCTGGCTACACACGGTAGCCCATGGCAACCCACCTGCCGGTGCCAGCGACTCACAGCAGCCCAGCTCCAGGTTGAGCTGTTGTTCAGCATCTTAGCTGTGGAGGGCAGTGTCACTGGCCCTCATATGTGGGATCCGAACTGGGGCCCTCTGGCGTCCCAAGCCAGTTCTTAACCATTGCGCCACTCTGCCGGCCCAGTCATGATGTTTCTTAACGCCGACCTTTAGAAAGCTGTGACATACAACATCACCGTTCACATTCAGCATTCACAGGATCCGATCCGGCACTCGGGTATTGGAGAATAGTTAATCACGGATCCCCCTGGCTGCTCATCTTGCCACACTCCCTTGTTCTTGATGAGATGGGGGATGAAGGGGAAGGGGGTGTTGCAGCCAAGATCCTCTGGAGACAACAGCAGCTGCGTCAACCCCTTTATAAAATGCCTTGAATACGTTGCCTCAGAGGCTGCAGACAGCTACTGTGCTAAATTATTCACCCTGACTTTTACTGGGTACCTTTCTCCCATTTCAATTACTTGGGATTTTTATAGAAAATTGGCTGTGGGAATTTGACCACTCCAACTGCCTTGGTAATAATCTGGTCTGAATAGTAAACTCGGCATGGACTGATTCTGGGACAAGCCAGAGCGTCCCCAAAAGAATTTGTGAGGAGCTGCCCTCCGCTGCACAGAAAGCTAGGAATTTGTTTATACAAAATGATGTGATTTATTTGTGAGAATTCTGTGCTATTTACACAGTAGCAGAAAAAAAAATTAGAAATGTCATTCTTAATCAAGATTGGAGGCCGCTTTTTCTAAAAGAGCAACCAGTCTTTTCATAAATGCTTTGACCACCATCTGGTGGGGCTATGAAAATGCTTTTGAACATCTGTATTACACTGTAAAGAAATTTTAACGTACAGCCCTGTGCATAATGGCCAAAAGCTTGGCTGGGTGCTTACTCTGTGCCAGGTACAGTCATCTCTAGGTATCTGTGGGAGATTGGTTCCAGGACCCACGGCAAATATGGAAATCCATGGATGCTTAAGTCTCTCATACAAAATGGCGTAGTATTGGCATATAACCTGTGCACATCCTCCTGTATGCTTTAAATCATCTCTAGATTACTTATAATACCTCATGCAATGTAAATGCTCTGTAAATAGTTGTTATACTGTATTGTTTAGGGAATAAGCACAAGAAAAATGAGCCTGTACATGTTCAGTATAGATGCAACCCTTGTAGGCCTAACTACATAATATACATCAGCAACCATGTACATTTTTTTCAAGTATTTTCAATCCACAGTTGGTAGAATCTGAGCATGTGAAACCTGCAGACATGAGGGGCTGACTGCACTGTGTTCTGTTTATGTTCATTAGCTCATCCAATGCTAACAACAATCAAAATGGATAATGTCTTATTGTCCCCATTTTCAAATGAGGAAACAGAGACTCTGAGATTTTAAGTGACATGGTGAACTTAGCATAGCTTCTAAATGGTTTGATTTCAGAGTCTGGTCCTTTATGACAAGCTAAACTACTTTAAAGTTAGGCCATGTTTGAAGCAGAGAAAAATAAGTATTAAATTCTTTAATTAGTTTGTTTACACTCCACAGTTGATGTTAATCGTTTCTTGAGTTTTCTTTCACTAAGATCAGAAGTGCCTGTACATACAGGAAAATTGTTTTGGATTCCCCCAAATTTCACATGTGGGCTCAGCCTCCCTTGACTCACATCTACAGTGATTGTGTCCTGGCGTGAGAACTTGGGGGTGTCTAAGCTTGAGGGCCTAAACTACATATCCTAGGTTTTCAGACATGTCTAGATGGCCAGTGAGATAGCAAGACTCACCCTTTCGGGCAAAGAATGACATTTATACAAACCTGGCTCAAGGATGGGCGGCCAGCATCGGAAGAGAGCTCAGTTAGAATTTTGGGGATTTGCTCTTTTATTGAATTCCCCAGAACATGTACTAGAGTCCTGGGAAGATGAAGCAGTAAAACTAAAAGAACTAGGTGCCTCATCACTCGTCTCTGTAGGAGCTTGAAAGCAAAAGGCAGTGTGACCTGGAACCCAGCACTTCAGTGATGGGCAGCATGCCTCTGAAATAGGGCAGGTAGGACCTGTCCTAGATCTGGCCCCAAGAGGCAAGAGTCTCCAAAGCAGGAGAGAAGGAACTCACAGGTCCCACGTTGCTGCTGTAAGAACTTGCAGAAGGAAATGGTGCTTTCTACTCATAGCCAAGTTATATCCATTCCCACACTCACTTAATATACTCAGGAGCTTTCTCAACTACTGGGTTAAATTTTGAGGAAGCTAGACTTCCTGAATATGTGTGTGAGTGGAAATACAGTCCTGTTGCAATTACTGAGATTCTGACGTCTTAAGAAATGCAGATCAATGCAAATTAAGAAAATAAAACTTTTTTTTTTTAACCTCAGCTGTGTATGAGTAAGCAGACCTTTAAAAGTGTGCTCAGTTCATTATAAAAAAATGTGGTTAGTAAGGATCTTAGTGTTTATGGAAGGATCACAGATATCCAATAGCCCACAGAGTAGCGATTAATCTGAAAATACAACCTTGACTAAATCCATCAATGTCATACTCAGCATTTTTCTAGATCCAACTACTCCGAAAACATATAAATTAATCAATCAATTGATTGTTATAGAGTATCAATTAAATGTCATACTATGTAGAAGCTACATACAATAATACACTCCAAATGGTCCTAAGTAATAGTACTGATGATCAATTATCCTGGTATTCAAGTCACTTCCTAAATTCTCTCACCTTTGTGACTTTTCATCATGAGCAATTCAGGGAGACTTGGGTTCCAGTAGGTTATGGTTAGCAAGTCACAGTCTCCTTAGAACTTAATTTCACTTTCACTGTTTCTAGTGATCAAATGCATGACAGGAGTTTAATTTTTCCCAATGTATTTGCCATGAGCCAGGCATGGTAAATGGGAACATAGAAGTGAGAAAACAAGGAGAGCTCAGTTCTATGTATCGTGTGTTTGGAGCACCTGAAGCAATTCAGAGCCTCTAAGTACCTTATGTTAGTGCTTCAGGGACATTCAGGAAGAAAAACTTTCATCAAGACCCCAGCGCCAATACTTCAAAATTGAACTACAAATTCATGATACTGCAGCAAAAGATTCATCAATATTTCACTTTCTTCTTAGGCTGTTCAATTTTCTGTTTAATGGGAAGAGAAAATAAACTGTCCCTGTCAATAGAGGTACGTACTTCAGGGCTTATGTAATAATGGAAACTAAAAATTCAGAACTGACAGGTTTAAAACAATAGAAATGTTTTACTCAAACTGCTGTCTAGCAGTTTCCATCTGTAGGGGTGAGTGAAGGATAAGCTATCAGCACTATGCTTCTACCCCTCGCCCCCAGGATATGTGGCTTTGCAAAGTCTCCTATGAGTTAGGTCATTATAAATCAATTCCTGATGAAGTCACATGGAAGTCTACAGTCTTTCCTCCTATGGCTAGAGTGTCAGAGGACTGCTTTCCTTTTATCTTCTGAAACTTATATGCTCTGTCAAACCAGCCTAAATTGGATGTTATAATGAATATGTGTTTTGGAGCACTAGAATTCCTTTGGGACTGTGTCTCCCCTGATCTCAGGCCATGATATCTGGTGAAATAGTCCCATCCTGTATCCCTGGTGAGGGTATGTGTGTGTAGGAGGGTGTGTTGTATTAGTTATATATTGCTGTATCACAAATAATCCCCAAAATTTAATGGCTTAAAACAACAAACACTGTTTCACAGCTTCTATGGATCAGGAGTCTGGGGGCAATTTTTTGGTCTACCTTTGCCTCAGGATCTCTCAGAAGATAATCAAGATGTCCAGTCAGGGCTGTAATCAACTCAGGAGAGATCCGCTTCTAAGCTCACTCACATGGCCGTTGGCAAGCTTTGAGTTCCTGCTGGCTCTTGGACAGAGGCATCAGTTTCTTGCCACATAGGCCTCTCCACAGGGAGGTTCACAATATGGCAGGGTGCGCAAGCCAGAAGTCATGGTCTTTGTGTAACATTATAACAGAACTGACATCCCATCATTTGTGTTATATCCTATTCAATAGAAGTGAGTTCGGCCTACACTCAGGAAGGGGAGAATACACAAGGGCATGAAAAGCAGGAGACAGGAACCAATGGAAGCCCTCTGAGAGGCTCTACCAGAAAGTGTGCTGACAAGCCTGGGAAACCACCTGGAGTGTCCCAGTTCTCTGGCCACAATGATGGGCTCATGGACAGGCACAAGCAAGTCAGGCCAATGAGACTTCACCCTGGAACTTTGGCTGGACCTCTTGGGAAAGAGCCCTTCTCTTTCCATAGCAGTTTCTAGGATGTCAGCCTAAGCCTCAGGAGCCATCTTTGTCATCAACTTGGGAAAGCACCTTGGAAACAAGGCCAACATAGAAGAAAATATGATCAAAAGATGAAAGTGGACTATTCCTTGTGTCATTGTTTGAACACCTCGATCCAGGTGTATGTAGAGCCAGTTCTATCCCTGGATTTTGTTACATGACCCAATAAAAAGCTTCCCTTTTTTTTGCTCAGCCACTTTGAATTGGGTTTCTATCACTTGCTGCGAAAAACTGCTGATATATAGATACAGTATAATAAAGATACTATAATAAGTTTTTAAATTCTGTCTGGTAAAAACGAATCAACAGGATCTTAGAAACAGACAGTGATGATAGACCAAATCACTTCTTTTATTTTTAGTGAACTATTTGCTCAGTACCTTAAATTTAGTGTGCCTGGACCAGTGAGAAAATTTCAACTTACTTGTCCAAAGTCCTTGTTATCACAACAGCAGGTAGTGTAGTTCCTTGTTGCCCTTCAGATGTTCAGCTGACTCCATGTGTCTGGATGAACTTGGGTTTAAGAGTGTTTCTTAAATCAGTGTTTGTCAACTAGGGGTGATTTAGCAATGTCTGAAGACATTTGTGGTTCTGGGGACATTTGTGTTTGTCATAACTCAGAGGGGAAATCTGCTACTGTCCTGTAATAGGTAGAGATCAGGGATGCTGCTAAACTTCGACAACATAGAGGACTGCCCCTCACAACAAAGAATTACCCAGCCCCAAAGCTCTGTAGTGCAGAGGTTGAGAACCCCTGCTCCAAACGTGTGGATAACTTAGCAAATTACGGTGAGAGATTGTGTTAGCTTGTTTCTGGTTAAGGAATAAAACTGGGTTCAAGCTTGAACGTGTCAGAACATGCTGACTTAAAGGAGAATCATTTTCATCCTGCCTCCCTTGGTGGGTCCTAAAGTTTGAAAAGTAACACAGCAGAGAATGGGTTCTCAATGTTTGTCTTTTATTTTTTTTTTCAGACGTCTTTCACATTTGACTTTAATAGTAAGATATAGAAGGTCATTTTTGCAGAAATATTCAAGAGTTTCATCAATTTTTCCCCAGGGCCTTTATTATTATTATTATTATTATTATTATTATTATTATTTTAATTAAAGTTTATTGGGGTGACAAATGGCTAGTAAAATCACCTAGGTTTCAACTATACAATTCTGTAATAAATCATCTACATATCACATTGTGTGTTCACCACATAGAGTCAGTTCTCCTTCCATCACCATATATTTGATCCTGTTTACCCTAATGTTTTCAATACCTATTCAAAATTGGATTCTTCAGACATATAGTCACATCCTCTGTTCCATTCTCATAGAATAATTTCCATTTTAGGATGATCTGGTATGTTGAGTAAGGAAAGAAAACAGTGTAGTATCTCCTGATGGGGTCTGGTCCTACATCATGCTTACGGACACAAATCCTCATCAAGATCCTAATTTTAAAGAATGGGGGTTTCGTCTAGCTGGAAAACAGTGCAATTAGTATTTTAATATATGACATTGAGAGCTGAATGGAAACCCAGAAATGAAACATACCCTACTCTTCCTACTAGTAGGAAATTTAGTTTGTGCATGATCAGATGGTGTTTAACTTCTCTGCTTTCATCCCTTCACAGGACGTGTTTTGGGTATTGACATTAGTGGAGATTTATTCTTTAATTTGTTTATTCGTTTATGTAATAAATGCTTGCACATTACCCCAAGTGCCTCATAAATACTGTTTATGCCGGACTTTATTATAAGACATTCTTCTGTCTCTAATAATAGGCTCTTATGCCTGGGCGCTCTTGTGGGCTGGGGGCTGTAGGACGGCTAAGGGCCATTATTCAAGGTCCCAGGGCTGCCTCATACAGTGGCTACAGTTGTATTAAGCTGGAGGGAGCCCATGAAACACAAGTGGGGGCCCATGCTCTCCCCCCTTAGCTGTGTTCTTGACCTGGAGCTGACCACTGGCCAAGCCATGCTCTCTGTGGAGCTACATCCTTCTAGAAGCCATGCCCCTGCCTTCAGCAAAAACAAGTGGAGGCACCATGGGGACCCCTACCTAAAATACCTACCAGTTGTTTGAGAGAGACTTCAACCTACCTACAGATGTGCCTGAGCTCCTGGAGCCCGTACCTTACTGCAGGTTCCCATTAGCCATTCTGGGTCTACACGCTGGGTTCATAGGGGATATAATTATCATTTCAACAAAGTCCTATTATGTCCTACTACTGAACCATAAAAATATAACAGGTGCTTATTAGGCCCTGACACATAGCCAAAGAAAAATTTCATGGGTGCTGTGCTAGGAGCACACACCTGTGACTTCCACTTGAAGTCCATGTTACTTCTGTTTTACCCCAGGGTAGACATTTAGAATATGGAGCTGGGCTGTTGTGTTTCCCCTCTTGCAGTTAATTGTTAGCTAAGATACCAGGAAGGTGAGTGATAGAAAACTATCCTGAATCAAAAGATGAGGCCTAAGAAGTCATCTGTAATGAGTCAGATTCAAGAAAGGTACCTGAGTACCTGAGGCCACCATCAAGCCAATTATATTAGAGTATATTACATTCTTTCCCTCTTGGGTTTCCTTTCTCGGCAAATGGCACCACCATCCTCCCAGGACTCAAGTCAGAAACTTGACCTCCATCTTTCCCTCCCCTCCAAACTTGAAGCATGACCAAATTCTGTCACCTCTCCCTCTTTAACATCTCTTATATCATATCCACATCTTTACCCTCGAGACCTCACTGCCTCAGTCAGTTTTCACCATCTGTTGCCTGGTCTGTCATAGTGGAGTATCCCTGCTTCCAGTCCTTTTTGTAGGCAGTTGTCCCAAAGAATGTGAAATCGTAAATCTGAAAATGCCGTTCCCTAGTCATGCTGCTCCTTTGCCCTGACCTGCTTTTCTCCCGCCTTGTCCTTCTGATGAACATCTAGCTACTGAGCTTTCTGAGTCAGCTCCTGTGTCTCTTCCTTGAGAAGACCCTCTGCTTTCACGTTTCTAGAGGTGGCCGTCCCCTCCCTTGTACCCTACTGTGTCCAGAACATACTTCTTCAGTACACCTGTGTCCCTGACACTGGAAACTCCTTCAAGGCTGGGGTGTCTTTCAACCTGAAATGTCCAACATGGCCACTGGGGCAGAGCAGCTGCTTATTAATTGCCTATGGTTTGCAAGAATGCTTTTGTACTTTGCTGCTCACAAAGCACTTTCAAAAACATTAGTTTTGATTTTTTTCCCTGAGGTTTGCATTCTGGCTCTTGGGCAAGTCCCTTCTCATCTTTGAGCCTCAGTGTTCCTGTATATCAGTGTATGAGCATACCTACTTGTGGATTAAGGCCTGTGTCCTTCTCCCTGTCTTGCAGCTAAAGGAAGGGAGAAAGAGAGAAGAATGACTATTTATATATGTAACAAGTATATGTACTGTCTGGAACAACTGAAAACTTCATCACCATTAACCAAATTCAAATTTCAGTTTCTACTTTTCCACTCACTCAGATGCTGGTGTTGTCTGTGTAGAGTATAAATCACTGTAAAAATGTTTAAAGTTAATTTGCATTATCACGCTTATACACTTTAATAGATGTGACTGACTATTGGATTCCTGTCACTGTGTTAGACTCTTTCATAAATATCAAGCCAACTATTGATATGATGTGATTATTATAACCATTGGGCTCAGGGTGCTGCATTTCCCTTTGGTGAGTCTCCTTCCTGCTGAAGCCAGGGGATAATTTGATTAAAACATTGATTAGTTGCTTATTGTATATTTTCCACAATAACTAACACAGTGATTTGTACAAAAGTTGCTATCCAAGTTATGTAAGGCGTGGTTCTGTCTGGAAGAGTTTGTGAGCATCTAATTCTTCTTATAGATTAGAATTGAAATATTCATCCAAATTGCAAAAAGAGAAGACTAGAGACTAGCAGCATAGAAAGACAAGATCACACTCTCAGTTGAGAAATCAGCCCATCCTTTCATTACGGAGGAAAATTAGACTTTCCCTTAAGACCAAGTAGGAAATAATAATAGCTGATTTTATTAAGCTCTTGCCATGTTAAACACTTTACAAGGACTATTTCATTACATTCTTCAGAGAGTCTCATGAGCTTACGGTTGGTCATCGCATTTTATAGAGGAAGAAACTGAAGCACAGGGAACAGAATCAGAGGAGTGGTATCAGCAGGATTTGAATCCAGAGAGTAGGTTCTAGATTCCACTCTGTTCCCCCATTCTCTATATGACAACCAGGCAGCGTCTGATGATGGCGTCAGGTCTCACCTCTGCAGACAAATGATTTGACAAATATGCTTCAGCTCTGCTGTGCCCCATCCCTGTTCTGTGAACTTGGGTGGGAGAGTTGGTGCAAGAGCCTGGATTAGCTCTCCCTCCAAAGTTAGAAGTTCCCAGACTGCTTACACAAGATGGCTTTGGGTTTTGGAGAGAGAGGGAGTAGATGTGTGTGTGTGTGAGTGTGTGTGTGTGTGTGTGTGTGTGTGTGTGTGTGTGTGTGTGTGTGTCTCGGGAGATAGTGGGTGGGAAGGGAGACACCTTAGGAGACTCTGTACCCTCCCTGCTCTTCTTGAAGCTTCTTTTCATTTTGAAAGCTGACCCACTGTTTCTTTAGTCAGTAGAAGTGCTGAGTGCTGTGGTTTGGGTGCATTGACTTTACCAAGAGCCAAGTGCAATCTCTGATTCACCACCCTTGAATCCAGGACCTCATGGCCTTTTGAAAGACATGCTGGTCAACATCTAGTGCAGAAAGCAGGGCTCGAACTGCCCGTCTGCCTCACAGTCGCTGCTGAGCACTCTTTTCAGGCACCCCAGCTCCTCTCCACGGAGTTTGGAGTCCATTGGAAAATTCCATCTAGACCTACTAAGGCAAAAATGAATTTTAGAAATCTGTATTAATTCAAAGCAAAACAAAACAATTCATCTCCCTGGGGGTATTTGAGTTTAGCTTCTGGTGGAAATAAGGCCATTTCAGTGACATCATGCAGCCATGTTTATCTCATCCTGCTATCTCTGATTGGAGCCAGTTCAGTGCTTGTCCCTGGCCAAAATTAACAACTGAACCTCTTTTGCAACGTTGGGAAGCCACATTTTTATTTAGTGCTGAGAAATCTTTTTAAAGGAACATTTCACAGCACTGTGTTGAGCGTCCTGGTCTCTGTAGGGACAAATCCAGGATGGCTTTAAGGACATTTAGCTATCACAGAGTCAAAGTTCATACCGTTAAACCAGGCTGTTTTTTCCGTGGATGTTTCACTTAGTATGTGCTTAGAAGGGCTCCAGATAAAACCATCTGGCCAATTCCTGTTTCACTTCTCTCTCTACCAGTAAATAAATGCTGAATATTATAGACCATATAACTGAGTTTATTCTTGTCTACACAAGGCTGTTATAAATGTAACTTTTATTGAGCACCTGTTATATGTAAGGCTCAATAATGGGTGCCATGGCAAATATAAAGAAAAGGTCACTCTCTTCTCTGGAAGAAACTGGGCAGATATCATCACATATACATCTGAACAAGCCATGTGATGATCACTGTTAGCTGAAGACCTTCTAAAAGTCAGAGGAGGGATCGAGAGGAGGAGGGTTTGAACTGGATTTGAAATGATGTTCCTGAATAGATGTGACATCAGCAGAGTTGCACATGTTTGAATTGTGCTAGGGGAACAACCACATTCACCATAGCCATTCATTGTCAATGATTGCTGTGTTCTGTGAATTTTAGCTCCCGCTGTAAAGCCCAAACAGGGCCAGTGCAGATTGCACTGTAGCTGACCCGCTTTGACAGAGAGACAAGGAGACGCCCACCCCTCCTCTTTTCCTATTGCACAGAGAGGAGTTAACCAGGAATCCCAAGGATGCTGTCCTTGCTCAGGCCAGCATTGTGATCCCTGAAAAGGTTGTGGGGCTCATGCAGTCTTGGGAAGATGCCGGTCACTGGTCCAATGAGTGCCTGCTGCCTGGAGCCCATTTCCCTTGTAGGGTCCTGCATTCAAGCAGACAAACACCCCAGCTACCCTTCTCCTCCTGCCTGGGCCATGCTTCTCTTAATTCAACTTCCCAGAGACATGCAGAGGCCAGGGTAGTAGATCCAGCAAAAACATGGTCTTGGCAGAGATGCCAGGCTAGAGCCCTGCAGAACAAAGGAGTCTAGCAGATAACTGGCTTCCTCTGAAGGAATCCAGAGGGTTATGACCACAGTAGTCTGTTGGCACCAGCAGGGGATGGAAACCGGGCCTTGCAAACCAAATCTCAGCTTGTCTGTGCATCTTGGTGGCCTGGATGCAGGGAAACCGCACCCCCTCCCTGGCACATACACAGGTTCAGTGAAGATGGCACAGGATGCTGTAGGGCTCCCTCTCGGTGGTGTGGTCCTTCCCAGGAGCCCAGCAAAACCATGGAGAGGGGGGCTGAACCACAGAGGGGGGTTGAACCACAGAGGGGAGCTTTGTGCTTCAACCACCAGCAGGGCCAGCCCCAGGCCAGGGAGGGGGGAGGGGATTTGTGGCAGTTTATTTAAAAGAAAAATATGTGGGTTTTTTTCTATATAGCCAAACCTCAGGTAGATAAGAAGTATTTCTTCTAAACTCAGGGCAATGTCATTCTGATACTGGAATCACTTGGCTTGCTAACAAAAAAAGCTAAAAACCTCAGGCCTGGTGCATCTGAATCTGAGGATGGAACCTGGAAATTTTAACGCATGCCCCAAGGGAGTCCTTTGCCCTAGATCAGTAAAATCGTGTCTCTAGCTACCAATAGAAGGACTGAGAAGTTCTGTGTTTTGTATACCAAACAGGGGTAGTGGCTTCACAGAGCACTTAAATAGAATTCAAGACATTCGCTCACTTCCCAAAACATATTTCGATCCTGAAGCTGAGGCGCTGTGATAATTCAGATACTAAATGGTTCAGTAACTGTGATGGGACCACACCTACTTCAACTAGCTGCCTGACCTTGGGCAAGACAATTTATACATCGGAGCCTCCATTTCTGCATTTTCAAATGGGCAGAGTTGGCTGGCTGAATCGAATTGGAACTGCGAGTTCGCCTGGTTTTGTCTGGGCTGAACACAGGACCCCCGCCAGGGAAATGACTCCAGGGACCAGTGATCAGCATCTGCTTTTTTCCTTCTGAGGGTTAGAGTTGAGAACCTGGGATCTGGTGCAGGACCTTCCTGTTTGGAATAAAGCGCTGACAAATGGTAGCTGTATGACTTTGAGCAAGTTACTTAACATCTCTATACCTCAGTTCCCCCATCTGTAAGGGAGGGTAATAATAGTATACTTATCATAGGTTTTAGAAGCATGTAATACTGTTGTTGGAAAGTGGGCCCTTTTTGGTGTGAAATCCAGGTCCTTGGCAACTCGAGCAAGGAATTGAACAAGATGCCGGAGTGACGTACTGAAAAAGTAGTTTATTCGAAGAGATAATACATTTCAAAGAGTAGAAGTAGGCCCAAGCAGTAGAGAATGGCTCAAGGGCCCATTATTAGAAAAGAAATTACATTCCAAAGAGCTTGGAGCAGGCCACATGCAAAGGCGTGGCTCTAAAAAGGCTCAAAAAGGAAGAAGCGGTCAAAAAAAGGAAAAAGGGAAGAAGGCGCAGACGTCCCAAGACTTGGGGTTTTTATCCCTTCTCTAGCATGGGCTGTTCCCCTAAAGGCAGGGGACCACTTGATTGGCACCTATGATTGACAGGATGTACTGTGCAGGTGTGAGTGACTGGTCTGATCTAGTTGTACCCATTTGTTTTCCCACAGGGGTAGGTAATTACAACACAATGGGGAGTTTTGGGTGGAGAGGGGATGTCCCCTTGGCTGTCGCACTCTGTGGGATGTGCAGAATGAAGAGACCCAATGTCTGCTTTTACTTGCCTGCCTAGTCTTCCCCTTGAGAGATGTGATCCCCATAAAATCTCCATGGGAAGCTAAGGGACAGGAGGTCTCTTCTGTATCTGCTCCCTGCTGGGCAGGGGTATAGAGTTGTCCCTGCCTATTGGGGGTTCACAGAACTCTCACCCTAGCTGATCTCAGATGAGAGGAAGGGGTCTCGAGCTCTGCCTGGAAGACCGTGTTGGCTTCTTTGGTTGTGACCAGCAATCTTGTTGGGGTATCCTCTGTATCCCCAAAGTCCCTGAATGAGGAAAAACAGATTTTAATTAATAAATCTGTTAGCTCTCATGAAGCCTATTGTCATTCAGCCTGTTACTCAGGTGGCATCAGTTGTCTGGGCCCAGAATGGGTTTGTCATTCAGTTTACTGACCTGGGG
>NW_017731410.1:3579283-3585388 GCF_001890085.2 Hipposideros armiger
GGGCTCCGAGAACTTCCGGATTTGGTGAACATGTGGAGGTGCTAGGACAGTAGCACAATCAGAGAAGGCAGGAAAGCCCTGCACCTTTCCCTCATACCTTGCCCTATGCTTCTCTTCATCTGGCTGTTTCTGAGTAATATCCTTTGTGATAAACTAGTAATCTAGTAAGTAAATTGGTTTCCTGAGTTATGTTAGTCTCTCTAGGAAATTAATTGAACCTGAGGAGGGTGTCATGGGAACTTCTGATTTATAGCCAGTTTGCTAGAAGCAAGATGACAACCTGGACTTGTGGTCTGAGCCCTTAACCTGTGGAATCTGATACTATCTCCTGGCAGATTGTGTCAGAATTGAGTTAAATTGTAGGATACTCAACAGGTGTCACAGAATTGCTTGGAGTGGGGGGAAAAAACCAAAAAGTCACTGTTACCTTGTAGACTAAGAGCATTGGCATCACCTGGGAGTTTATCAGAAAGGCTGAAACTCAGGCCTCTCCCCCAAGCCAACTGAATCAGAATCTATATTGTAACAGGATCCCCACGGGCTTTGTATGCAGACTAAAGTTGGAGAAGCAGTGATCTAGATGTTGTTAATATATGCACCCGTTTCTCTGTTTATAAAATTGTTAATTGACATATCCTAAAGAATAATGCATCCTATTTGCTAATACTAAAATTACATAATTATAAGATAAGAATTGTATAATTATTGGGTAAAACGACTAAAGGGACCTGTGTTTTTGGAAATACTAAGAAAGAATGCTTTCTTGTAAATTAATTAATTCATGTTCCAGTCACTAAACTTGGCACCAGAGGTGTAAACATACCCTGCTCTTCAGTTCTTACTTAATGAGGAAGACAATAAGCATTGCATTATAATAACCTGTTTAAATGCAACGAGAGAAATGACCAGGTGTTTTGGCAAAACAGATGAGGAGTCTAAACCTTCCCCCCTGGGCTGTGGAGCAGGTTAGAGAATGCTCCTTGGAAGAGATGTCACCCGAGTAGTTAAGGATTATCCAGCTTCTTCCCCCAGCTTCAGGGATGCAGAGACCATCTTTACTGGCTTAAGTCAGCTTTCCGGCTGACCTCCCCACAGGAAAAGTCGGTGCTTGGAAAATACAGGTTCCAGCACTAATGTCTTCACCCTATGTCATCCTTAGTCTCTTGGTTCATAATATGGACTCCTTGGCTCCATTTTATAAATGAGGAAAATGCAGACTGTATGGTGAGTAAATTTCAAGGTACTCATAGCGGGTGACCGACTAAGCCCACATGAGCATTTAGAGTTCATTGATTGCTAATGTCTTCTTAATTTTGTCAACACTGAGTTTTGAATTCCGTCATTGACTAGCTATTTCCCTTAATTTGTCTTCTCCAAACAATCTGAAGTTGGAAATCCTTTTGACAGATGTTTAGAATACATTTCCCCCCTCTCTCTATATTTCTATTTGGTACTCTTCAGTTTATTGTATTATTAAAAACGAAATCACATTTTTGGATATTTGTGGTTTGGCTGGCTGGCTGGGAAACTTTTCTGGCATCCATTAATGCCTTTTTCTTTCCATTTAAAGAACATTTACTGGATTTAAAGTACTTGAAGAAAGAAATGCCAAATTAAGAAATGGGAGAGAGAATAAATGCCCTGTGCATACAAAACCCTAGAAAGGTTTTTTTTTCCCCCCTAATTCTTATGGATTTTACAGTGTTGGGAATGGGAACACGGTTTCTAACAAGTCCAACTTTTTATTTTTCTCTCCAAGACGTATGGCTTTTATCTTTTTTCCCCCTTCTTCTTTCCTGTTGCTTTTCTGAAACAGTCTTCTAGGGGCTGATTTTCTTCTTCCTTAAAATAGACCGATATAGACTTGTTGGTGAATACCATCATGGAAGTGAAAGAGACAAAGACGCAGCTGGCCTCATCCTCGTGGTCTGTCTGCTTCTCTAGACGGTGCCTGGGCCCAGAGCTCCCTGCTTCTCACTGCCCTAAGTCAACTGCAATGAGAGGAAGACAGAGGTTTGGAATTTTTTATATTCCCCTCTCTTCTGAAGAATTCACAAGTTAGCAAGTATTCAACCAGCGCTAACTAGAGGGTATTGCCAAGCATAACAGAGCATACACACATCAACAAGGCCTCCCTAATATTGCAATCCCAGCAGAAATCGATGCAGCCAAAGCAACCCTCCATGCTTGGTTGCCTGCCACACAAAGTGCCTGCTCCAAGTCATGTGCTCAGCCAGTTCTAGGATGCTGCCACCTTTTCTTGTGTCCAACATTAGGTTTACAGCACAATCCTCTCCACCCAGAATGTAATTTGGCTCTAACAAATGCAAGAGGAAGTGCCCTTCCCTGCACAGAAATCCAAACATAGGGTGAAACCACAGCTTGTTTTCAACATGCCTCCTGTCGTGAGCCCTCCCAACTGTGCTGCCTTCCTGCAAGTGCACAGGGGATGGGTGGTTTGAGGCAGAGGCCTTGGCCTCTTCCAGAGGACGCCTCTGACGAGGATCTTGAGATCATTAGTCATGAGCCGGTGATTTAGCAACATGGCTCACTGGAGCAGATCACGCTCTGTCAGATGTGAAATCCTGATGTTCTAACACATGGCTTGTTTGCAAACTATGCCTTAAATAAATATCTTTATAATAGATAACGATATAGCACCCTGAACTAATGCATCATCTGTGGCTTCGTTTACTCAATAATCACTTATTAAGTGCCTAATATGNTGTTCTTTTATAGTGAACAAATATTTACCGAAGTTCTACCTCATGCAAAGATACAGAGAGAAAGCGCATACGCTTTGCCTCCACGCAGCTGTTAATCTTCTTGAGAGATACTCATTTTATTGTTGGTTTACCTGTCCAGAAATGCACAAAGTATTACGAACAAGGGAAGCGTCTGTTAATACGTGGAATCCTTTCTTCTTTGCTTTCTTGGCTAGAATCTCATTTTGATCTTGACGCCAGCCCTGTGCAAAGCAGGCAGTATTTATTTAGGAGGGTGGTTTTCAATAGTCAGTGGTTTGAGGGGTTTTTTGGTGAGGCCCTTAGAAGCCAGTGGGTATGGGAGGTGAAATGGATGTGAGGGCCTCCCTGTATCTCCAAACACACATGCACACACCTCCTCCAATCAGAATATATTCCAACACAGTAGACTTATTGAACTTTCTCACGAGGCTGTTGTTAAGTCACGGTTCTGCTGGGTGTAGACCGTGGTATAGAAGGAGATATCCCAGATCTGGTTCTTTCTTGCAAATTAGGATTTCTGAAAGTACAGCCTCGCTGTAGACCTGGGGCTCAGGAAGGGGAGGCAGAACCTCAAGGCTCTTTGTCACAGGAGTATTTGTTTCTCTTCAGAGTTTTCTTAGATTGGAGCCTGTAAACAATTTAGCCCGTGGTCCCAGAGGATAAAACCATTTCTTTCTGTTTTTCTTTTTCCTTTCTTTTCTTTCTTTTCCTTTTTTGGTGATGACTTTTTATTTTTTTATGTTTTTTGATAAAACCATTTCTGAGCACCTACTTCGCTCAGTTACACACATCAAACACACAGACATTGTGATGAAATGAGAGAATCAAACCCCAGATTAAAATAAAATTCACTGCAAGTCTGAAAGATACACAATACATTTTAACCCATTTTATAAATACACTTTGTTTAGGAATGTTAAAAATGATTGACCCACTTAGTCATAAAATAAGCATTTTTGGAATAATGAATGCTTCTTGGTATATGTGCTTTAGTGCGCTGGAAATTTACTAATTGAATAGAACCACAAGCAACTGAACTTTACATATTGTAATTTTATAGCAGCCAGAAAATAATTTCATAGCAATTTATTTCTGGCCTTTGTATTTGGAACATCTTTTTCTTCCTTATTGAGAGTCATAAACACATTCTGTGTTTTTGAGAATCTCAAAAAATACTTGTGTTGATCTGGGCCATTTGGTGGAGAGTATACACAAAGGTGTATTATAATAACAATATACTTTAACCCTCATGATGTATGTGACTTTTACATTCATTGTCTCAGAAGTCTTGACACTGTTATATAAAATAGACCCTTTAGGCTTGCAGAGGCTCCTTAATTTAAACAAGGCTCAGAAACCTCCACAGTCTGAGGAAATGAGACCTCAGATGATCCTCCTCAAAGACCCCATGAGATATTTTTAAAATAAAAATGTCTGCTGGAAGTTTCTGAGAAATAAAGATGACATTTTTTTTTTTTAGTCAGTGTTGCCTTCAGAAATGAATTTCATCTGATAGTGTCAAAAGTCATCTGGACAGCGATTGGTGGTGGGGGTGAAATGAGATTTGTGGTGACTCTAGGTATTCGGAGTTAATTTTACTATTTGCTGAGGGAGAAATGAATAAAATGATACCACTCTACAGCATGCTGAGATTTAGCAGTATGTTAGCAGAATCGCAGTTTTCTGGCCCTAAAGTAATTTATCTTACTGACAAAGCTGGGGTGGTGATTTACTGGGGAAATATTGTATGGGGAGAGTTTGGTTAGCATTTTTTTCTCACCGGCCAATCAGAAGATAGATTGTAAAGTCCAGGCCTATGGGCATTTTTGTCTTTTATTCACTGTGTCTCCTAGGCATCTAGAACAATATCTTGGTAAATGGTAACGCTCAATAATCTGTCTATAATTGTACGAAGATGTTTCTCTGTGACTCCCTTGTAGAACTCAGGCCCAAGGGGCCAAAACGAACCAGGTATCAACTTCCTATGAATTTCCAAACGTTGTTTCTCATCTCAGGTTACCTTTGTCAGTGTCCACCCATCTACTCTGCATTTTTTGAGATGACTGGGACAGAAAGACCTACTTCTAGATCCAACTCAGTAGAAAAAAAATCGCAATAGAAAATTTACAGAAATGTTAATGCTCTGATCCTATAGAAAAAGAGGGTCCCAACATGTCCAAGTATAAGGACCCCTGTTTAATAATCAAACTTTTGCAGGTGCTCATTGTATCCAGTGATTGCTTTCTGCCATGATGTATATTTTGAATTAAAATATAAAAAAGTCACATTTAAAAATAAATTTGCATTGTGTAAATCAAAACTGCATCTATAGGTCTTAAAAAGCAGTAATAACTATATGTGAAAAATACTTATTCAACTTACAATGTTTGGCACATATAGATTCCTGGACTACCCCTTTCCTCCCTCCCCCCAAAATATAATAGTTGAACTAACATAGATAGGTCATATTACATTTATAAAGAAAAGCTACTTTTGGTTAATTTACATAAAATATTTTCCAAAAAAAAGAAGTCCTAATAGTCATAGATGAGCACACTGTATTTATTCACTATCCCCAAATTGTTTGTTATTTCAAATTGAAATTGTGGAGGGGTAAACTCTTTGAGATAGGAGGGGAAGGGATGGAAAACAAATGACAACCTTTCTCTCGCCTGTTTCTGATTTGAGCTTTTCCCTATTTTTCACATCATGACTCAGGGCACAGGGAAGGCACCTCGGAGAGTGGCCTTGTGAGCCACCGGCAGGTGCCATCATTTTAATCCCTCAGGAAAGTGTATTGCTTCTTGGACCAGGCTTGCTCCCTGGAAGTTCTAGGCAAAGAGCCAGAGAAGGAATGTGATAGCTCAGAGGGAAACCAATGGCTGGGATTGTTTCTTCACCTGGGGTGACTCCACTGCGACTCAAGGAATGAACGGAGTTGGCACTGATCAGGGAAGACAGCACATCCCCTTTTTGGACTCCCTCCCTATATATAAGCCAAAACCGCAAGGACAATAAGCGGGAGGGCCCGCCAGCATCCTTGAGCCAGGATCCCGGCTGATATCACAATCGCAGTGTTTCCCTGGCATCTGAAAACCCACGGATGCAAAGAAAGGCTGAACCAAACTAAGCATTGAATAGTCATGTTATTCCAAATAGAAAGCAGCAAGGGTAGGATGTGCTGGTTCCCCTCAACTTTTTCCTCTCAAGTTTTAGAGCCACGTGTGATGATGGCTTCAGTCAAGAAGGGGCGTCAGGGAGCATATAAGACAGAACTTGGCCGCAAAGATAGCTGACTTTGCATATGTATCTGCACGGGGTAATGGCACGATGTCTTTAGGCCGGGGGCACTCTCCAG
>NW_017731410.1:3590796-3594716 GCF_001890085.2 Hipposideros armiger
AGAGAGAGAGAGAGAGAGAGAGAGAGAGAGAGAGAGAGAGAGAGAGAGAGTGTATTCTTCTCAGTTCTCAATTATTTAATGGGCATATATACCAGGGGTGCCAAAAAAATGTATACTCATGATTTGTATTCATCTTTTGTTATTGGTATATATTGAGTATTACAATTTTAATAGAGCTTTTTCCTTTCTTAAAATGCGTACACATTTTTTGGCACCCTCTGTATTTATCAACTGTTTATTATGGAGAATTTCAAACGTGTGAAAGTAGAAAGGACAATATAATATATTCATCTCTGTATCCATCACCTAGTTCCAACAATTATGAAGTAGTAGCCAATCTCATTTCCTCTATACCCCTATCAATCTCCCCTCTTACCCCTCAGATTATAGAATGTTTTTGAGCAAATTTATTGGATTTATATATATTATTATATAATACACATATTGCTATTATATTTGTTGTACAATAATTATTGTACAATATATTGGATTGTCGGAAAAGTCATGACACATTTTTGCAATGAAAAACAGAAAAAATATGTCATGACTTTTCCAACCACCCAATATATGCATATAGTGCATATATTGTATATTATAATAATATATAAAATATTTTTTAAAGAACTTTTTATTTTGGAGCAGTTTTACATCTAAAGAATTATTGGGAACATAAAAAAACAAGGAAATCTTGCCATCTGCAGCAGTGTGGATGAACGTAGAGGGTATTGTGCTGAGTGGAGCAAGTCAGACAGAGAAAGACAGATGCCATATGATTTCATTTATATGTGGAATCTAAAGAATAAAATAAATGAGCAAACAAACAGAAACAAAAAAGAATTATTGGGAAGATAGTACAGAGAGTTTCTGTATACCCCACACCCAATTTTTCCTGTTATTAACATTTTACATTAGTAAGTTACATTTATGACAATTAATCAACCAATATTGATACATTGCTATTAAATAAAGTCCATGCTTTATTTGGATTTCCTCAGTTTCCCCCAATGTCCTTTCTCTGTTCCATGAGCCTACTGCCTGTCTAGTTTACTCTGAATTTAAAAATCTTTGTGGACTTAGGGGTGTAATGCCCCATTTCATCCGTTATCTGTAGGTTTTTCAGGACTAAAAAGCCTACATCACAGACAGTATTTATTTCATGCCCTTTCTTCCTCCTTTCTCTCTCTCTCTCTCTCTCTAATTTGGAAAATGGATGTTGAAGTTCACGTGCAGTGGAAGAACGCTGATACCTGGCTACCCTTACAAGCACTTTGGCACTTGCCCAATTCCTTTTAAACTGCCACTGTGGAATTAATGCTAGGACAAGTGACTGAATGTAATTTGGGACAATGGAGAAGCAGAGAATTCAGGAAAAGGCAATGTATCTTTAAAAATACATATGTGAGTTTACCACATTAAGTAAATGAACTAGAACTAAAGGCTCCCAGGCTATTTGGGTTAATTTCTACAGTGGCTGTTCACAGCATGGGGTGGGGGTAGGGGGTGTGTCTGTGACTTGGAGGCCAGTGGAGGCCCCTGGGGAGAGTGCCCCTGGTTGGTGTCAGGTCAGTCCCAGACTTCTCACCATGAGGCCACCTGGGCACAGGCCGTTTGCTCTGTGCTGGCATCACTGGAAGTCAGTTCTCTTTGGAGGTGCTTAGCTTAAACAGTGCTGTGTATGTTGTGCCACGTTTCGGATGCAATGCCTGCCTCCAGCCAGCCTGTAGAGCAAATCTGAGTGCATTGGGTGGCTGGCTCAGGGCCAGAATGGCGTCACTGCCCATTAATAGAAGCTGATGGAGTTCAGAAAAATGCCTTAGGTCTGGCAACAACCCGACTCCTCCTACACTTTGTCTGCCTCCAAGCAAATATATGGAAAAATCAATTTAGGGAAGCTTGTTTTCACCAGTTTGTGCTCATTTAAGCATTGATTTCCTTAGTTAATGTTGGAGTTTTAAAAAATTATCTTGTGACACATCTTGTTTTTTTCCCCTAATTTTTATATTAATTTACAGGCTCTGCTTCTTTCCAAAAAAAGATATGAGGTGATTTATTACAAAGGATGTTTAGCATTAGCATATAAGCTTTTCCCTGCTTTTCTCTGATAATGTTCTACTTGTATAAATACAGTTGATGAATTAAGAGCTTATTTATTTATCTGTTGAACCATCGATATCCCACTTTATTCCGTAAAGGACACATACAAAGTATATAGAGACCCACATCGTGCAACAAGATAACACAAATTATAAATAGGTAAGAAAAAAGAAAACACAAGTTAGAAACATAAAATATAGCTGGAAAATAAGACTACCCAGAAATTCATATCAGGAAGTCCACTATACTTGCTCCATAATAATCCTCAGAAAACCCAGTAAGAACGGGAAAACACAACCATTTGAGTAAACCATAGTGCTAATAAGCCAAAAGGAAGCCACACAACTTTTTCTGATAAACAGATCAGAAAGAACTTAAAGAAAACATTGTGTAATGAACATCCTCAACAATATTCTCATTGGAGACTATTATGGGCTGAGTTGTGTGCTCCTCAAATGTATATGTTGAAGTCCTAACGCCCAGCTCCTCAAAATGTGATTGTATTTAGAGACTAATTACCTCAAAAGACATAATTAAGTTAAAATGAAATCATTAGGGTGGACCCTAACCCAATATAACTGGTGTTCATATAAGAAGAGATTAGGACATAGGTTCAGAGGGAAAAACACGTGAAGACAAGAAGCCAAAAAGAGAGGTCTCAGAAGAAACCAACCCTGTGGACACCTTGATGTTGGACTTCTGGCCTCTAGAACTGTGAGGAAATAAATTTCTCTCCTTTAAACCCCCTAGTGTAAAGTACTTTGTAATGGCAGCACTAGCAAAAACTAATACAAGGACACACTGATGTGTTTCCTAAAGGTTATCTTTAATGGCAGGCTGAGGACATCACCCTAAGGTACACAGATTCCTCCTTTCCCACCTTCCAGGCCCCACATCCTCCCCAAAATTAACATGACAATTGTGGGAACTTTGATGCTCTTCTGTGACCTTGCCATCCTGGCCATAGTTAATCAGCCTGGGAGCAGGCAGCTGGCCCAATCAGAGTTCTTTCCTGGAATTTTTCCATCTGGAACCAAGAGATAGCTTGATATTAGTCCTCTCTAGTGGCAGAAGCTATACGATATACGCCTCATTAGCTGCCAGTGTCCATGTTTTCTTTCAGGTAGAAAAGATGGATCTGTAAGGAGAGAGAAGCTAGAGAGAGTGTCTTAGCCTCATTCCAGTTTCTAGTTTATTCTTTCATTCAGTAAATGTTTATCGAATGCTGCTTGTTTGTTCCAGGCACTAGTTCAGTCATTCCTGAAGTTCATTCACATCCCTGCTTTCCTGACAACTTAGTTCTTGCTACCCTTTTATTGACTTCATCATCAATAACCACCCTTTCCCCCCTTTTTTTCAGCCTAAGCCAGAGCAAGTGGATTTTTGTCACTTACAACCAAAGTAATACTTAACAATTCCCAACATTCTCCTTTCCCCCTGATCACACTGAATTGCTGGCAGCTCCTTGAACAAGTCCTGTTGTCGCAGAACCAGAGTCAGTCAAAGGGTAATCATGCTTCTCAACATAAAAATAAGCAAAATTCAGATTTCTTTGTTATGCTCGTAAAAGTCCATCTTTTCTCCCCTAAGTATCTGAGCAGACTCCAGATACTCCCCTTCTCCCTCAGATTTGAGGGGGGTGATTATAGAGGCTTTTACTTACAACCAGGTGACTGTTTCAAAGGGTCAGAAGTATCTTACCCCTTTTATAACCTCTTCTCAGGCAGAAATGACTGGTAATAACAACATTCAATCATGAACTTACATTATATGTGTTAATGGAGTTTCTTCCATCTAGGAAATCACTCTCATTTCTTTCTTTTTTT
>NW_017731410.1:3600956-3603882 GCF_001890085.2 Hipposideros armiger
TTCATAATATGGACTCCTTGGCTCCATTTTATAAATGAGGAAAATACAGACTGTATGGTGAGTAAATTTCAAGGTACTCATAGCGGGTGACCGACTAAGCCCACATGAGCATTTAGAGTTCATTGATTGCTAATGTCTTCTTAATTTTGTCAACACTGAGTTTTGAATTCCGTCATTGACTAGCTATTTCCCTTAATTTGTCTTCTCCAAACAATCTGAAGTTGGAAATCCTTTTGACAGATGTTTAGAATACATTTCCCCCCTCTCTCTATATTTCTATTTGGTACTCTTCAGTTTATTGTATTATTAAAAACGAAATCACATTTTTGGATATTTGTGGTTTGGCTGGCTGGCTGGGAAACTTTTCTGGCATCCATTAATGCCTTTTTCTTTCCATTTAAAGAACATTTACTGGATTTAAAGTACTTGAAGAAAGAAATGCCAAATTAAGAAATGGGAGAGAGAATAAATGCCCTGTGCATACAAAACCCTAGAAAGGTTTTTTTTTCCCCCCTAATTCTTATGGATTTTACAGTGTTGGGAATGGGAACACGGTTTCTAACAAGTCCAACTTTTTATTTTTCTCTCCAAGACGTATGGCTTTTATCTTTTTTCCCCCTTCTTCTTTCCTGTTGCTTTTCTGAAACAGTCTTCTAGGGGCTGATTTTCTTCTTCCTTAAAATAGACCGATATAGACTTGTTGGTGAATACCATCATGGAAGTGAAAGAGACAAAGACGCAGCTGGCCTCATCCTCGTGGTCTGTCTGCTTCTCTAGACGGTGCCTGGGCCCAGAGCTCCCTGCTTCTCACTGCCCTAAGTCAACTGCAATGAGAGGAAGACAGAGGTTTGGAATTTTTTATATTCCCCTCTCTTCTGAAGAATTCACAAGTTAGCAAGTATTCAACCAGCGCTAACTAGAGGGTATTGCCAAGCATAACAGAGCATACACACATCAACAAGGCCTCCCTAATATTGCAATCCCAGCAGAAATCGATGCAGCCAAAGCAACCCTCCATGCTTGGTTGCCTGCCACACAAAGTGCCTGCTCCAAGTCATGTGCTCAGCCAGTTCTAGGATGCTGCCACCTTTTCTTGTGTCCAACATTAGGTTTACAGCACAATCCTCTCCACCCAGAATGTAATTTGGCTCTAACAAATGCAAGAGGAAGTGCCCTTCCCTGCACAGAAATCCAAACATAGGGTGAAACCACAGCTTGTTTTCAACATGCCTCCTGTCGTGAGCCCTCCCAACTGTGCTGCCTTCCTGCAAGTGCACAGGGGATGGGTGGTTTGAGGCAGAGGCCTTGGCCTCTTCCAGAGGACGCCTCTGACGAGGATCTTGAGATCATTAGTCATGAGCCGGTGATTTAGCAACATGGCTCACTGGAGCAGATCACGCTCTGTCAGATGTGAAATCCTGATGTTCTAACACATGGCTTGTTTGCAAACTATGCCTTAAATAAATATCTTTATAATAGATAACGATATAGCACCCTGAACTAATGCGTCATCTGTGGCTTCGTTTACTCAATAATCACTTATTAAGTGCCTAATATGAGCTAAGTGCAACCGTACAAGGTAGAAAAGAGATGGCATTACCCTGAGTGAGACATGGATTCAAATCTCTGTTTCTTCTCCATCCATTAAATTACAAATTCAATAAGTGGATTCTGATGTATATGGGGTATAAGTGGGGATGCAAAAGAGGGGGTGACAGTTTCCATTGGGCAGGAGGGTTGCAGCTAGCACAGACAGTGCCATTTTTGTAAGTTAGAGTCTCATTCTCTGGGCTCATGTAGTTCCCATACCAGAGCACAGGGTTCGATGAGTGGAGATTGGGCTGGATTCACCCCAGACTCCCCTCTGTGGCAGGTCCTGACCAGGACAGCTTTCTTTAAGTGGTGATGCTTGAACTCAGTCTTGAAAGATATGAAGGTATTCACTGAGAGGACAGGTGTGGACAGAGCATGCTAGGAGGAAAGGACCGTGGAGCAAAGATAAAGAGATGTGGTACCACCTGGCACATTCTGCAAACCACAAGTGGTTGAACTTGGTCGAGGAACAGTACAAAAGTCAGGAGAGGTAGGCAGAGGCCTGATTGTAGATGACTCTATATGTTCCAAACTAAGAAACAGATTCTTCATCCTGAAGGGTATGCAGCAATATTGAAGGGGCTCCCTGAAAATAAGCAAGATGATCCTATTACTCATCTTTGTGACCACATCAAAGTGGATTGCAGGGGCTGAAAACAAGCGCAGGCTATGTTGGAGATCATCAAAATAGACCAGGTGGTGGAGAATGAGAGTTTGAACTTTCAATGGGAGTGAAAAGGTGAGAATAGATTTGAGAGAAGTGAAGGCGGTAGAATCTGCAGAACTTGGGGACTGGTTGGATACTAGAAGATTAAGGAGATGGATTTTAGAAGGTTAAGGAGATGGATTCTAGAAGATTGAGGAGATGGAGGTGTCAAGGATGAATGGCTCCCAGGCTTCTTGCTTGGGAGCCTGGATGGATGCTGCTACCTTTCACTTAAGAGACATGCAGGAGGAAGAGGAGCTTAATGGGGTTCTCTCAGAAGAATGTGAGGCACTCTCTTACTAATGGCTACCATCTGTTTATTGTACTGTTCTATTAATAGCAACAGTGAGGGGTGTGGCAGCAAAGGACACAGGAACTTATCAGTCCCTGCTTTTTATCACAGATGACCAAAGAGCTTTTACCCAGATCAAGCCCAGAACTTGAGCTGCCTACTTTAACATCACACAGAGAAAAATGTTCTTCCAAAGCTATGGCTCCATTGGCCCTGGCCCATCTGGGGGTTATGGGAATGGTAGGTCAGCCTAACACAATGCATCCCACTGAAAGGAAAACCACTGAAACACATGCTTTGACACATGTCAATATCATTGACTTGCCCTACAACAT
>NW_017731410.1:3607947-3628679 GCF_001890085.2 Hipposideros armiger
AGCCAACTGGCTGCCCTTACGCTCATTTCTTTAGTCTTACCATTAAATAGCAAGTAGGTGCATTATCTGTTTCATTTCGAGTGGAATTCATCTTTTAGGGAAAATGCACACAAATTTTTGTGTAACTTGCTTATATTCCCATTTTGTTGATTTTGTATTTTTCCCATTGATGTGTCTTCAGCCCTAAATAGGAAATAGGCGCTCAATCAAGGATTTCTTAGAACATTTTTCTCATAGTAGGTGCCCATTAAGTGTTTTTGAATAGGTACTTTTTTATTCTGACAAATAACATCAAAGCCAAAGATCCAATACTTTGGAAAAAAATCATGGTTGTTTTTCATTCAGAAATATCCGTATTATCTCTGTTTCTGTTGTGGAAACTGCAGATTCAGAATTCAACTAGAGGACCTTAAAAGGAATGACCCGTCAATCACAGATATCCCTGCCTGGGAGTCTTGGTTCAGACACAAGATCTTTGGCAACTTGAGTTTGGATAGCTGTATTACTACTTGGTAGGTGGGAGGACTCTGCCAGGACTCTGTCATTAGGCTCAGAGCCTCAGTTTTTCTCATCTATAGAATGGGAATTAAAATTCCTACTTTGCAATAGAGTTGTGATGATTAAGTCAATCATATGTACGAATCACTTTCACAAGTGCCTGGCATCTTGTGGGCATTTGAGGGTTGTATTATTATCCAATTCACTGTATAATTGCTTTCTCTAACTTCCAATTGCCTTGTCTGTTTACTGTTCATCCTTTCTTTCATGATTTTCTTTTTTATCATTTGATACGTATGATTGCTGTGCTTTTGGTGACACAAAACAGCTACCATGGCATTTTTGGCTTTCCTAAAGGAGCACAAGTGAGGAAAGGCAGAAAAGGAATACTAATTCTACACTGACTAGTTCATTTATTCATAGAAAGTATCCAGTATAAATAGTCCATGCCACTAGAGCAGCATGAGGTTGTCAAACCAAATTATGTATGTCAACGCCTTTCAGCTAGAGATCAGCAGGGACACATCTGGTGGGTTTATTACTTGTTGCAGGGGAGCCAATCGCGCACCAGTAAGAGGGAGTTAGAAGGGGCTTGCAGGATTTGGGCTGGTGTTAGGTGACGTGGGGAGGGGTAAAGAAAACAGGGAAATAGGGCTCGTATTGGAGTTGGATACTGTCAGGAAGAGGGGCAAGTCTGTGACTGGGCATCTTAAAAAAAAATCTTCTTGAGGAAGAGGGAAGGCTAAGGTTGTAATTGGTAAGGAAGCAGCAGTCACTCAGATGAACAAGAGTAGGGGATGTTTGGTCATTTTTGTGATTTGGGCAATGTTCATAGTTTTGCTCATGTTCGGACATGATAACAGAGTGGTCTTGTTCATGTGTTGATCCGTTATGGTCAATAGAGGGACCTTGTGTGATGCTGATGTTCCGAGAAATTGTTTACGTTCAACAGGAGAACACTATGGCCTATCTGTAAGTGTCAGGCCGGTTTCCGTATGTCAGGCTGCTGTTGTCATTCTCCTGTATTAGAATTAGGTGCAGATAATAGGCACCACTCTATTTTATGAAAATGGGATTTAATACAGGGAATTAGGTGCTTACAAACGTGTTGGAAGGACTGAAATAAAGGCTTGGGCTTGAAATCCAGAATCAATTCCAAGAACTACCTTTTAGAGCTGGTCCTCCAGGGATGCTGCTAACCACTTATTTCCCCGTCTTCCTGATTGCAACAGTCACCACTGAAATTGTTTGCCCCAGGTGTATGTTAGCTTATTTGCTCTTCAGAGATCAGGAAGCTCTGAAGAGCTTCATTTAGCCACATTTAGCCTGAGAGCCATGTCACACCTGTGAGGTGCAGGCTAACTCCTCCGAGCCCTGCCTCTTGGCTGTCACCATGCTGGTGACCAGAGCACCGGGACAGCTGCTGTCTCTGCCAGAGAACATGCCACTCCCCTGCAGCCACCATCGCCAACAGAAGTGGCACAAGTTGCAGCAGCCCATCTCCCCATCACTTCTAACTCCCAGACCTGAAGTCAGTATTGTGATTGCCTAAGCCTAGATCATGTCCAGAACTATCTGCAAGGGAGTTTGGGGATCACAGTGTTTTGGTTTTCCAGCCTCTGCAATAGGAAGACATGTTGGAAGGAGGCTGGAATGGACGTTGATTGCCAGGCTAGATTATTCACCACAAACCCTAACCAGGAGGCAAGTGGTCTGGACCTAATCCTCACTTAGCTGTTAATTTGCTATGTGAAGTTTGAAAAGCATTGTCACCTTTCTGGGCCTCAGTCTCCATGACCAAGTTAGACTCGCTGATATTCAAATTTCTTCCTGATTCTATAATTCTATGACTCTATTATTCATTTTTGAAATATTTTCTTAACTATGTTGGTTTTGGAAAGCATTTTCTGTACTTGTTTACACAGAATTTGTTTTCTCACTAATCCTTGTAGTGGGATAGGAAGCCTCCAAGATGATTAGAGGCCTCAAATGATTTTTGCCTCCCAGTCTTCTCTCCCTCCCACACTGACTAGGGCTGACGTGTGTAAACAATAGGATATTGTGGAAATGACAGAGTGGCATCCAGGGCTAGGTCATGAAAAAGTGCAGCTTCTACCTTTTCTCTCTCTTGGGTAACTCTCTTGGGTGAAGCCTACTGTCATGTCATAAGGACACTTAAACAGTGCTCTGACAAGTTGCATGTGGTGAGGACTGAGACCCCTGACCACAGCCAGCATCCATTTGCCCCCCATAGGAGTAAGCCCCCTTGGAAGCAAATGTTCCAGCCCCACTGAAGCCTACAGATAACTATAACTCTGGTGGACATCTTGGCTGCAGCCTCATGAAAACCTCTGAACCAGAACTACCCATATCTAAGCCACTCTCAAATTCCTGACCCATGGAAACGATGAGATAATAAATATTTAATGCCATTTTTTTAAGCCACTAAGTTCTGGGGTAGACCGTTGTGCAGCAACAGAAAACGAATATATTCCCCAATTAGTATGCAAAATAGCATAAGAATTGCTGAATTTATTTCTTAATCTTCAACATCAAATTTCATTTACTTATCCTTTTCAGACATAAAGCTGGCAGCCTTTGAGATTATATCTCTAGACATATTAGAAGCCATTAAAAATTGTAAATAACCCTGAAAATTAATTATTTTCTAAGGTTTTACAAAATGTGGTAATGGGCAGACAGGAAAAGGCCTATTGTTAATACACTAAATAACAAATATTTTCTCAGACAAAGTGCCAGGCACTTGAAATTTATCACGGAGCTAATATATTCTTTGAAAATAAAGCTAAAGAAAACGTAATAAATAGTTGAAATGACTCTAAATTTCACAGACATCCTAATCAAATGACTTTTAATTAATGAAGAAACTATGCTGTGTCTATAAGTTAACAAGTGTTTCACTATATTAATGAAAGACAAAAGTTGCTTGTTATTGAATTATTTTTGGTTTTAATCTAAAAGGTAAAGAAATTAATTTCTTGCGCTTCATGATGGCTTCAAGTTTCATCAAAGAAAGAATGTTCCAACATAACTTACTATGTGTTCACTTCACGACTTAATTTTAATTAAGGCTCTTTTCTGGATCCTGAACCCAAGCCTGGTAAGAACATAGTTGCTTACTTATAGCAAGCAATCTTCCACTTATTAAAAATAAGAGTGCATGAGTTTTGGAGAACTTATTAAGTAGAAGCCTGAGGAGCAAGCGCCATAAGCCTTCTGCAAATCAGCTTGCGCAAAAAGAGGAGTTTATCAATGGTCACTGCCATCACCTGGAATTCAAGTTCCAGCCCTGTCCTGATAGAGCTGGGGCCTGGGGCGTGGATGGAACCAGGGCTGGAGCGCTGCCAGCTCTCTCTCCCAGCCTCGCCTCGGCTTCTCTGGGTACCAGCTTTGCTTTGCAGCCGACTGCCTTTCTTTTTGTTGTGGAAAACGTGGTTGTTGGCAGTTGCCTAGTTTTACATTTTTCAGCGTCAGTCATTGAAGACCAGCTCCCTGGCCGCCAGTGCAAGTTCCCAATCAACTCCAGCCAGGCTCAGGGCCGCGCTGTTCAACATGGGTGCTCCTGAGGTCGGCAGGGAGGGAGGATTTCTCAGAACAATGGCCAGCTGGAAAGACAACACAATATGTGTCCCCTGTATTAGGTTCCTAGGGCTGCCATAACCAAGTACCACAAACCGGGTGGCTTGAACCTCTGAAAGTTATTGTCTCCCAGTTTTCGAGGCTAGAAATCCCAGATCATGGTATTGGCAGTGTTGGTTCCTTCTGAGGGTTATGAGGGAAGGATCTGTTCCAGGCCTTTCTCCTAGCGTCTGGTAATTTGCTGACAATCTTTGGTGTTCTCTGGCTTGTAGGAGCTTCGCTTTAATCTTGCCTTTGTGTGTGTGTTCTGTGTCCAAATTTCCCCTTTGTATAAGGATACCAGTCATACTGAATTAGGGACCCACCCTAGTGGTATGACCTCATCTTAACTAATTATACCTACAATTACCCTATTCCCAATTAAGGTCATGTTCTAAGGCACTGGGGGCTAGGATACCAACATGTAAATGGGAGGGGGGTTGCATTGTTTAACCCATAACATCCAATAAAGGGCAGCATTTCACAGATAGGGTATCAGAGACCCAAGAATAGAAGTAAGAAGCAAGGACAAAAACCTAGAATTATGAAACCCTTCGGATTTCCTTTTCCAAGAGAGAAAGATAAGTAAAAAACCTGCACCCAGAGAAGGAAGTGGAGAATATTTTTGTGGTGATGAGGTAAAATGAGATCAGTAAGGATGTGCGTTAATGTGTAACGCCACATGGCTATAGAGTGACTCATTACACACAGCACCCTGCTCTTCCGTTTTTTCCCCTCAGACTCACTTTCCCTTTAGACTAAGTTTTTTTTTAAAGATTTTTATTCGGGAATTGGGGGGATGGGAGCAGTGCTGGGGAATCAGAGGAAGGGAAACAGACAAGTTGCTGTCCTTTTGTTCTTCAATCTAGTTGTGGAAGACGTTGCTTCACTGGCCCAAGTTGGCACCATCATTGTGCTCTTCCCGGGTGAGGCAGATCATTTGCCGGCTTCTGGACGGCCGCTCACGCAGGCTGCTGGCCGCTCACGCAGGCTGCTGGCTACTTACGGTAGCCCATGGCAACCTACTGCAGCAGGGGCTGCAGCCTACGCCGTCGCCGGCGTCTCATGGCAGCCCAGCTCCAGGTTGAGCTGTTGTTCAGCATCTTAGCTGTGGAGGGCAGTGTCACTGGTCCTCATATGTGGGATCTGAACCGGGGTCCTCTGGCATCCCAAGCGAGTTCTTAACCATCGCGCCATTCGGCCGGCCCTAGACTAAGTTTTTAATCAGAAGAGGCTGACAAGGTACTGAATTGTGCTAAACTAAGTATCTGAAATTACCACAAATCAACAGGATTAAGGTTCCCACTGTCAAAGTGGGAAATCAGAATCAGAAACATGGTTGATTATAAAATTCAGTGAGAAAGTTGAGTGTGTAAAAATGAAATTTATTAATCTGACAATTATGCTTTCATTGTTCAGTACTTGCTCTGTGTCATGGAATAGACTGAGCACATAAACTTAATTCACACAACAAATCAGTGGAATGTACTATTATGATTCCCGTATTACAGATAATAAGACCTAGGTAATGAGGCCTAGTGAAGTTGAGAAGCTTGAACTTAAAAACGAAGTATGGGTAAATTGGATGGTATGTGAATTGTATCTCATTGAAGTTGTTACAAAACAAAACATAATAAAACAAGTCTGGCTGACAATAAAGCCCACATATCCTATATCATAGGAAATAACTTGTTTAGGTAAGGCTGTTGCTGGTCTCAAGAAAAAGGGGTTGTTCTAGGTGGCATTTTTCTGGTTTAGGAGGGTGTAACGTATCCCAAGACAGAGATTTATGAATTTTGTTATAAAGAAGTTCCAAGATCAGGGCCTGACAGAACAGACTGATAGAAATTCTGCCTCTCTATGTGCTTGGGGCTGTGTCTCCTGTGGAGAATTATGTTGTCTCCTCAGAGCACAAAGGCTGGGTTGAGGGCTGCTTTGCTTGCAAGGGAAAGGGAAAAATTCACTATCTTTGTGGACATTCACTTAGATCTATTGCTTTTCAAAACCATTTTTTTGTGTGTGTGATTTTGACAAAATCTTAATTTTATCCCTTATTTGAAGGCACTAATACCTCTTTGAAGAAGGAATGGTCAAATACACCAGGAGAATTCACTCTCTTTTCATATGCCCCTAAAAGCAAAGTAAATCATCACCTTATAAGATTTATGAAAAAATGCTCATACGGATTTTTTTTCTGTCTTTTATAAACCCACAAGCATGCTGACCCCTTTGTTTCATAATTTATGGTAATGGATCCAAGTTGAATCTCATTTTATAACGTATTCTCTTAGAGAGATTACTTGACCTTAGCTGTCAAAATGGATATTTGCTGAAATGACAAATTTGAAAGCCTTGCAAGAGTTTTGCTCATGAGCCATGAGAGGAATGAAGGCAACATTTCAAAGTCCTTTAATTATCTCAGATGATGTGATAAGTAAAATAATATACTAACTGCCAAAACAAAGTCATACATTGGGATGAAGTCAGATGCATACACAATGGATTCCTTTCTCTTGAAAATCACAGTCCGAACACATTTCAGTAACTTTCTTCTTCAGACACAGGCAGTGAACCACAGAGAAACTGTGAGCCCTGCGATTCTGCATGGGGCAGTTAAAAACCGCTGACTTGCTGCCATGGAAGGTCACCCAGGGCACTGAACAAAGTGAAAAATGTGGATTGTCCAACAATGTGCACAGTGTAAACCATTCACAAAGGGAAAACAGGTATCATACGCTACACTGTGATTTGATGCAATGCTATACTTTACTATCAACATAGGAAGGCAATTCTGAAAAGACCCAAAAGGAGTAAATAGATGTTGACTTTGGGAAGAATAATTTGGAAATGCTAGTGTCTTTGACATATCCTGGTTAAAAAGATTTTATGCTAAAGATATGAGGAATATTAAAATTAAGAAGTAAAGGAAATAAAAAAGATAACAAAAATAGTGAGTTGCCACTTCATAAAGAATAGCAGGCCAGGAATGCTGGGTTTGTCCCTTGCGAGTGGACCTCAGCAGCCTATCACTTGCTGACCCATCGCTTGCTGACCCATCAGCAATTAATTGATTGCTCTGTATTTGAATGTCCTCATGTGCCGGTTGACCCTTTTGAACCTTTGCATCATCCTTCCGGTTGCCAGGAGATGAGACCACATTGCAGGGGTGTGGCTGAAACTTCAGGGGGGTCTCTGTGATCTCTGTTCTGTCTTTCTGACATAGTAATAATGACAGAAATGTATAAAACCATTGTGATGAAAGTATACACCATAGCATTTCAGTAGATATTTAGGTTCACTAAAACTGGAGAAATTCACAGATAAAAAAGATTTTTTATTTGAGAGAAAGAATATTGCATTCTTCAGGGTTGTGATAATCAACAACGAAAGCAAATTTTGGAGAAGTTAAGGTTTGACCTTTTCCTGAACCCAGCATGCTGCTGATCTGGAATATTGAAAACATGTATTCTGTGAGACTTGTAGAATGCAGTTTGATTTATTTTACCTTACCAAATAAACTGTTCACTTTAACTTTTTTTTAAAATCTGCATAATCATGTGGAAAGAGAAACATCTGTTTTCTGGACACTCTACAGCTTCTCTTAAATGTTATTTTATTCGTGATATTCCACCCTCCTCTAGCTATAGACTTTATCTGCTGGTAGAGAATAATAAGCGGTGATATATTTTAAACATTAATGTCAAAGGGTTCCAACAATGAGTATTTCCAATGAAAGCTATCAAAGGTATTAAAAAATAAAGCTTGATTTGTGGGATTTAAAAAATAGCATATAAGATTTTGAAAAATTCAACTAAGTGTCTGGGATAGACTGCAAAGTCACTGTATCTACACACAAATATCTGCTAGCTGTGTTTCCTGACTCAGGGTGCTATGTTCTGCTCTGTCTGGTTTCTCAGATGTGACAGGTCCACAGGACAAGCCTCCTTTCCAAACGAGTACAACAGAGAAAACTAGTCTGGAGATGTGGCCTTTCTGTCTCTTAAAAGTGCTATGTTCATGCCACCCCAGGGTCTTTGCACTTGTTCTTCCTTCTGCTGGGAATGCTCTTCCCCAAGACCTGCACATGGGCTGCCTTTGTTTCACCGTTTGATAGGCCAAAGAATGATCCCCAATGACGCCCACACCCTAATCCTCAAAACCTGTGAATATGTCATCTTACGTGGCAGGAGGGACTTTGCAGGTATGATTAAGGATCCTGAGATGGGAAGATTACCCTAGATTATTTGGGTGGGTCCAATATAATCAAAAGGGTCCTTATATAAGTGTCAGAAAGAGACAGGAGAGTGTCAGGATCTGAGAGAGATTTGAAGAGGCTGTTCTGCTGGCTCTGAAGTCAGAGGAACAGGCCCACAGCTAAGGAATGCAGGCAACCTCTGCAAGCTGGAAAAGGCAAGGAAGTGAGTTCTCCCTAAAGCCTCCAGCAGGAACCCAGCCCTACTGACAACTTGATTTTAGCCCAGCGAGACTCGCATTGAACTTCTGAGCTCCAGAATGGTGAGATAATACATTTGTGTTGTTGTCTTAAGTCACTAAGTTTGCGGTATTTTTACAGAAGCAATAGGAAACTAATACAAAGTCTTAACTGTTACCTTTTAGAGAGAACGTCTTCATACCCCAACGAAATAGTCTTCAGTCATGTATTACCATATTATCCTCTTCATAGCATTTATCAGTACCTGAAAATATTTTAGACAAGAAACACATTTTTTTTTCTTTTTATTGGCATATGAACTTCATAGGGATAGCAGGGACTCTGTCTTGCTCACCACTATAGCCCCAGCACCCAGAATAATGCCTGGTACATAGTAGGTGCTCATGAAAATGCATAACGTCCCTTCCTTAACTGTCATTCTTCTTCTTCCTCTTCTTTTCCAGAATATACTTGAGGGAAGGGAGAAGAAGAGAAATCTCTTCATTTTAAACGTTTGTTTTTATTGCAAATGAAACCATTTGGAGGCTTCTAAACGCTGGGTGGGAGAGTCTTCCTGCTTCCTCTCCCCTGCTTGCCTTTCTTCCCAAGGTTAGGAATGAGTCAGGCCAGGCAAGTTATTCCAGAATTCCATCAAACTAGTCAAGCCAAGAAGGGGGTTGAAACTCCAAGATTCAGATTTCTGGCAAATTTCCTGAGTGACATAACTTAGGCCTGAGCTTGATGTACTTCCTGATATGATATTATCATTCATGTGTGACTTATTGGAAGCCCTCCATGGAAACGCACAGCAAGTGACTGGCGAGTGGGGTGAGTGGGGGCATTTGTCAAAGGGTCCTGCCTTTCATGGCTGCTGTGGACTTGCCCAGCCTCATTTTTACCCACTCTTCTCCGTGGGTATCACATCCTTAGGCTTCTAGGAATCCCTGCTGCTCTCTTGAAGCCCTGTGTGCTCATGCCCTGTGTCTTCCTCATGCTGCTTCTGAGCCTGGAAGGTCTGTCTCTTACCTGTCCACATGGCAAACTCATGTCTTCCTTCAGAGAACAGCTCTTTCTTCTTCCCTGCCGCATCGCCCCTGGGTAACCTGTATTCATTAAGAGGTACATTTTCATGGTCGTCTGTCTGAAGGCAGGAACACTTGCCTGTGCACTCTTGAATCCATGGTGCTTAGCACTGGGACCGACGTGGTCATTTGCTGGAGGAAGGAATCTCTGTCCTGAATTAGACTGGACCAGGCCATGCCTTATTCATCTCTGTATCTCAGAATTGTGAATGGCTCAGACTGACACTGAATCCATGTTTAATGACTATACTTGAATTAAATGACATGGGTGGTAGAGACTTCTATTCTTAGCTTGTAAGATTTTTAGCTTGGCACTTAGCTATCTGGTACATTTCTCAGCCTCATAGCTAGCAGTGGCCAAACGACCGAATTCTGACCAATGAAATGTGAGCAGAAGTGTCATGTGGCAGTTTCTAGGAACCTTCATCAAGAGATGGATGAAATATGGCCTTTGACTCGTCTTTGAGTCCTGCCTCCCATTCTCCTGTTTGAAACATGGATGCCTCTAGTGATGCTGAGTCAGCATCTCAGTGTGGTTTCCTAGGGTTAGTAACAGTGGGAGGCTGTTACCACCCCCGCCCTGGAAATGAGTGGTCATTGGTATGTGGAAGAAGAGTGTTGAGTGGAGAGGGCCATCCATCAGGAGTCATAACTTTTCATGGAGAAAATCAGTCATCCCACAGGGAATTAGATAAGGAAATAAATATCTGACTTCGCTCTCCATTCTCAAGTTAATATTCCCCAAATCTGAACCAGCTGGCAATCAGAAGATAAGGGAACCCATTGACATGGGGACCTTCAGGGACATGGCAGGTGGAAAGGGATGGAGAGTGGGTTTGACTGAATAAGTAGAAGATAGTCAACACATTTGAGTACAGCTATTTTGTCATTTTAAAAATAAGGGAATTGGGTGAAATAATCTCTACTATTCTTTCTGGTTGTCAAATTCAGAATGTGTTTTCTGCATTAATCCATTTTACTTTCTCAGGCCTTCATGCCAAGGCTACAGGGCAACCTGCAGTTAGGCATTCCAGAGTGTCCGGTATTACAGACTCGTGTTCCAACTCAAAACCATATTAGCTGGTGAAAGGAAGAGACATAAGAACAATGGATCATATTAAAAAGTCCAGAAACAGATCCACACACATAAGAACAATTCATTTTGGGGGAAAAAGTAACCGTGCAGAGCAGTGGCAAAAGTAGCCTTTGTAATAAATCACATGGATAGTAGGGAATAGAGTCAATGGAATTCTAACAGCTATATATGATGTCAGAGGGGGTAGTATTGGGTTGTCGAAAAAGTCATGACACATTTTTGCAATGAAAAACATAGAAAAAATACGTCATGACTTTTCCGACAACCCAATAGATTGGGGGAGGGTCAACAGTCCCATATGGACTGTTGACCTAAATGTAAAACAAAACAAAAATAAAACTTCTAAAGAAAAAATGAGAGAGTATCTTCCTGATGTTTCTGTAGAGCTAAAGTATGGACAAAGACCTGAACAGCACTTCACAAAAGAAGCACATGCAAATGGTGGTGAATAAACAGAAAATAAGGGTTCAGCGTCATCGGTTATCACCAGAGTGGCTAGCATTACAAAGTTATGCAATGACAATTTCATAGCTATCATTGCATACTGACAATAACGAGGGTTGGTAAGGATGTGTGCCAACTAGAACGCTCATATACTGCTAATGAGTGTGGAAATTGGTACAGTCACTTTGGAAAACTGTTTTCTAGTATAATCTACTAAAGCTGATCATACCCAGAACAATTGGGTATGTCCACAAAAGAAATGCATACATATGTTTACCAAAAGACATACGCAAGAATATTCATAGCAGCATTATACATAGGAGCCAAAAATTATAAACAACCCAAGTGGAACTAAGTGGTAGAATGGATACATGGTTTGTGGTGTACTTAGATAATCAAATACTAGTACAGAGCAATAAAAATGAATAATTGCTACCATTGGGGGTAAAGTGGGGACTGGTGCGGGCAAGGGGCAGTTACTGGGTAAACAAGTGTTACAATTTAATACAGCTTTTTCTTTAAAAAAAAATAAATAAAAGCAGGGGCGGAAACCTGAACGCCAGCCCTTCTCTATTCAAAACTCATATAAAGATTAGGACAGCAGCATGTCCGTACTGCCACTGAGGAATTAACGGCAGTGAACAATTTCAAACAGGGTTTCTTTGAACAAGCATTCAAATACAAAAAGTTTCCTTAAGTCATTTGTAAAGCCAAATTTCACTGCAGTATGGAGCTCTGGTTATTGTATCAGGAATCATATGCAATGAGATCACTTTATTTTGCCCACATTTCTGTCTGATAAAGGAAACAAACCTATTTGATAGAACAAAGAATTGCCTCAGATGGAAATATGTTGAAAAAAGGGCAGTATTATTCTCAACTCTGAGTGTCTAAGAGAAAAATGATATGAGGTTTAAAAGAAAGAGTTCTCTGTTCTGAGAAAGATTAAATTTTTACATACTTGCTCAGCAATTAGTGCTTTTATTAAGTAAATTCCAACTACTTCCAGCAAGTATTTTAGGTGACTTACCAGAAAGGCACATCAACATAGAAAGTTGATAAAAACAACAATAGCCAAAACACCCCAAATAAGAGCCATGTGGAAGACAAGAGGGATGGAAAGTAGTTTTACCATAAAATCTATCTACACCAAAGTTACTCCAATGGTGCACTGCATTTCACTCTGACTGTCCTAGTGGCCAAGGAAAAAGAGAAATTTAATAAGTTACCTAACTGTCATTAAAAAAATAAAAGAAGGAAAAGGAAGGAAGTGTGCTAGTGCAACATGATAGTCAAACATTCCTAGCATATTAAAAGAAAGTAATTAAGAGGATTGTTTTCATAGGTTTTTAAACATTATAATAAAAATTGTCATTATAGTTAAGTTTTATAGTATATATGAAAACATTCTTAATTATATCTAGCAAAAGGCAAAGCCTTAACAACATTAAATCATAGTTTCTTTTTTAAGATTTTTATTAAAATATAGCTAATATACAATACTATATTAGTTTCAGGTATATACCATAGTTATTCAACTTTTATATTCTTAAAAGTGTGATCACCATGATAAGTCCAGCAATCATCTGACACCATACCACGCTATCACAGTATTATTGACTATATTCCCTATGCTGTACATTACATCCCATGACTTGTTTTATACCTAGAAACTTAGACCTCTTATTCCCCTTCACCTTTTCCTTCTTTAAAAATTTTTCAATTACAGTTGACATTCAATATTATTTTATATTAATTTCAGTGGTTAAACATTTATATAATTTAAGAAATGATCCCCCTGATTAGTCTAGTACCCACCTGGCACTATACATAGTTATTACCATGTTATTGATTATATTTCCTGTGCTTTACTTTATATGCCCATGACTATTTTGTAACTACCAGTTTGTGCTTTTTAACCCCTTCACCTTTTTCACCTTGCCCCCAACCCCCTTCCATCTACTACCCCAGCAAACCTAGTACCCATCCGACACCAAACCTAGTTATTATATTACTGACTATATTCCTTATTTTGTACCCTACATCCCAATGATTACTGTGTAATAATCAATTTGTACTTCTTAGTCTCTTCCCCTTTTTCACTCACCCCTGAGCCCCCTCCCATCTGGCAACCATCAATATGTTCTCTGTATCAATGAATTTGTTTCTGCTTTGTTTGTTTATTTTGTTCTTTAGATTCCACATATAAGCGAAATCACATTGTATCTGTCTTTCTCTGTCTGACATACTCCACTCAGCACAATACCCTCCAGGTTCATTCATGCCACCACAGGTGGCAAAAAACGATTCACTGCCATGGTTCAGCAATATTCCATTGTATATATGTACCACCTCCTCTTTATCCATTCTTCCATCGATGGACACCCAGGCTGCCTCCACATCTTTGCCATTGTAAACAACGCTGCAATGAACATATGGATGTACAGGTCCCCTCCAAGTAGCGTTTGTTTTTTTTCAGATAAATACTTTGAAGTGGGATTACTGGTTCCTTCTTTGGCTCTTGTTACAGCCTTTGTTTTAAAGTTTATTTTGCCTGGTATAATTATAAGCTTTTTATTTGTTTCTTTGTTTCTACTTTCATGAAATATCTTTATCCATCCTTTTACTTCCTGTCTGGGTGTCTTTCGATCTGAACTGATTCTCTTGTAGGCAGCATATGTAGCTATTGCCATTTCATTAGTCATAATTTTTTTAACGTTTTTTTTTTCTATCTTAAAAAAGCCCCTGTAACATCCTTTGTAATACTGGTTTGGTTGTGAAGAACTCCTTTAGCTTTTTCTTGTCTGGGAAGTTCTTTATCTGTCCTTTGATTATAAAAGATAGCTTTGCTGAGTAGAGTAATCTTGGTTGTAGGTCCTTGCTTTTCATTATTTGAATATTTGTACCAATCCCTCTGGCCTGCAAAGTTTCTGATAAGAATCACCTGACAATCTCATGGGAGCTCCCTTATAAATTACTAGTTGCCTTTCTCTTGCTACTTTTAGAATTCTCTCTTTGTCTTTAATTTAAACTTTACCATTCTAATACAATGTGTCTTGGTGTGGGCCTGTTTTGTTCATCTTGTTTAAGACTCTCTGTGCTTTCTGGACTTTTATGTCTATTTCCTTCATCAAGTTAGGAAAGTTTCCAGTCATTATTTCTTCAACTAGGTTTGCAATCCCTTGCTTTCTCTCTTCTCCCTCTGGTACCCCTGTGATGCAAATGTTGTTATGCTTAATGTTGTCCCAGAGGTCTTTTAAACTATACTCATTTTTCTTTTATTCTTTTTTTTTCTTTTGGCTGTTCTGATTGGGTGTTTTCTGCTACTTTGCTTCCAAATCGCTGATTCAATTCTCTGCCTCATCTAATCTGCTGGTGATTCCTTCTAATGCATTCTTCATTTCAATTGTTGTATTTTACACTTCTGACTAGTTCTTTTTTATGGTTTTTATGTCCTTTTTTATGCTTGCTATCTCTTACTGAAGTTCTCACTAAGTTCCTTGAACATCCTTATAACCATTGTTTTAAACTTTGTATCTGGTAGGTTGCTTGCCTCCATTTTCTTAGTTCTGTTTCTGGAATTTTCTCCTGTTCTTTCATTTGGGACATTATTTCTTTGTTTCCTCATTTTAGCTGTCTTTCTGTTTGTTTCTATGTGCTAAGTAGATCTGCTATGTCTCCCAGTCTTGGCCAGGTGGCCTTACGTAGTAGGTGCCCTGTAGGCACATTTTCCTTGGTCACTTGCCCCAGGAGTGTCCCTGGTGTGGGTTGTATGTGCTTTCCTGTTATAGTTGAACCTTGATTGCTAATGACATATCAATGGGTGGGATTGACCCTCTGGCTGATTGGCTGTGGGGTCTGGCCATATCCATAACTTACAGGATGCTGTGCTGATGGGCTCTGGTGCCTGTTGAGACTGCCCTTTGTGTTTCTCACTTGTGGGGCTAATTGGCCAGTGCTCTGCTGGCCAACCTCCAAGTAAGTATGTTCTGGGGCCTCTTGGTGGTGGTGGTGGTGGTGGGGTTCTGATGCAGGCCCAGGTTACACCTTGCCTGTGACTGGCTGGGGACTACCTGATAGGAGCTACAAAGTGATCTGCAGTTGTTTGCTGCCTATGCTAAACATGGAGGTGCATGGGAGAGGCCACGCTGCAAACTGAAGATGGCTGCCACCTACCAGGCTTGGGGTAGCTCCACAAAAAGCCAGGACACTCCAAGGCCTGCTGCCACATTTCAGCTCCCTTAAGTTTCAGCCACTGATAAAGCCTCATCCAGTATGCCAGTTGGGTGAGGCAGGGTCTCAGGGGTTCACTAGAGTGAGAAGAGTTGGGGTCAGCAAGTCAATGAAGACTCTGGTGTTAAATGACTGAGCAAAAGTCTCAGAGCACACTGAGACCAATCACCACTAGCCTGGGTCCCAGGGACTCTGATAGTTTTCCAAAAAAGAGTGCAAGGTGGGTGGGGCTGGCTGCTCTTGGAGAAAGTGCCTCCAGTGTTGGGGGAGTTGGGTAGGGCTGAATCCCAGTGAGTCAGCAGGGCAGAGTGGCAGAGCTCATCAGACCAATCAGATTCAGATTTGGCTGTAAGTGTAGGGGGCGGGCTCAACACAGTAAAGATGGCAGCTGCCTGCTAGCTGCTCGGGAGGAAGCATCCTCACAGGGAAAATGGTGACTGTTCTCCAGCCCTTGTGTCAACACTACACACTTCAGCCTGATCCTTGTATACCTCCGACGACCCCCGAGTCACCGTCACTCCACTGGAACCCAAGGTGAGTGCCTGCGAGTGAGTGAATCTGTGTGCCAGCTGTTTAAGAGAACGTCTGTGTTTCCTGCAGCCTTTTGTCCCACCTGGATGGTTGGAATCTCCACTGTTTTTCACGGCCAGATGTTGTGGTGGCTCCTCTTTTTGGCAACAGTACTGCAGGCTGAGGAGCCTGCAGTGGGGCTGGGGCCCTTTGCTCCCCTGGGGGAACCTCCGTGGCTGAGATATATCTTCTGATTCTCAACCATCACACAGAGGTTTGGGGCCAGCCCTCCTACTAATCTCGACATGGCTTCTTTTTTATATCCCTAGTTATAAAACTTCCATTCAGCCAGACCTCAGATGGTTCTCCAGGTTGACTCTTCTATAATTTAGTTGCAATTTTAATGTGTTCACGGAAGGAAGCAGGCACAGGGTTTATGTACTCTGCCATCTTGGATCTCCTAAATCATAGTTTTCTGAAGTACAATACAATGTATGTGCTCCTGGTGATTTAACTTGGCACTGAAGTGATTGTTTAGTGTCCAGGGGGATGTCATGGATTTGCGTAAGGTTTTCCTTTCTGGGCCACGGCATGCTGGGGCAAAATTAGAGTAACCCAGCATGCTTTGTCTGGCCCTGCCCCTGGTCAACTCTGCAGAATACTCCCCACTGACCCCCAGCTGTTTGTGGGCATCCGCAGGGGATGTGTGCTCTCTTGTATGGCCCTCTCAGTTTCCACGTGACCCCTACGCTTAGCTTCCCTTCCCTATGAGTCCTTGTAATGATGTTTGTGTTGGGGCTTGATATGTCCATTTCCACTGAGGGCATGGATTCCAGTGAGCTTCTACAGACATGCTTCAAAGCTATGAACCATGCCCCCTCCTGCTGCATCTACTGGCAATCATCTCAGCCTCTCTCTGTCTCTCAATGGATGCCTCCCTCCCATTCTTCTTCTGCCCAGATTGAGCTAAGGTGGCACTGGCACAATCTCTATCCATTCTGGGCTCCCATCCATTTCAATTTCAACCCCAACCGGAAGGCACCATATATAATTTCCTCTTGTGGGCTATCCAAAAACTACCCATTGTGACTCCCAATATGGTCATGTTCTTACTTCCCTACTGTCTCCTCTTCCTTAGTACCCAGCCTCTGGGAGTGAGACCAGAAGTGTTCTGATTTTGAGTAAAGTGTGGAGCTATCACTTTTCCTCTCTAAAGGAGTCTATTACCTTGCACCAAACTTGTGTGGCTGCCTTTATTCCCCTAGAACAGTGGTTCACAACCTTTCACAGGGGTCGCCTAAGACCATCGGAAAACACACATTTTCGATGGTCGTAGGAACCGAGACACTGTTCCTCTATCCGTCTCCAGGCCCACATGCAGATATGCCCACATATGAGTACCCAGCGACCCCTGTGAAAGGGTCGTTCGACCCCCAAAGGGGTCGTGACCCACAGGTTGAGAAACACTGCCCTAGAATAAAGCTTTCCCACAAATGGGGATCATCTGCTAGGAATGCTCAGGGAAATCTGAATCCAGGGGAAACACAGCTTGAACCTGAACCAAGACTCTAGCTGTATTAGCATGTCCCTAATATCATTCCTCCCAAATGTTTGTTTGTTGTTTGATCTTGTCTGAAGCCAGGTTCTTCTAGAAGGTGCACATTCCTCTTCTGACCTTGCATCATCTCAAAGAAGCAGCTCTATTTAAATAACAACTGTCTCAGTTGCTTAATGTTTGCCTCCTGCTGCTGGGCATATTGATATATTATTTCTGCTTTTCACAATCTCTCTGCAAGGGAAGTACTATTATCCAATTTTTAAAAATGAAGAGGTTAAGTGGTGAGGTTAAGTGATTTGCTCAAGGCCACAGTGAATGAGTGGTAGAGCTAAGACTCAAGCCCAGACTGGTGGGAATAAAGTGCACCCTTGTCTTGATGAAACAGCTCAGTATCACACAATCCTTGGAACCAGAACCTTCTTATGAACAGCTCTGTTGATGTAAGAAATGTCCAAACCTGTAGATAATTTTTATAAGAATTTATTTTAGCCAAACAATTCCCGGGAACAAGATCTCAAATGCTCTGGAGAATGATAGTTTGAAGTTTCTTTTATGCATTTGGAATTACGGAGGAAAAGTAAGGAATATTACATGAAGATGGGAGAAAGCAAGGTGGGAATTGGTTTACAGGATAGTTAAGAAGATTATGTGATCTCTTGAGAGTGGTTATGCCTTCCAGGGGTAGAAAGGAAAATTATTTCTGACATTTCAAAGGTGTGTTAACCTAGATGCACAAGAAAAATGGATAGGACTTCTTTAAAACCCTTCACTAAAGAAGTCATAGCCTGGGGTGTGCCTACCCACCATGACCTTCCCAGTTAGGAATTTATGATAAGATCACCCTGTGAGGTTACTTTCCATAGCATCCCTTTTTCATCCACAGCTCTCTTCAGACACATTCAAATAACATATTCAAATATTTTCACCTTCTTTGAGAATTTAAGAGACAGAAATGTACTACTAACATACAGCCTCTTGAGTCCTGGCATAAAGTTTGTTCCTGGACTTCTTGTCTCTGGACATAATGATTTAATACAACTTTTATTAAAGGCATTAATTTCATGCCTTTACCTGAGGGCAGCTTCTAGCTCAAGTACATTAAGGATTTTTCCAGGGGGTGATCAATTCAAATTCCTTCCCTTTGGGTGGTTCGTCCTTGTAGAAAACCCCTCTGTTCTGCTTCCACATATCATGTTAGCATGCCTGCCAAAACCCTTTCCCTGAAATTGACATTTCTTGGCATCTCTCTCTTCCCTTCTCCGCTCTCAGTTCCACTTAGGGATTCCTGTGGAGCCCATACCCACCTCCATGGTGGAGCATGTGACCATCTTCTGATCATGTGACTGATTTTCTCAACTTTGGCCATGAATGCCACTCCTGAAACAGATTCAATCCCAGGACTCTTTCCAGGAAGGTTGGGGCATAGGCATTGTCTCTGTTTGACTGAATTTGAACAAAGAAACATATAGCACCAGAGTCACTTATGGCCATCATTGGACAATGAGGGGAGCTGGCCTTAGAATGTAGCCATTCGCCCCCAGAAGACAGGTGGAAAATGGAAAAAAAGCCAGTGTCTGAGGCAAACCCTCTCTGGGAGTTTTCAGTCATGCGAGCCAATAAATTTCTTTCCTTGTTTGGGTCTGATTGAACGCGATTTTCTGTTACTTGCATTACAAACATCTTCAATATATACTGTGCAATAGTAACTCAAGCTTTTGCGGTCTCTCCCACTACATTGTGAGCTTTTTCATCCGTGAGAGAAAATTGGTTGAATGAATGAATGAGTGAATGAATGGGCAAAAGAAATGAGAAAAGAGAGCCAGTTGCTTATGTATGTTGAGGGCTTAGTTAATACCATTGCCATTTCATCAGCTATACATTTCTCTTCCTGATTCATGGATATTTACCAATGAAAGAGTTAAGCTCCTTGAGGAATTTTCAGTATCAATATTTATGGCCAGGAATAGTACTCATCTTGGTGATAAGGAGCCCAGCAGAACTTATGAAATCTTCGCAAAGCAAGGAATAACTCAAGAAGAATCTTCGGGATGGAGCTGCATCTCTTATCATGCAATACACAGAGAAAACTCTGACACACCCATTTTTGCTTCAGGGTCCTAGCAACAAAGCACATGGGGAAATGGACGCCCACGAGGGAGCTCTGCAGGGATGTTGCTGCTGGGTTCTAAGTTCAGAGGGGTTGGTGTTTGAGGCCTCGGTAGCCTTGTTCCACAAATGAAATCCCAGGGCTGAAGTGGTGAAGGTGGTTTAAGGAGATGTGGACCCTTTGTTCTCTACTGTGTGGCTCTAATGAATCTCTGATGTTTCTTTGTGCATTTATGTCCACCTCCCCTAACACACCCATTCAAGGCATTTTCCATTGAATCTCAAAATAAAAAAGCGAAGTTGTCACTGAAGCCTCAGAAGAGAAAGAACATGTGTGGAGATAGATTTCTTGCTGTTTCCCCTGGTTTTGCTTACCCTGGCTTTTGCCTCCCCCTACTTCTCCCCGCAGCCCCTCCCCCCACCTCCCCCAGGGGAACAGTTTTACCCTGTGGGAAGTATTGGTCAGGAGGAAATGGCCTGGCCTTGGCCTCTTGCTTTCATATCATTGAAGGTCAAGGACAGGGAGCACTGTGGAGGAAGTAGAGCTTGTATAACTTCAAGTAAGCAAATCAGAGCTAAGGACTTTCAGATAGCAGAGAGGAGGAAATATCGGGTGACAGAATGTATTGCTCCAAATATCGGGTGACAGAATGTATCACGTTCTGGGCCTGGCTCTGCTGCCATTTTTGAGACTTTCAGCATGTCCTTAGGCTTCTCTGGACCTTGATTTCTTTAATTACAGAATAGAAATGTTATGGGTAATGAGATAAAGCAAAATGGCTGCCACCACATGGACACCTCCCACTGGCAACAAGAAAGAGGCCAAAAGCCATTTTTCTAGTTTTTCCCGGGTTTGTCCCACCAACACCAATAGCTAACCAGGGAGCTTGTCTCCTGAATCCTTTCTCTCATCCCCACAGATGTCCAATAGCCTTTCCCTCCTCATTCAGAGTGTCTCATTTCCAAAAGGATCATATCTCTTGTCATGCTGTTCTACCTAGGAATTGATAAAAGGAATATTCATTTGATATGTTCTATGGTCTGAATGTTTGTGTGCCCCTCAAATCCATATGTTGAAATTCTAACGCGCGAAGATGATGGTACTGGGAGGTGAGGCTTTTGAGAGGTGCTTAG
>NW_017731410.1:3632554-3637104 GCF_001890085.2 Hipposideros armiger
TTGTAAAAAATTTGGATTCCACACATAAGTGATACCCTGCCTGCAGTATTTGCCTTTCTCTGTCGGACTTATTTCATTTAGCTATTGTTTAATGTAAGCAAATTTAATAAATAAGCCCAAGCCCTCTTTATCTTATCTAAATAACTAATACAAATGTTTGCACAGTTACAGTAAAGAACCAAGCTCCGCTACCCCTAGAAAGCTTCCTTTAGGTTGATTCCTATCTATTATTAACCAGCACCCTTTGAATAAGTTCACCTATAAATAATTCACTTAATTTTTTTTTTTTTTATCTTGAGAACATTTTTCCTCCTGAACAAAAGAATATCATGAAAATTTGGTCAAATGACTTGGGCAAGTCCAGAAACACCAGGACTGCTGTCTTTTCTTTCTCTGCCAATCCAGGAAACTATCACAGTAGAATATGTGTTCTCCGTGGCCTCCTGAAGCACTTTCACCTATGTGTTTATAGCTTACCTTAATCACCCACTTGAGACCCTCATTGAGGAGTTGAACGTTTTTATTTCCTAAAAGAATTTTACTCAGTTAATTAAGGTCATTCTGGTAGTTGAAGCAGATAATTCCTAACATCTTAGTGGCTTAGCCCAGTAGCAGATACTTCTCAGCAGAAGTCCACAAGGGCCATTCTTGTTCAGTGGGTGGTCCTGTCTCCAAGCAGTAATTCAAGGCTCTTGGCTCCTTCCATCTTGTAGTTCTGTCATCTTCTGGACTAATACACCTGATATAAAGGAAAATGCAGGATTAAGTGGAAAAGATTTCAGTAGAAATAATGAGAATTTCAGACTGATAGGAAGAAAAGGTAAAACAGAAAGCTGCGTTGCAAAGAAATATAGAGTATATGGCACACTAAAATTAGGCTGCAAGGGAAAGGCTTCTGCACGGGAGTCAGGACTTCAGTTGAGGAATGTGGCTGAGTTATGTCAATGACACAAGGAGGGAGCTGGAAAATACATACCCTGACCTCACTCCTCCTGCAGGGTTCCACATTGTGAAAACTGAACCAGTAGCCAATGGGCAAGGGACTTCATGGAAGCCATCCATAGAGGTTGGGTTTTGGGACACAAAACAGGGGAGAAGGGTAGAGAGTGGGCCTGCAGAGATAAACAAAAGATAGCACAAGAATCACTGAACATTTCTGAGATAGCACAACTTGACTTGGGCTTTACAGAGATGAAATGTTTGCTAGCAGTGGTAACAGGGATTAGAAAGGGGGGAGATTGGAAGCAGTAAGACCATTAAGGAGGTGAGGGCCAGAACAGGACAATGGTAGGACGAGAGGTGAGGGCTGAATACTAGAATCAGTGAATGGTTGGATGTGAGAGTCAGGGGAGAGTCTAAGACCACAGTTTTTTAAAAGGAAGATGATGAGTTCATTTGGGGACACGCTGAGTATAAATTGCCTTGAGACATCCATATGGAGATATCTTGAGTCAGCCCAGTCCCAGGGGAACTGATTGTGTCATCTGGCTCTGCTGCTTTCTGGAAAGCTCTCAGAAATGCAGATAGTCAGGCAAGGCCCAAAGCAAAATCATAGATGACTATCTTAATCATCACTCTCCTAACAAGAAATCTTTAGGGAGCAAAATATATTTTATATGAATTCCATATCTCTAAGAATTATTTCATGCTATATTGCATTGGTTTCCAGAAGATTCATGTTATAGATGAGTACAAGGCAGCATTTGCTACCTTAAATTTAAATTGAACTTAAAAGTACCTATATTATGTCCCAGAAAGACAGAACTAAATCAGTTTGTAAATATTAGGATTCATCTCAAATGCATGTTTTAAAACACAGATTNAAGCACTATCCATCAATCATTCTATCAACAACCATTCATTTATTCATTCATTCACTGATTCAACAAATATTTATGTTGAATTCATTCACTTAACCAACAAATATACACTGCCAGGATTTGGAAGTACAATAGTAAGGAAGGTGTGGACATTCCTTTCTTGTTTAGTTTAATAAAAGATACAGATTAATAAGCAGCTCTAAAAACACTACAATTAAATTGCCTTTGATAGTGAAGTCATGGAGTGCTACAGGAGTGCACATGAGAGGTACCCACGTCCCTAGACTTTCTAAAGGAAGTGATATATAAGAATGAGCAGCAGGAAGTCAGCAGAGGAGGAAGGGATGGGAGAAGGTCTACAAAGAGCATTCCAGGTAGAAACAGCCTGTGCAAACACCTGAAGGTGAGAGGGGACATAGCAGTTTGCAACAAAGATTGCATGAGGACGGGGATGTAGATGGGGGGCAGCTTGAATAATAAGGACCTCTGCAGATTCTCAAGCAAGAGAATGGCATGATAAAAATGCTTTAGGAAAACAGTTAGTCCATTTCCTACATTCAGCATGCATGTGCTGACAGAGATCAGAGGTAGGGAAAGGAGGAAGCGGGCATTGGTCACACTGAAGACGAGGACCAGAGTGCAATCCGTGAAGACAGAATACAGAACTGGTAACCACAGACTGTCTTTCAGCTTTGCTTATGCTGGACTAGAGGAGCCTGGAAGAGAACTCTGCTAAGTAATAAACAAGTGCAGGAATTGCCATCCATTGGGTGGAATGCGCCCTATGCTCACAGGCTTATTTATCATCATGGTTTTCGAACTGCTTCTAAAAATCCCTAGGGTTTCTCAGAGGTGCTTTAGAGGCCCATTAAACCAGAATGATTCTATGTTGATCAGTTTTGGCCAAATGGTGGCTTGAAAACCACTCGTCTACTTTTTCACAATTACATGTTCTGTCCAAGGCCTAGTGTTCTTGGTAATTATTTCATTTGGGTTTGTGTCCACCATTCTGTCCAAGGCCTGGTGTTCTTGGTAATTATTTCATTTGGGTTTGTGTCCACCATTCTCTCTCAGAAGTTTTGTAGCCTTCCCCTCCATCCATCCAAGCCCATACTAAAGATGTGATTGCCTTTTCTGTTCTGGCTTGCCCTTCCTACCTAATTCCAGACCTCATTCAACAAACAAAAACCTCATCTTAATGAGGGAGGCTTAATATATTATTGTTATCAACAACAATCACAATAAAGCGTAAACACTGACTGATGAGTTTTTAGTTCAGTCAAATCTCTTGAAGACAAACAGAAAACCAAACCTCATTTTTCCTTGACTAGAATGATCATTTCTCAAAGGGAATAACAGAAGTTTTGCCCTTTGTAGGAGGAAGGGGACAAACAGGGGTTGGGGGTAGAGGATATTCAGGCACAATGCCTGCGTCACTGAAATTGTTCAATAACTGGTGGGTTCATAGATGCTACAAACACAAACTCTAGGAGTTTGATCTCTAGGAGGAGAATTTTCTTTGCCTCCTGCGCTGTCTCTAGGAAATGCCAACAAAGTCACCACACAGATGACGTTTGGTGTTTATCAGCTGGCTTGCATATTTCCCGAGTTACCCAAGTCCAGTCAGTGAGCATGAGAACCAAAGGCTCTCAACTTGGAAGTCAATTTAAAAACAACTCGAAGTCAGTTGCCCAGGGTCCCTATCAAGTGCTGCGAGTGTGTGTTTGAACATGTCCAGCCTCCCTGTCTTTCAACAACTCTGGTAGGAAGCGCTTCATGATATTGAGCTCAAATCAATCACTTAGTAGCGTCTCAATCTTGTTCCAAGAAATCCAGCATGGGGAACAGGGAGGCAGCACAGAATTATTCTAACTCCTCTTCCCTACTGGCAATCCTTTGAATATCGGAAGACAGAGGCCAACTTCTCTGAGTCTTCTCTCCTCCAAACTACCTGTTTCCCAGTCTTTCAAACTTTTCCATGGGATAGGATTTCCAGGTCCAAAATTATTCTGATCCTTCTCCCAGTAAGAAGCTTCACTTTTCTGTTTTTAAAAATACACTGCCTAGAACAAAAGTACTTCCATGTGGCCTAATCAGTGCAGAAGAGAAGGGACTCTGCTCTGTCTGATTCCAAAGCCTCCCACACACACTGTAGCTTTGGCAAGTTACTAGCCTCTAGAAACCATAGTTTAATATGTAGCCTCTTGTAGAGTGCCTACTACAGTGACTGGCATAAAGGGAGTATCTGATAGCTGATATCCACCTATTCATAGTTCTTCTATTAATGCAGCTTCAGATGACATTAGATTTTTAGGTGATAATATCAAGCTGTTGACTCAGGTCTTCTGAGTAAATTCAGAATAATAAGTGGTTCTGATCCATGGTTTCCTCATCGTTTAGTCACGTATTGTGTGTGTGTATGTGTTTGCCTAAATGTCAGAATTTCCATTTATCTTATAAAATTGTGTCTGTTAGATTCAGGCCATTGTTTCCCCCACCCCGCCCTCAGCTTTATTGAGGTATAAATAACAAATATAATATAGTATTTTACAATCATTTCACCACCTCACATATTTACTTTTTTTTAATGAGATCACTCACTTAACAAATTTAAATTATACAATTCAGCATTTTCAACTATGGTCATCATGTTATACATTAGATCCTCAGAACTTACCTTGTAACTGAAAGCTTGTACCCTTTACCAAACTTTCTCTATTTCTTCCCCTC
>NW_017731410.1:3639414-3662488 GCF_001890085.2 Hipposideros armiger
GGCTGCGGGCCGTTCATGCTGGCTGCTGGCTACACACGGTAGCCCATGGCAACCCACTGCAGCAGGGGCTGCAGCCTACGCTGTCGCCGGGGACTCAGGCAGCCCAGCTCCAAGTTGTGCTGTTGTTCAGCATCTTAGCTGTAGAGGGCAGTGTCACTGGCCCTTATATGTCAGATCTGAACTGGTGCCCTCTGGCATCACGCCACTTGGCTGGCCCTCAAAGGATTTTTTTTACTGAATGTTGAAAACAACTTTTAAGAAACATGAAATATAGTTCTAAATTGAACCTAAGTAAATAAACCTGGCATTTAATGGGAGAGGGAGGTGGCATTAATCTATGTGTAGTCCCACAATTCCATTCATCTTTTGAATATCTTTACACTCAACTGTCTACAATAATTATCTTCCTAAGGGGATTTGGTTAATTTTAAGTTGAACCACTTTAAATAAAAATATACAGCCACTTTAATATTTTCATATTTACACATTGAAGTATAAGCACTTATTCTTAAAGCAGCTATAATATCAATGACAAAAGATCAGAGAATCACTTCAAAAATAAAATGACTTAAAGTTGCAGAGAAGATTTAGTATAGATCAAGCATGTGACATTTAACCATGCATATGATATTTTGCAAGTCTAGTTGATGTCATAAGCATTTACTCTGACAACATTTGCGGTTACTGAGTCACATTTCAAGGATGGTTGATTTTTCAGGGTCCTCAGTAAATTGGAAATGTCCATTTTTTCTAAAAAGAAGTTTTGCTAAAAATCAAGAAGCATGAAATATTTGGGGGCCTTATTATTGCTGCCATATAATTACCAGCTATCCTGAACAATATAGAATGGGTTTTAGTGCAGTTGCAAACAACCCTAAATTCTCAGTTGCTTAAAACAATAAGTCCATTTCTTACTCAGGTGATGTATCCATCACCCTTCATCAGGGGCCTCTGCTCTACACGTGCACTCAGGGAGCAAAGCTGGTGCAGTATCCACTAACTGGAACATTGCTGATCCCAGTAACATGGGGGAATAATCACTGGCAAATTCTTAAAGACTTCCACCTGAAAGCATACATATCACTTCCATTTACATGTCATTGGTCAAAGCCAACCATGGGGTTATGTCTAAAATGAGGAAGGTAAGGAAAGGTAATCCTAATCATGCCCAGAGAAGGAGAATTGGAAATTTTGGTGAAAAGCACCAGTGCCTACCACACCTACCTTTATATTCGAATTTTATTTTTAGTTTCAAAAAAGTGAGTTGCCAAATCAAGTGCAATCGGAAAGAACTGAACTTGGCTTTTGGGGGCTCCTAGATTTCAAAGACAAGAATAGTATTGGACTCAACATGAACTTGGTCATCCTGACATAGATTGGCCTGTCCTGAAATCTGCCTGACAATGGAAGTTGCAGGGATGCTAGGAACCCTGTGAGCAATAGGTGTGGCCATCAGACAAGTCAGAGTGAGGAAACATTCCTTTTTGGAAGAGTGATCTGCTTTCTGACTTCCCTTCCCCCAAAAAGCTGCTCATTCTTGAACAGCTCTAGCATTTTTACTTTGGGAATTCCTCATATAGTTGTTGTTTAGGGAATTACTTCCTGCCAAATGGTTTTAATTATCTTTTAAACTCATCCTTTCTTTATATCATCTGTATTTAGTTGAGAGGAATAATTTTGGAGGACATTAATCTGAACCATCTTAGTTTCTTATTTTCCAATTCATTACTTTTTATTTTGGATCAACTGATTTTACCCTTCAATTTTTCCTTTTTTTTCCCCCCCCTTAAGTAGCTCACAATGTTGATTCTTAGGATTTTTGAAGACTGTAATAATTTGGAATTAGTCACATTGTTCCAAATTGGACCCAAGTACACACTGATTTCCTTGCCACTCTAATTTTTTATTTATTTAGCTGTTTTCTGAAACCAGGTTGAGGGTGGGGTGCAACTAAAGTTGTTTCTTTTTATTTAAAAGAGGCAATCTCCATTATGGAATAGCGTCTTGCAAATTTTGAACAATCACGATATTCCTTTAAACCATTCTATAATCAGGAAACATCAGAACTTGGAATGAATTTAAGTCCTTGTTTTCTTTGAGGACAGACAGAAGGAAAGCTCAACTAGGTAAAGAGAAAGAGCTGGCTATAGGACAGAGGCTAAGCCAAATCTTTGTGGAGGATCCCATGCACCAGTGGGCTATGGAATTGCTATCATTGTTAGCTCTTAGAGAGTTGCTGGAGGGAAGAAGAAGGAAAAGAAGGAATAGAGAAGTCCTATTAGACAGCTCCTCATCTCCCATTCCTAAGGACAAATTATTTTATTTTTTATTTTTTTTAAATTTTTTTTTCCAGGGGTTGGGGGGAACAGCCATGGTCATTGGTTACACATCACTTTCATGCTGCAATGGCATAGTTGACTCTTTTAGGGAGGGCACAGCTCACAGTGGCCCATGTGGGGATCGAACTGGCAACCTTGGTGTTATCAGCACCATGCTCTAACCAACTGAGCTACCTGGTCACCCCAGGACAAATTATTTTAAAAGTTAGCATTCCTTTTACCCAGTCAGAATGAATATAAATAAAGGGCTACATGCCAACTACCCACAATTTGAGTTTTATTAAGCAAATTAAAGTCTCATTGTTTTTTGTTTTTTTTTAATTAATACATTTTATTTTTTAAAGCAGATTTAGGTTCACAGAAAAGTTGAGCATAAAGTGTAGAGTTCTCAGGCGCCCTCTCTCCCCACACATGCACAACCTCCCCCACTGTCCACATCCTGTCACAGCTTTACATTTGGTTATTTCTTCTGTGATGTTCTTCCTTTCTTTATGTACATCCAAGTTTCTGACCTACATCATTTTTCTCTCTCCAAAGAACTTCTTTTAACATTACTTGCAAGTCAGGTCCACTGGCAAAAACTTTCCTTCAATTTTTGTTTGCCTGAGAAAGTCCTTATTTTTCCTTCACTTTTGAAGGATGACTTTGTGGGGTACAGAATTCTAGGTTGGTGAGGTTTTTTTTGTGACACTAAATATTTCACTCCACTCTCTTGCTTCTATGGTTTCTGATAAGTCAGATGTAATTCTTGCTTTCTGTTCTATAGGTAAGGTGGTATTTTCCTCTGGCTTCTTTCAAGATTTTTTTTTTAATCTTTAATTTTCTGAGAATATGATATGCCTAGTCACAGCTTTTTTACTTTTTATCCTGAGTGTTTTCTGAGCTTCCTGGGTTTCTGGTTTGGTGTCTAACATCAATTTGGGGTAATTTTTCAGTCACTATTGCTTCAAATATTCCTCCTCTTTCTCTCTTTATTCTCTTTCTGACATTCACATTATAACTATGTTACACCTTTTGTAGCTGTCCAATAGTTCTCAGATATTCTGTTTTAGTTCTTTTTCTCCAGTCTTTTTTCTCTTTGCTTTTCTGTTTTGAAAGTTTCCATTGTCATATTCTCAAACTCAGAGATTCTTCCCTCAGTCATGTGCAGTCTACTCATAAGCTCATCAAAACCATTCTTCATTTCTGTTATGTTTTTTATCTTTAGCATTTCTTTTTTGATTCTTTGTTAAAATTTCCATCTTTCCACTCACATTATCTTTCTGTTCTTGAATACTGTTTTTTTTTCCATTAAATCCCTTAGCATATTAATTACAGTTTTAAAAAATTTTGTGGTCTGATAATTCTAACGTTCTTGCCGTACCTGACTCTGGTCTATTGATTATTCAGTCTCTTCAAACTGTGTTTTTTTTGTTGTTGTTTTTTGTCATTTTTGTATGTCATGTAATTTTCTGTTGAAAGGTGGACATGGTGTACTAGTAATAGGAACTGTGGTAAACGGGCCTTTAGTGATGTAATGTAGTGGTGTGGTGTGTGGGAGTGGAAGCATTCTATGGGTCTATGGTTACATCTCAGTCTTTTGGCGAACCTGTGCCCTGGGTTGTGTGTGAACTTTGCCAGTGCTTCTCGGGTACCCTTCCCTGACTTCAGCTGGAGCAGGGTGGCTAGAGTGGACTGGAAGTTGGGCATTTCCCTCCCCCAGGTACGTTAGGCCTTGATGAAACCTCAGCAGGTTAGGCTGTGGTTAAATAGTTTCTCCTGAGGGCCGTCCTTGTTAAGAACAGGATGCTCTAGAGTATTTCAAAATGGTTTCTCTTTTCTGCCCTCTATTGGAAGCATGAGGGGACTTTTTTCTGATCTTCACTGTGAGAAGCTGGTAGAGTCCCTGGAGGTAAAACTCAAAAAAGTGTAGTGGAGGGGGGCCCTATGACTAAAGTTCTTAACTCTCAGAGTTGTCCACACTGAGCTCCAGTGATTTGTCACTTACAGTTCAAGTTTCCTATCCTGGCACTGGTTCCTTCCTGCAGAGGTTTCTGCTAATGAGTTTCTGCCCTGATAAGTTGTGATTTTTCTGTGTCTGCCTGTCTGTCTCTCTTCAATTTAGGGGGCAGAAGTTTGCTCTGTAACCTTACTTTTTTGACAGATCTAGGAAGACTTTTTAGTTTGTTCAACTTTTTACTTGTTAAAATGGAATGATGAATTCTAAGCTCCTTACATGCCAGACCACAGCTGGAAGTCCTTCTCATCTGTTTTTAAACCTTAAAAGTATTAAATGAATACCCTACCATAAAATGAGTCAGAATTCAGCTATAGTTCTGTTAAAAAGACAAACACACACACACACACACACACACACACACACACACACACACAACACACGTTTTTTATATCGAAATCAGGTGTTCTCCAGGCTGGTGTAGGTATGTTCTCTCTTCCTCTTTGTAGTATTTCTGTTATGAGTCTTTGCATGGGAAAGGCAAGAATTGGAGTCCTGGAATAAATTTAAGATCTGGTGAGGACCTTCCTCCCCGTCAACCTTCCCACTTCCCAGAGCTTAGAGTTACCCAACTGTTCATAGCCAGGCTTCCAGAAACAGCAGCTATCGTATGAACCACAGCACTCAGGGCAGGTGGAAATGACCATTCCAGCTGCCATCTAGCCCACTGGGGCTCTGAAAGTTAAGGGTTTCAAGAGAAACAAATGTTCGGAACTGGCATTTCTGGTGACACAAAAGTGGGTCGATCCTCTGGGTATCAGGAAGGAACCCTGGTTCCCAAACCTTTTCCCAAGTTCTTCTAAAATTCCATCACCAGTTACTGCCTTCTCCCTGCCTGTTGCGATTGTGGGTGGTGGTAATTGAAAGAATGCCTTTTAAAGAAGATAAAGCCTTTTATTTCCCCATTTTTTGAAATTATTTTTCAAAGCTCCCCTGTACAGAGCCCACATTTTAAAATTCAGTGTCTCACCTGCTCACGGATTTTTTTTTTTGTCCTCCTCTGACCCGACACACACATACACCCCAAGGCAAGTATATAGCCTAAGGCAAGGATAACTGGGCTACTGCCTAGATGGGGTATAGGCGTCTGCACGCCTGGCTTTCCCTTTGGGCACAAGCTCCCCTCTGTTGCCTCTCAGTGTGAAACATGACCTGGGAAGTCACAGTTGTTCAGAGTGTGGGCTTCACCTTTGTGTGAATCTAGGCTCTTTTAGTCAATACTTCTGTGAACTTGGGCTGGTTACTTAACTTCTTTTGCTTCTGTTTCCTCTCTGTAAAATGAGCATGACAATAATAGTACCTATGTGTAAAGTACATAGCAAAAGCGTGCTATTCCTTTATTCCTTGCTAATAAGGGCCAGATTTATTGAGGCCTAGCAGGTGCCAGGTGCTGCTCTGAGCGCAGTTTTGATAGGTAGGTGTAGTAAGGGTGAAGGGTGTTAGGGGCATGACAGGGAGATAGAGAAAGAGCATCAAAAAAGGAGCTAAAGTTGCAGAATGACAAAAGCTGAAGTTCAGTTTAAAACAAACTTCATCTCTTTTCTATTTCCAATTTTCTCAGACCAAATTCTGACCAATTATCCTGAACGTCCAAACACCAGGAATGTAGCTGAGGGAGGGAAGAAAGAAGGCCGATATCCCATTTCTCCCCACCTCCCCCTCTGAGGGCTTCATTTTGGATTCATTTTAACTCCCCACCCCTCACACTGTATCCCTGGCAGGGGCTCTGGAAACCCCACTTACTGGACTAAATGAAGCCAGCTTGGGTTCAAAGTTCTGAGTGGTTTTTGCCATGCTCCAGCTGAGCCAGTCAGATCAGCACAAGGTTGCTCTAGTCTATGGTATATATGGTGGCATTTAAACTGCAGCTTAGAGATTCCAGAAATCCAGAAAATGCCAGAGGAAGAGACTAGGAGAGTGGCTGAGGGCAGGCCATGTGAGTAGCAGCCTTCCTGGACGTTTGTTCAGGGCTTCCCTACCAGCCAGGGACAAACACAAAACCACATGTTGCCTGTTTCACAGGGAGAAGTTCAGTGACCTTCTTAAGGTCACAGCTTGAAAGAAAACGGTGAGGCTTTCCTGATGTAATTTTCATAATTATTTGTTTGTTTGTTTGTTTGATTTTTAATGACATATTGACTACCTCCTAATACTTAGTTTTCCAGCCTTGATCAGATTATAATTATGCAAGAAAAAAACATGAAGCATGTTTTTCTGATCTCAAGGTAAGAAAGGATTTCTTCAGTAAGACACGAAAGAACCAACTGCAAAGGAAAATATTGTTTATGGTGGGGATTTTTGTTGTTGTATGTAAGTTTTAAAATTTTGATGTAATCAAATTTATCAAAGTGAAAATACCAGCCACTGACTAGAAGAAGATAACTAATCCACATATAATTACCAAAGAAAAAGATACCCAGCACATAAGAAGAATTCCTGTAAGTCAATGGGGAAAAACGCCAAAATATCCAATAGAAAAATGGGCTATGGATATAAACCAGCAACACACATAAGAAGAACCCAGAATGGGAAATAAATATGAGCCATGCTCCCCCTTACTAGTAATCAAGAAAATGTAAATTAAAACAACCAAGAGATTTCATTTCTCTACAATATCTCCCAAGCTAGAGGGTGTTAGACTTTTCCAATCTGTCAATCTGATGAGTGTAAAATGGTAATAATTCATGCTGAGCTAGCGGGGGTGTAAAGTGGTAAAACCAATTTGGAGAAGAATTTGACAACATAAAGATGTGCCTGTCTTTAGACCCATCCATTTTATTCTGTGTGTCTACCCTTCAGAGACTCACACTTATGCCAGGATACACAGACAAGAAAGTTAATTTGTGGCATGTTCATCATTGTGAAAACTTGAGATAAATGTCCATCACCAGAAGAATGTATAAATAAATTGTGGTATATTCATACAAAGGAAGCTTCTATAGCAGTTAAAATTAATGAAACAGAACTATATATATTTGTAGGTATAAATCTCAAAATACATTATTATTGAATGAGAAAAGCAAATTACAGATACATACAACTGATATCATTTATATAAAGATTGAAAGCATGCAAACAATACTAAATATTGTTAACAGATGCATATATATGTGGTAAACAAATTCCTTGGGGAAAATAATACAAAATTCAAGATAGTGTTTGTTTATGTAGGGGGAAGGGAGTGGAATGGGATTGGGGAGAGACAACTTCAACTGTATGTGACACGCCCTTTTTCCTTAATGTTTTGCCATGTTTTATCAAATCTTACCAAAAAAATTCTGAAGCAATCTGTATGGTGTTGTCCATATGTGTAATGTTATTCTCTCCACATTCCTGTAGTATGAACAATTTCATAATAATAAAAGAGGAAGAAATATCTGCAGCGATAATGTGTAGATTATTTTGAAGGAGTAAGTGTAGGGACAGTAGACCAGTTAGCCTGGTTAAGAAGCAGTGGCAACAGGATGAGTGAGTACTGTCAAGGGCTCAGATTATGGCAAAGAAATGGGGATACAGAGGAAAGCATTTCAGAGGTAGACTCAGCAGAGTTTGGGGATGTATTATATGTGGGAAATTAGAGGTAAAAGAGAATCAAAGATGATTGGAGATTTCCAACTTGAAAGGCGAGGTGGCCAGTGTTGTTGGGAATATAGGCTAGGATGGGTGAAATTGTTATATTGGGATTGAAAGTCCATATGTCATTCAGACATAGGTATCTGGTAGAAATGTAGGCCTATCCTTGGAAAGGGTGTCAATTAGGTGTCAGCCTTCTATCTTGCATGTGTATAGGCACCCACCTACCCACCCACACATGTGACTCAGGAATTCCTTCAGGTTGCCACTCTTCCTTCTTTTATGGTTTGATGGCCATGTCAGCTGTGTCATTTCTGGCATTACAGGTTTGTGTATGGTGCCACATACTTTGACTGTTATATCTCTTCATCCTCTGATTTCTTGCTGATCTCTCCCATGGCCAAACCCAACAGAAGCCAGAGGGCAAGGGAGCTTGGTTGATGCAACCTGTAACAATCAGCCTCCTGGGTCTCAGAGCAAGACAGGGACGCACGGAGAATCAATCCTTGGTGGATGTGTGGGGACACCAATGGAGAATCACCAGGAGTACCATGCTTGATCCAAGAGTGAGAACACACTCCAATCCCTGTCAGCAGGAGGAGGATGTGCTCAGCCTAGATTATGCGTTACAGGCCAGAGGAAGAGGGTTGTTACCAGAGGCAGGAAATTGGGAAGCTTTTAGGGCCTTGAAAACCTACTACAAAATCCAACTGAACAATCTGCTACAACCATGCGTACAGATGCAATAGGAAAATCATGGAAGTGCTTACTCCAGCAGACGATGTAGGTTGAGGAGAGGAGATGGACCATGCCAAGAATAGACCTGACTAAAGTAGTGACATTCAGGGAAGAACTTACAGAAAATGAGATGCTACAAAAGAGACTGAGAACCAGTGACCAGAGTGTGAGGAAATTAGGAGACTGGTATCACTAAAGCTGAGGGAGTGGAAAGTTTCAAGGAGAAAATGAACCATAGTGTAAATGCCAAACTAATAACTCTGATGGAATAGCATAGGGAGGTAAAGGAAAAACAAGGAGGCAAAATCAAAGGTATAGCTTTGGGAGGTGACCAAATTCACTGAAAGGGCTCACAGAAAGGAAAGGAAGACAAAAAAACAGGACTGCGATGAAATGATAACAACATGGACAGTCAGGAAAGAATAGAAAAGGTAAGCTCAGTGCACTCTTTGCACTCAAAACAGCTTTGAAGGAAATCAGATGTGGATGATGTACAATAATTACGTTAATTTTAAAACAGACATGAATTCTTATATTATCCTCTTTCAATCACATCTTTATGTGGCCCCGTGAGATTCTGGAGTCTCCCATAACTTTCCCCATCGTCAAATCATAGCCCATCAAACTGTCTTTCCAGGGGAAAGGAGGTGAGAAGAACAGCCATCCAGCGACAGAGTGAGGCTTGGAAAACAAGGCTGGTGACAGAGCTCAGCCCGAGCAGCTCAGCCTAGGCCTACGCTCTAGTCCCCCTTCTGCCATGAATCATTGCTGAACACTGAGCCCATCGCCCATGTCCATAGGCACCTTTGGGGTTGGATTAGGTGCTCCCTTGTGCTCCTTTCAGCTCTGACTATGGATCTGATCATTGAAGGGGGGAGGAAAACCCCTAAGGGTTCTGTGAAAGCAACATCCTTCAGCCAGTGAGGGTGCTTCCTGGCAGACAGCCTAGGCCCCTGAAGTATCTGAAATGCAGCACTCACAGATGTACTACTGCCCAACTGAGGTCTCTGGGAGGTGCTCTTTCCAAAAGCCCAGAGAAGACTCCAGGGCCCTTCACCTGGTTCCCTCTTTCCACAAGTCAACCTGGGGCAAAGGTACCAGCTCTGCTGGGCAGGAGGGAGCTCCTAGCAGGCGAGGAGCTGGCACAATGCTTAGAGCATGAGCTCAGAAAATGGGCAGGGCGTGGGTCTGCACTGGGTGGAAAGTCTGAGGCTGGGTGGCTGTGCTAGGAGCCAGAGCACTTGGGAGAAGCTGCCAAAATCATTCAGACAAGCACTTGTGGGAATTTAAGTTGTCCCCAAAGTACCTTTTAATTTGAAAACAATCAGGAGGTAGGTCAGAGGATTTTTCATCATTTGGCAGTGAGTGGCAATGCCTGGCCTTGGAGAGCCCGGGCTGTGTTGTTACAGGCTCCAATTAAGTGTGAGAAGTGGTTGCTAGTGTCTGCCAGCTGGGGAGGAGCCAGGCAGCTCACTATCCCTTGTCTCATAAACACAAGGGGCTCCAGCACCAAGCCCAGAAAAAACCAATGATGCCATTCATCACCCCAGACTTTCAAAACACTGAAGGAAGTTCACAGGTTCTACAGCGAATCTATTCACCCGAGGGCCTGAGATGGTACCACTCAGAGACTTCTGAAAGGAGAGATGCTGGTGACATAGCAAATATAAGTGGGAGGATGGCACTGAGCAGCGCCCATTAGTCTTCCCAGGCAGGAGGCACCAGGTCTATGCCAGGAGGAGGAGTGGTGAAGAAATCTTTAGACAGAAACTCGGAACCGAGCCATAAGGCCACTCTCTGGAGCAGGCTCCAGTGCATTGACTCTTGGTCAGGCTGTTGCCTGGCTTCCTAGCTGGGTGGTTGCAGGCAACTGCTTAACCTTAAGCATCAGTGTCCCCTGTTGTAAAATGGGGGGGATGATGGTGTCGAATTCATAGGGTAGTGATGAGAATAAGTGAGACAGCAGACTCATGCATTGGATACAGAGCATGCAACATAGAAAGGGTTCAGAAATTTAGTCAGAGAGAATTATGTAACAAGCTACAAACTACTCTCCCATGGTCCTGAGAGGCTTGATTTAAAGACTGCCAATTGCAGGGCACTTTGGGTTGAGACTGAGAAAGGCTTTTAAAAATGTCAGATGTTATCAGCTACATGTTTTATAGATGAAGAAATTAAGGCTTCATACAGCAGCGGTTTGCTTGAGTTTGTGCAACTAGTTTGTAAAAAAGCCAGGATTCGAATCTGGGACTTTTAACTCTACATCCTATCTGGTCATCATAGCATACAATAAGCCATTAAAAAAGGTACATCAAAGAACTTCCAGAGGGAAAGTATGCAAGGTATAGATGTTAGAAAAATAGAAAGGGGAGGGGGGACCTGTAAATGCCTGTGTTCCCTAACTCAGAAGTTCCATTTGTGGTGAGGTGCTCCATTGGTCTCAGCACACTGGTGTGGCCTGAGCAGCACTTTGAACTCACCTGACCAGGAGGAAATCCTCTTCTGATTCCCCTAGAAGTCCTGTACCTCTCACGGAAGGGCCATTTGAACAGGGCTCCACTGCCCTTGCAATCACTTTCTACACAGTATTTCCTTTCTTTTCCCCTTGATGTGGCAACCCAACAGTCACATAGCATCTTGCATTATTATTTTTTTTTTCTTAAATGACTTTCAGAGAAATGCAAAAGATGTTTGTTTACAAAGCACAGAATCCTTGAAGGAAACACGCAGAAAGCTACAGTGCTCTAAAAAGGAGACTTCCAAACACAAGCTCTTAACAAAATCTGTGCTAAGCAGAGTTGACACCCTCAAGGAGGAAGTACCTGACCTCTCAGGAAGACCCTGCAGTGATTTCTTTACAGCTGCTAAAGCATGACCTGCATTCATCCAAGTTCCTCCTTCCTACCCACTAACACTGCTTTGCCCTCATAGCTCCATTAGAGTCATTGTCCTCTTGTATGATATTCACTTCCTTACATGCCTACCCCACTTGAGAGCAGGGTCAGTATTTTTCCACTTTTGTGCCATGCAGAGCCCAGCACAGATGGTACTGCAAAACTAATGCATTGAAAGCTAAAGAGAGCACTCTTTCATATTCTGAATCCCACTGTTGATTTTACCAAATGGTATTTTTTTATTTTATTTTATTTTATTTTTTGCATCTATGTGACCCAGAAGTTATCTAGCGGGTCCCTGCCTCTTGGAGATCTAGATCAAATTAACTCGACACCATTCTGTCACATCCATAGCTGGAGGAAGCCTGGAGCCCTCCCTGAGAATCCCGTGAATTCCTGGGAGCCCAGTTCTTCATGAAGCCCTCCTCCTCTGCCTGTGAAACCACTGTCCCTTTCCTGAGCTCCACTAAACAGAAAATATGAATGGAGAAGCCTTTATTGCTGACTTGGGAGCAGAAATGGAGTTTTATGACATGAGAGCAAGGCAAGGCATTTCATATGAAGGGCAGCCCCACCGCCTCCTTCAGTGGCCTGAGTGTCCCTGTGACTGGGCCATTGCCCAGTGACTTGGAATTTTCACCTGGTCCTAATGTCTCTTCATTTTGCTTGGTGTTCTCTATCCCTCCTTGCATTTCTTCCCTTGTCTTCTTATCTTCCCCCTTCATCTGCAAAGTGAAAATGGAATTTTTCTCCTCCGTCTAATGCAAGCCAGTTTACTTTATTCTTTGAAGTTTTATGGCCAAGAAACACCCAAGCTCTCAGTGTTCCAAGGACATTCCCAAACAATTGCCATGATGATAAAAATTTCTTTTATTTTATAATATAGGGATCTCAAGCAGTTTATTAATATTGCCATATAGAAAGTCTTCTCAACCATGTGAGGCAAAGTCAAAATAGAAACTAATTTTCAGCTCATCAGCCAGGTTCTTTTATGTGACTATCAGCAAAAGTCCTGAGTTACAAACATCCAGGTCAGAGTGTCCCCTCAGACACATGCTCCAGGGCCAGGGACGTTCTTTTCCACCTCCTTCTCTCATTTTCCTTTCCTTCTCATGGAAGAGAAACCCTACCAAGTGAAGTAAGCGAAGGGACAAGTAGCACATCTCTCCAGCTCTGGCTCGCTCTCACCCCATGCCGACTCCTTGCCCTGCCTGCCCCTCCTGGCAGAGGTGCAGACCAGCTGATCTGAGCAGGCAGAGCACAGAAGGGCACCCCTCGCAGCTCTGGAGTTGGCAGTAAGAACAGGGTCCCACCGAGTGGGCTGTGTGAGGAGAGAAAGTGGAAGATCCCGGGACTAGAGGACCCATGAGCAAACTGCTTTGCAGCCTCTATGCCTGAATCCTAGGAAATAGTGTTGCTATTTTTGGGTCTGTTGAGAGTACATTAAGCTCTTCGATAATTTAAAACTCTAATTGACTTTTCCCTCACTTGAATTGCAGGGAAGTGATTTGCCTTCCTGGGGGTTACTTCTTCCTTTGATTGGCAGCCTGGGGCAAGCCTCTTCCCTGAGGACTCTGGGTTCCAAGGAATCAATTTGCAGAGGAACTTTCAGAATCCTACCGAATTTTAATGTGGGGACTGCATGAATTTCACTACCTTCACCCAAAAGTCTTTAATTTCCTGGTTCCCTCTTCTCTTGAACCCCATCCTTCCCCAGAACGATACGAGCATCTGAAGGTAAACAAATCCATCAAGGTGGCTCATAACCCTAAATATCTACATTTTATTAAAGCTGGGAAAACAGGCCAAAGTCAGTTAAAGTTCCGGAATGCTCTTTCTATCCCCACCCCCCCAAACCAAAAAACATCCCAGCTCTGTTTGTTTTTAATGTGTCTATTTTTCTTGTTAAAAATAGATGTTCCTGAATCTAGTGTGTGTTCCAAAAATAAAACTACTTTGCAAAACCAACAAAGAATCTAATGCCAAGAAACTACATTTAGATTGATCTGGAGGGAACAAGTGCTTATGGATTATGTATTAATGTGGCTACCACAGCTGAGGTTTCTGCCTTATGATAGCAACCTCAAAATGCTATGGATGTGACAAAAGTGTACAAACTTTCAGTTATAAGATGAATAAGGTCTGAGGATTTAATGGAAAACATGGCGACTATAGTTGCTAGAACTGTAGTGTATAACTGAAGTTGGCTAAGAGAGGAGAACTTAAATGTTCTCACCAAAACAAGCACATGAATAAATGAGGTGATGGTTGTGTTAATTACTTGATGGGGGAATCCTTTCACAATGTACATGCATCACATCATCACATTGTACACTTTAAATACCTTATACTTTTATTTGTTAATTATACCTCAATAAAGCTGGGAAGATATGTCATTGATGTGTACTTGTCCTCAAATATGGAATAATTTAATAAGGTTCTATTTTCAATGGTTTGTGGGATGGAGTGGGTGGAGGAAGGAATAAACCTTTGCCTATACCAACCCCCATAGTAAGACCTTTGTCATTTAATGAGTTTAATTAAAGTAAACTGATCAGACAGACTTTTCTGTCTGAAGTCACTAGAGCCAAGCTTCTCCACAAGATGACTGATAACTTGCCTCCCATATCCCTATTTTAGAGCTATTGAGCTATTTCTACAATTCCCACCCAGTTATAGATACTATTGGCATTAGAGGAGGCCCACTCTCATTAAGAAGAAGAAAAAAACAAACAAACCTGGATTCTTAAAAAAACTAAAAATGCAAATAGTTTGAATTAACTGACTTTTTAACTGTGATTAGGGATGGGCGGGCACTAGCTTCCACCTCTAACAATAAGGACTTTGCTGTTTTCCTGAAGTCACTGGGGAGTGAATTTGGTAGGACGTGTACTAAACCTGGATGCTCCTTGCAGAGTGATTTCTAAGAAATTTCCTGAAAAGTTGTCCAGATTGGCAGAAAGAAGCAGAAGATTTCCTGCCCCTTAGATCAAGTTCTTACAATTAGAGCACCTCCAAAGAAGAAATGTTTGTACCCCAATAAGGTACAGAGGCTTAAATCAATGAAGACTTGAGTGTCACAGGCTGGGTCTCCTGGGAAGCATTTAAACACAGAGACTTGTATGTAGGAGGTTTCTGAAGGATGCTCTTGGGATTAACACCTGTAGAAGAAAAGAGGAGAAAGCAGGATTGGGCACAGGGAGAAGTTGAACTGTAATGCTGCATATCTCAATGGAAGACACAGTTAACCCTGTGGGGAGATCTAAAGATAGAATCATTTTCAAAGATGCCCTATGTGGGGGAGAGGAAGGGAAAAGACATGTTGATTCGTCATTGGACATGGGTCACCCAGGAAGGAGATGAGACCTTGGCCAGTGGATTCTCTTCAGCTGAGGCAATCCCTGTGGTAGCAGACAGATAAAGGCAGTTTGGTTACAATGCTCCCTATAGGAATGTCATTCTTGAAGGCAGATCTGAGCAGTGCATTGAATGATGAGGAAATAAAGCAGTTATGGTAAAAGCGTTGTTACTTATGAAAGCTGGAAGGATTTTTTGTTTCTCACTTTCGACTTAAATATAGGAAGAAGAATGCATTCAGCATCATATAAGTTGTTCCCCTTCACATTTGCCAAGATATTTTTCAAAGAACACTCCACTGGTTATTTAGGACTGCTAGTGGATATCCTTGGTTTACCTGAACTGTAATCAAAAAGGTATATTCTTATCCAAATCTGCATTCTTAGGGAAAAAAAGGGGAGATAGATCACTGAATCCTGGAGGATAACCTCTGGACCCCAAAGTGGAGACGGGGAGGCACTCATCCTTTATAGGTAGTGTCCAGCCACTTTTCACTTGGGCTCTCCAGACTCATTCGTGGAACAATTTGTGCAAATTTTTCTGTCTACAACTCTGCTAGAATATTTGTGGAGGTGTTTGAAGGCATTTTGTTTGTTTTAACAAAAATTGGGTAGTATTCTTGGCCTTTTGGTAGTTCCATATTCCTTGGAGATCTATGTTTATTTTTTTTTAACATAAGAAGCACAAATATTTTATAGTCTGTATCTTATAATTTAAATATTTTATGTCTTTGTGGTCTGGTTCTATTGTCTGTTACTTCTGTTTGTTCTCATTCATGTTGTCTTGTTTATGTGACTGATCATATTTGACTGTGTGCTGGTCATTGTACTTGAAAATAATTTAGTAATGATTGATGTGTGAGGTGATGGAACTTTTCTCTGGAGAATATGTTTGTGTGTTCCTGGAGCATTACTATCATTAAGGGACCTGCTTAGTCCAAGTCCAAGTTCCTTGGACCATCCACCTGATGTGAACCTGGGTGCAAATCCACATAAGAGGTGGTTTACCTTTGGCTTTCCATTTGCTTAAGAGTGTAGGTCTTTGGATCCCAGTTGAATATATTTGGAGAAGAAATAGGACTTCACACCTTGGGTGGGGCCCAGGCTTTGACATGTTCCTTTTACTTTGTGAGGCCAGCAAAACAGCACCTCAGTTTGCATGTTTCCTCAAGTTTGACAATTGCTGTTCGGGTCAAAGTAACTTTGTATGCTCCCGGGGATTTTGCCTTCTAGTCTTTTTTCAGATTAAGTCTTTACTATCTTGTTAGCTCTTAGATTTTTTTTTTAGGAAAAAAAAAGTAAAAAAAATTTAATTTCATCCATTTTTTTCAGTTGCCCTTACTTTAAGAAAAGAAACCTCTGGTGTTCTTATCTGTAGCCAAGCCATGTGGTATTCTCTGTGAAAATTCAAGGGAGATCAGGAGTCATATTCTTCAGTATCTCAAACTTGCAAGCTTATATTGTAGGTTGAAGCTGAATCAAGTGAAGTCATATATTAGCTCTGCATGGCTTTAAAAACTTAAAATTTCAAACTCTGAATAAGCATGGATCTGCTTTTCCACCTAGAATGTAATCACATAAATATAGGATTTTGTATTAAATTATCATAATTTCTCTAAATCTAACAGGATATGATACCCAAAGTTTAAAAAAAATAGAGCTATAGAAATATCTGTATCATCAATGACATTTTCATTTTTAAGTTCTTCATAATTTACTCAAGAAAGGTTAGCTTTCAATAGCTTATTTGAGGATGGGAAAAGAAAAAAGGAGACAACAAATATTTTTCAGCACAGGAGAGGCAGCCATTGTCAGTGATGGAAATTCAAGTCCTCCTTATAATTATAGAGCTAGCACATAGTAATTACATAAGAAAAGCCTCTCACAGATAACAATGTAATGCGAACCAGCCAGTTTAGGGTAATTTTCCTTATTTAAAAAGTGTCAAGCACAATTAATCTTGGATAACTTTTAAAAGAATAATAAATTTGCATCTCTTCCATTCAAGATGACTGCAACCTGGAGAGACAAGTTCTTTATTTTGGGAACTAGTTACCCACAAATGAACCCTTATGACATAAATGAAACCTGAAACTCTTTAAGTGCCAGATACATTTCCATGAGGTCAATTTAAACCAAAAAGATTTCATTGTCCCAAAGAAATTATTCCATCTCCCTTGCAATGCTGTGGTTTATAATAGAGTTATTATTAGTTGTGACCACAATTATGCCACTGTAACAGCTTTCCCACCTGCCCAGACATGAGTGATCTCCCTGTTTCTGGAATGCTGGTTGCATTTACTCTTCATACCACTCAACTGGCACTTAGCATTGCATAATGTTACTTAGCCTTTTATGTGCATGGCTATCTCCTCAAGGAGACGAACCCTTGAAGGACAAGGACCCTGCCATGCCTCCTTATAGGTCCCTGAAGTGCCCAGCCCCAGTGCCTTCTACACAAAATCTCAGTACATGTTGATCAATGGTAATGATGATTAACATGTGACTTGGGCAAGAAATGTGTCTTATTCATTGTATTTCCTCAGCTCCTATCACACTGCCTGGCCCAGAGTAGGTACTCAAGAAATGTTTACTGAATGAATGAACACATGAATAAAGGGATGAATCATTACATGAAAACCTGGTTAGAAACATACACATGGAAAATGAAGAACAGCATGACCAGATTATTTTTCAAGCTTTCTTTTCAAAAATGCAAAAGTAATCAACACTTTCTTCTTTTTCTTTTAGTTGATGATGGAAGGATAGACAGACTATGTCTGCCCATAGGCAGAAGCAGCTCTCTCCAATGGAGATGTAGTGAAAAATTCAACTTAAGGGTCAAGGAAATATTTTTAAATTAGGCCCACAACCCCTTATCCAATATCTTTGGGAATCCAATGTGTTTTGCAATTCAGAGTAGCAAATTTTTCTAGATAAAAATGAATAAATATTCACCCAAAGTGGGATTTAAAAAAATGAAGACTGTGAATGAACTCACCGCAAGGTCAGGTTTTGATGCTAAATGAGTTTGTCAAGAACTTGTGAAAGTAAATCAGTTTTTAGAGCTTTAGGATTTCTGAATTGTGGAAAAGGAATTTGGGCCCTGAGTTCATTGTCCATCAGGAGGCAATACAGTAAGGTCCAATATCCCCATGGAAATTCTGTCCCTCTTGCAGTCCACCCATTATTCTATTCCCTGATATTTATAGAAGGGCCATCTTCCGTGTTCTCTTCCAGTTTTGCAACATGGGGGGAATGTGTGATTGTGAGGTGCAACAGAGAAAACCTTCACATCATCTCAGGCCTGCTCCTTGGTCTTGGCAGGTTAGGAAGGCGGGCTCACACCCGAGGGCCCCTGCCAATCTCTGCCTCTTGGCAAGTGCTGCTCGTAGCACCCTCCGACCAGAAGGAAGAAACACCCCTGGGAAGCTGGTGATACACAGCATGTTCTTCCTCATGAACAGTGAGTTAACTTAAAACTGCTCTGCAGCAATGTAAATCTTTTACTTTATGCCCCATCCTCACTAGAAATGAAACACTTCTCAGCTCAGAGAGATTGATTTGACATGCATTTTCTGAACAGAAGAGAGCCAGATACATCTCCCTTCAGTTCTGCTTTGATCGTGTCATTTTCCTGCTGGTAAATCTTTCAAAGCTTTCCACTGCATACTGAATAAAGTCTTTCAAGACATTTATGCTCTCCCTTCTAGCCTCTTCTCTAATCCCCCGGAGATGTGCAGTGTTGTAGCCTTGCTTATTTCTCCTCTAACCGCCCATCCCTTTCTCCCTCTCTTCTTTTCTTCCACAAGCATCTTTTGGGCATCTCTTACGTGTCAGGCAGTGGATTTACAGACACTGTCCCTTCCCTCATGGAGCTTTCATGTAATCTGTGCTCCTGTAGCAGCCACCATTGGTCCCTTCCCCATATCCCCACACCCTTACCGTTTCAATACACATCTGTCCAACTTCCGGCACCTGCATTTCTTTGCCTGGGGATTCTCTCTGGCCTACAGAGCTTACTCTGTCACCTATACTGGACGTGCTGGGAAGTCAATGCCTCCCATAGCATCCTTCAGTCAGTGACTGGAATACATAATTACACCAGCTCCCTTACCCCAAGAGGTCTGAGGTGCAGCTTATACACTGAATCCCAGAATTCCCCAGCACAGTTCAGTTCTAGCTACCTACAGTGGCAACTTGTTTAATAATGAACGCTTTATTGGTTCCCTTTCATTCTCTGTGTCATTTCCCCTTTCCCTTACCAAAATTTCCTAGGATGAGCTTCAAAATAAACTACTTGCACTTGATTTTTATCTGGTCCAGCTTGGGAGGAACCCAAAGTTATTTTCTGAATAGCCTCGCACTTTCTTATGTCTGCATAAGAGATAGGACAGAATGTGGCACAAGCACAGATTTTTCATCAAGATAGGACAGAATGTGGCACAAGCACAGATTTTTCATCAGTCAGTCATACCTGTGTTTGAATCTTGATGCTGCCATAGAGTAACCTGTGAGCCTAGGCATGTTTTTCAGAAGGGGGGACCTGGCTTAGCACCACATGAAGCTGATGTTGACAATGGCACACAGTTGGCAGTAGAGTTGAATTTTGTCTTTCCAAATTCCCATATCTTTATTCAAGCTCTTCTCTCTGGCTGAGTGTTCTTCCCCACCATTGTTGCCTGTGGGAACTTTGCGTATGCCTCTAATTTCTCCTCAGCCATAAGGTTGTCTCTGATGAATGAATGCAGCAAGGAATGAGGCCTTTTGCTCCTCAGTTCTGTAGTGTGTGTTACGAGGGGCACTATCTGTCACACAGCACTGAGCATAAGCTAGCCTGTGTTCTAATGGCTCGTCTCCATCATCCCTCCCCTACTCATTGTGAACTGACAGTGAGCAGGAGCCACCTGAGGATCTAGGACAGGGCGTTTTGTTTTCCTGAGCATCTTGTAGAACTTCTTCTAGCCCTGTGGTTGGTGGAACTGTGACGCCCAGCTCACATGCTGGGGAATAAAGTTAAGACCCTGTGGCACTCATGATTATACTCATATAACTTTGTTTCCACTCCTCATTATGAACACCCTGTGTCTTAGTCCATTTGTGCTGCTGTAACAAAAACACCATAAACTGGTGGCTTATAAACATCAATTTTTTTTTCACCATTCTGGAGGTTGTCCAAGATTAAGGTGCCGGCCAACTTGTGTCTGGTAAGAACCCACTTTCTAGAGAGCTTTTTTTTTTTTTTCTGTAGCCTCACATGGCAAAAGGGGCAAGGGAACTCCCTAGTCTTCTTTCCTATGGGCACCAATCCCATTCACAAGGACTCTAATCATCAAGACCTAATCACTTCCCAATTGCTCCACCTCCTAATCCCATCACCTTGTGGGGTAAGTTTCAGCACAACATATGAATTTGGGGGGACACAAACATTCAGAACATAACACCCTGCCTTTTAGTGGTTGAGAAAAAAAAATAATAAATTGACCTTTTCTGTCCCAGGATCTTGGGACCTAAGACAATGAGGAGTCAATCTCAGAGCAATTTCTGTCAATAAATTGTTCTCTGAACTCAAAGCTCTGCTTTGTGTTCTTCCCCCACCCTTCCTTGTAGGACCCTCCTGAAAGTGGTCCTGAATGCTTTATTCATGAACAAGAGGCATGGTGGGCTGCCGCTGCTGCCCTGAGGTTATTGGGGAAGCTTCCATAGGACCCATCAGGCTCCCTGCCTGCACCCACCCTTATGGTGCCACCTGCCTACCAGCCATGACAGCAGAAAGGGGACAAAACACAATGCAAGGTCACATTGCTTCTTCATTTGTTGTTGGTGTTGTTTAGTATTTATTTTATAGAAATTGTACATGCACATAATATTAGTCAAATAGTCCACAGAACTAATTACCAAATCTCCAGCCCATTCTAGATCCCCAGAGGCAACAACATGCAACAATTTTAACTCTTTCTGTTGAGATTTACCTTCATATCTCTAAGTAACATGCTTCTTCATTTTCAGTTACTTCATTTTCCACAATGACTAAAATGAAAAAAACCAAAATTTATCATTTTCACAGCATTCTCCCTACCTCCCACATGCCTAGTTCCTATCCCCTTATTCTCTCAAAACAGTTAAATCATAATGTAGAATATATCAATAATCAGTGTTTACACAATTACAGTATATAAACTTTTGTTCATTACTGAATCAGATTGTATACTCTTACTTTTCTTGTCCTGAACATTTACTTTTGTTTTCTTAGAAGTTAATGATTGTCTTATTTTATTATTGGCTTAGTTTTCTATGTAGTTATCATGAATTCAGCTCCAAATATCCCCCCCCCAATAGTTTAAATGCTCTCTTAATATTTTCAAATATAAGCTATTCTATCAGTTTCAACTTCTTGAAGACATCTTTCCCAGATGAAACATCCTGATGTGTTCCATCCTGGCCTGGCTGCTCTCCATCTCTAGTACATAGTTGTCATCTTGATAATCTCTCTTCACCATAATTCCAGAAATTTATTTTCTCTCTTTTTGAGACTTTTCATGTTTGAAAATATTTTTATTCTATCCTCACACTGAATCAGTGGTTTGGTTCAATGAGAGATCTCTCACAATTTTAAAGGCAATTCTCTATTGTCTTTTTACTTTCACTGAGGATATTTTCAGATCTAAAGCAATTATAATAGTTGATCCTTTTTATGAGAACTGTTTTGTCCTTCTGGAGACTGATGGGCTTTTGTTTTTTATTTTTTCTGAAATTTAATGATTATGTGCCTTGGTATGTGGATCTACTTTTTCACTAGACTTTGCATTCAGGGGGCTGTTCAATTTGAAAATTCATGTCCAAATTTACTTAAATTATTCTCTTTGCTTATTTAGTTTCCTCATTTTTTCCCCATTTTTCCCCCCAGAAATTCTATTATTAAGATGTTGGAGCTCCTGGATGAATTCTCTAAATTTTCTTATTGTTCTTTTTTATTTTCTTCTTATTTTATAGCTCTTCTAACAAGTTTTACATTTCTATCATCACAGTTTTAATCCCCTAAAACTCTTTCTTATTCTATGATTATCATATTTTTATGGTATTCATTCTTGTTTCATGGATGTAATAACTTTTTTAAATCTCTCAGAGGATATTATAGTTTTCTTTAAAAAAATCTTCATATCTCTTCATAGTTTCCATTTTTTCCCAAGTTTTCTTTTTCTTTATTTGTTTTTGTCAAAAATTGTGAAGAATCTAAGATTTTTACCCCACTTGCAGGCTAACAAGTTAGCCTGATGCAGTTGCATGACTGCTGGCAGAAGACATGAGACTCTTGGGTCTGAGACAAAGGACTTTATTACTTACAAAAATAGCCACAGCCAGAATATCAGCATTTGCATCAGTGTCCTGAGCATAATTTCCCACAGAGCAACACAAAGAAGTCTGGATAATGCCTTCACACAGGATAGGTTGTGTTAAAGGATAGGAACCCCAAGTTTAAGGAACCCGGGTCTTTTATAATGCACAGTAAGTCTTTCTGACTTTTGATCCAGAGTAAGATAGTATACTGGACAGCAAACAAACCTGCCCTTTGTCTCAGAGCTAGACACTTTATCTCTATCTTTCAAGGCTGTTTGTTATATAAACATCTTTGAAAAGGTAGCCTGGAGCAAAGCATGGTGCCTCTCCTTGAAAAACATGCAGAAACATGAGAGAATTATCACCCAACGTGTTTATTCTCTAGCTTTCATATTAAACACTTTCCTCAAATGTCTGGTGATCCTTGACTATCTGCTCATATTTAAGAACTGCCTTAATGGTGTGAGCTTAGCTGCCTGAGTTTTGAAAGTCAAGTATAATAAATAAGTCTGGGAGATAGTGAGATAAGAAATCAAATTTCAACATTTATGACTTAAGCTACTACTTAACACCCATTTTCAGTATAGTTTCTTTACTTTCAATTATGCCTGGTGTCCCTCAATCCAGAGGCCTGTTGTTGTTTTTTGGGTTTTTTTAAAGATTTTTTTATTGGGGAATTGGGGGATGGGAACAGTGCTGGGGAATTGAGGGAAGAGGAACAGACAAATAGTTGTCATTTTGTTCTTCAGTCTAGTTGTGGAGGACGTTGCTTCACTGGCCCGAGTTGGCACCATCATTGCACTCTTCCCGGGTGAGGCAGATCAGTCGCCGGCTTCTGGA
>NW_017731410.1:3662618-3678311 GCF_001890085.2 Hipposideros armiger
GATCCGAACCTGGGCTCTCTGGCGTCCCAAGCCAGTTCTTAACCATTGCACCACTCGGCCGGCCCAGAGGCCTGTTGTTTTATGTTCTGTAGATTACACTGTTTAATACAGGAGCCACTAGTCACATGTGGCTATTGAGCACATGAAATGTGGGTAGTCCAAAGTAAGAGAAGCTATAAATGTAAAATACTCATCAATTAAAAAGACTTAGTAAAAAAAAAAAAAGAAAGAAAAAATATCTCATTAATAATTTTTATATTGACAATATGTTAAAGTGATCATATTTTGGAAACATCGGGTTAAATAAAATATATTACTAAAATTATGTTTACCTTTCTCTTTAAAAAAAAATGTGGCAAGTAGAAAATTTTGAGGTTTGTGAAGGGCTTTTTGGTGATACCTATTCACATATCTCTTCTAATCAGAGGAAGCCCATTTTCAGGAATGTTTAGTTCCTTCTCCTTCATTACCCAGCAAGTCCTTCTTCCATCATAACATCTTTCTCTTTGCTACCCTATGAAATGTACTTTAATTTTAGAAACTCATGTGATTAGATAGGGCCCACCGAGATAATCTAGGATAATCTCCCACCTCCAGGTCTGTAACCTTAATCACACAAAGTCCATTTTTCAGGTGTGGTAGCATATTCATAAATTCTGGGGATTAGGGTGTGGGCATCCTTGGGGGACATTATTCTGCTTCCCACAGTGTCATTTTGTCCATTTTACAAATGATGAAACTGAAGCACAAAGAGATTAAACTCCACGTTCAAGGTTGCACAACTAATATTAGAGCTGGGTTTTGAACCCAGGCTGTTTAGAACCAGAGCCTGTGCTATAATCAGGGCCTCGATGACTGGGAAGTAAGAATAAAACAGGAGGAAAAAAGAGGCTAAAAAGTGGCAGAGACAAAAGTCACCTTTTGGCAGAAGCCTTAAGTATGTAAACTGCATTCCTGTTGAAGGCTTATCTCTATTATTTTGGCAGGCTTAGATAATGAGAAAGGAAGAAACATCCTTTTTTTGTTGTTGTTAAGTGGCTTAAATCACATATGGCTCATTCATGATGACAAGTATATAGGTTCCTGGAAAACTGATCAACTCTGGGTCTGTTTGAAATTGATAAAAATTCCTGACCCCCATTGAACTGTGGAAAGAGGGATATGTCCTTTCTAGCATTCCTGACTCATCAACTTTATGAAGCCTTTGTTTTAGAGCTGGGAAAAAATGTAAGGGAGGATGTTCTGGATATAGTGGAAAGAAAACTGAACTGGGAGTCCAGACATCTAGGTTCTCAATCTGCCACTGACAAGCTGTGTTATCATGAGCAAGCAGTTGCCTTTCATCTCTCTGAAGCCCAGTTTCCCATTTGAAAATGAAAATATGTTTAAATATTTTAAAACATTTTTTTTTAAGAAATTTTATTGGGGAACAATGTGTTTTTTCAGGACCCATCAGCTCCAAGTCAGTAATTGTCTTCAATCTAGTTGTGGAGGGCGCAGCTCCTTGGCCCATGTGGGAATCCAAGTGGCAACCTTGGTGTTATGAGACTGTGCTCTAACCACCTGAGCTAACTGACCGCCCCTTAAACTTTTTATTATGAACATTTTAAAATACACACTACAGTTAAAAGGATAGGATAATAAGCATTCATACATTCACCACCTATATTTAATTTTTATGTTTTTTTCTGTATTTGTTTATATGCATACACACATATGTGTGTGTTTGTGTATATAGCCCTCCACATCCTTGGGTGTCACATCCGTGAATTCAACTAACCAAAGAGTAAATTCACAGAGAGTTCCAAAAAATGAAACTTGATTTTGCCACCCACAAAGCACTATGTTGAATCCATATAAACAAAGGATGTGTAGGCATACCCAGCATTTAGGCTACCACAGGTTATATGCAAATCCTGCACCATAAGCAAAACTGGTTATATGCAAATACTACACCATTTTATATAAGGGACTTGAGCATCCACAGATTTTGGTATGGGAAGGGGAGGTGGTTTCCTGGAACCAATCCCCCATGATTACTGAAAAATGTATATAAATATATATATTTAATTTAAAAAATTGTTTTTGCTGCACCACTTAAAAATAAGTTAGAAAAGTCATGACACTTCACCCCTAAATACTTTAGTACTCATCACCTAAGATTGAGGACATACTCCAATACAACAATAGTATAATTACTATACCTGTGGAAATCAACAATTCCCATAAGATTAGTTAATATTCAATTCATATTCAAGTTTCCCCTGTTGTCCCTAAAATGTCCCTATAGCTATTTTTTCAAACCAAGATTCAACCAAAGTTTGTGTTAGTAGGTCTCCTTTAATCTATAACATGCTTTATTATTAATTATTATTATTATTATTATCATTATCATTATCATTATCATTATTATTTTCCTGACATACACATTCTGATCAGTGACAGTGCTTCACTCTAATAATGATTCTAAATGGGAATGGTCAGGGCCAGCCTTAGATTGTGCAAGGGACTCTCTTAGGGAGGGGGTGAGAAATGAGACTCGGGCTACATGGGACTCAGTCTGTGCTGGGAGCAACCCACCAGAGGGACCACGTCCGTCCCAGGTACCAGAAGGGAACTTAGACAAATTTGAGGAAGAGACTCCAAGACAAGATGTCCCCTGAGGTGGTAGGAGTAGGACAGGGGCCCTGATTGTCCAGGTCAAGGGCAGTACTAGAGACTTAGATTGGATATTGAGAAAACTACCACTGTTATAAAGAAGTACAAGTAGTATATGTATAGCTAATATATCCAGGGGTTGTTTTCTCAAATACTACCCTAGCTCCTGGAGCACTCGGTCCCATTCCCCCTTTCTCTCTCCCCTTCATTCATTCGAGTACTTATTGAGCACCAAACATGTGCCAAGAACAGTTCTAGGCACCATTCAAACCAAAAATACCTGCCCTCATAAAACTCACATTCTAATGGGAGAGATAGACAAATAGATATAAGTAAATACATACATAAGTATAGCACACACACAATTTATAGTGAAAAGCAGTAAAGAGAAAAAATGTGGGTTGGAGTAAAGGATAGGAAGTGTCAAAGTGGGAGTAATATGTTACAACTTTTGATAGTGTATGAGTTATCTATTGCTGAATATCAAATTACCCCAAACATTAGTGGCTTAAAACAACAAACATTTATTATCTCAGTTTCCCTGGCTCAGGGTCTGAAGGCTGTAATCAAGGTGTTGGCAGGGGCTGCAATCCTCTCAGGGCCTCAATGGGAGAGGATCCACGTCCAAGATCACTCACGTGGTTGTCGGCAAAGCTTTGTTTTCTTGCAGGATATTGAACTAAGGGCTTTAGCTTCTTACTGGTTCATGGCCAGAGGCCTCCCTCAGATCCTTGTCACATCAGCCTCTTTAGGGCGCCGCTTGCAACGTGGCAGCTGGTTTCCCTCAGAGTGAGTAAATGAGAGAGCAAAGAAGGGCAAGCAAGGAAGCCACAGACAATTTGTGACCTAACCTCAGAGCTAACATCCCATCCTTTTTCTATTCTGTTTCTTAGAAGCTCGCTAAGCCTAGCCTACACTCAAGGGGAGCGGATTATGCCAGGGCATGAAGACCAGGGGATGGGCATCATTGAGGGCCATCCAAGAAGCTGCCTACCATAGATGGGGTAGTCAGTGAAGGCCTCGTTGGGAAAGGGTGACATTTAAATAAAGACATGGAGCAAGTGAGAGAAGGAGCCACATCTGGAGGAAACTCATTCCAGGCAGAGGGAACAGAACACGCAAAGGTCTTCAGTTAGGAGCAAAGCTGGTGTATTCTCCATGTAAAAATCATCAACTAAATGATCTCTAAGGTCCTCCCATATTTTGATCCCAAATGCATTATTCAATAAGATCTGTTTACCCAATGAACATATACCATCTCCCAGATGTCAGGCTCTGTACAAGGCCAAGAGTGTCAGCAACCCTGAGCTCAACAAATCAAAGGAAATTAACAGGCTCATACAGTGACCCTAAAGCTTTGCTTTTAAGAGGTTGGTTTGTGATTTTGACTATATCACAGCACTTTCCTTTAAACTCAGAAATTGTCTGAAAACAAACATGCTCTCAATCCATCAAGGGTTGTTAATCTAGAGTTTGTTCATACAATTCAGGGTCCAAGAACTTGGATGAGAAACTTTTATGTCTCTAGTTTTACTAAGCTTTGACCGAAATTTAGCATGTCCTTCTGAGTGTCGGTGTGGTAGCCAGCTTCCCAGATGGTCCCAATAACCCCATTCCCAGTGTTCACACCCCTGTTCAGTCCCCTCCCACGTTGTACCAGAGTAGGTCTGTGTCACTGGTAGGATGCAAAAGTGCTGGTATACCACTTCTGAGATGAGGTTATAAAAGACGGTGGCTTCTGTCTTGGGCTCTTGCCTATTTTTTCCATCGTTCACTCTGAGGGAAGCCAGCTGCCATGTCTTGAGGATACCTGACAAGGAACTATGGTATCCAGCCAAGAGCCATCCAGGACCTGAGGCCTGCCAACAGCCATATGAGTGAGCTTGCAAGTGGATTCTCCAACCTTCAGAGAACACATCTCCAGCCCCCAGCTTGACTGCAACCTCATGGGGGACTCTGAGTAGAAGCACCCCACTGGAGTGCCAACTCTCAGAAATTGAATGCGGTGATGTTTGCTACTTTTAAGTTGCTAAATTGCATTATGCAGCAATAGATAACTAATACAGTAGGTGGCAAACTCAGTAGTATTAGCTGCCCCTGGGATTTTGTCATCAGAGATCAGTTATTTTTGTATCATATCATAGTTATTGCAAAGAGAATCAATATATGAGGTGTGATAAAAAAAAATATGGTGAATGCTGCTGCTGAGTGCCATCCAATGGAAAGGCAGGGATCTTCAATATAGAAAGCAGCACGTAGAAACTTAGTAACAGTGTGTGTGACAAGTTTCAACTTGCTCGGTGCAGTCAGCCAGGTGTGAACTAAGGTTGAGAGAAGGCATGTTTTAAAGTGTGCCATAAATCATGGATTACGAACAATGCATTAACATGAAATGGGCAAATGGTTTCATCCTCCATCATGACAATGCTCTGTGTCACATATCACTTCTAGTATGGCAATTTCTGTCAAATAAAAACATTACAGTGGGTCCTCATCCACCTTATTCACCAGATCTGGCACCAAGCAACTTCTGGCTCTTCCCCAAAGTCAAAATGGCCATGAAAGGTAAACATTGAATCAATTCAGGACATAGAGGCAGCCACGACAGCACAACTAAAGATATGAAAGAGAGCTTCCAGAACTGCTTCAGAAAGTGGCAAGAACGATAGGATAAGTTGTTCAAATCAAAGAGGAGTATTTTGAAGGAGATTAATGCAATGTGTCTTTTATTGTAATAATTTTTTTTATTTCAATATTCACCATATTGGTTGATCACACCTCATATCATCACTACCCTAAAATTACCGAGGAACATGTTTTTATAATATATTAATAAAGAAGCACATAACTTAAAATTTTTGATAATTGAATTTCAATATAATTGGTGTCCTTTATACTCCTATGAAGGTATTTTAATTTTTTGCATTTAAAAACATTCTACTGAGAAGGGGTCCATAGGCTTCACCAAACAACCTAAGGTCACAAAAAATATTAAGGATCCTGGATTTGGGAGTCCTGCCCCCTCCTTGCTGGTGCACATGGGGACTAAAAACACTTCCCACAGCACAGCTAAGTTCTGCATGGCCAGGATGGCGGAATCTCCCAGGCCTGGGCCAGCTGTTTGCCATAAGGACCCAGGATGAGCATGGTTGGCCAAGCAGGCCTGCTTGGGCTGGCAGGGGGAAAGAGCAGCTACTGCAGCAGGCCTGGAGTCCTCCAGCACCAGGAGCTCCTCCTGCATGTGGTTTGCATCAAACACTGCCCTTCCCTTTTCATCCAGTCTCAGAACTGCTCTTTTAATTGCTTGCCAACCCTGAAGCGTGCAGAGCATCATGGAATGCAGTCGCAGTGCTGACAGCCATGTGAGAGTCAGCACAAAGCACCCATGCGCTGAGATGCAGGAGGCCTGGGCTCACCAGAGGCAGCCCAGAGGAGTGAGCTGAACATGGAACCCCTGCCCGAACACCATTGCCTCTCTCTTTGATCCTCAGGAGTGACGTCTGGAGGTAACTGGCCCCAGGGGCAGCCTCCCAGCCCTTTGTGAACAGGTAGGCGCTGTCAGGACCTCTACTTCCTTAAGAGTATATCCCTGCTCTTAGAGGTCCGAAGAGATAGAGCTAGAGGAAAACTAGAGAACATTGGCTTCCCCTTGGTCTCAGCCCCATTTTAGAGATGTGGACATCGAGACCAAGAAGGTTGAAATGTCTTCTTAGGACAACGAGAGTCATTTGCCAACAGGCAGGTCAAAATGTTGGCGTCCTACCAAATTGTCTTTTGACTGTTGTATTTTTGAGGCCTGGCAGGGGGCTGGACAAATAAAACTGTGTTGAAGAAATGAGTAAGCGCAATCCAATCTGAGTTTTCTTGCAGTCCATCAAACCTTTACACACTTTCACGCAAGTAAATGGAAAAAACAATGGGCCTGAGTGAACTTTATTTGAATTTTCTCTTTGTCAACACGAATGCTAAACCATTTCCCCATCTCTCCTTCCTCCTTTCTTCACTCCAAAATCTAAAAAACGCCCACATTTTGGCAAGCTCCTAGGTCACGAGACTGCATTTTGTTGTGAATTTCATAATCCTAGGTCATTATTACTTAAAAATGAAACTGTACTCCAGGTTGATATAATACCACCTGGCCTGGGGTAAGAGGGAGAGAAAGAGGGAGTGAAAGTGCTAGGTATTCTCTGTAACCTGGGATAAGTTGGGAGAAAAGAGAGAGGGGTCACCCCTGCTTGGAGGCCAGGGGTGAGCCTCGAGGTGTCTGAGGAAACCTGGGCTGTTGGGCTGACTCCTGTATCTCCAGTGCTATAGCATGCCATAAGGCAGCACATACCATAGATGCTCAATAGAGATTTGTTGGTTTGCTGATGGACTGACAAATGAGTAAAAGCACCCTACCAGCTGACCAGAGGTAGCCTCTACAGCCATCTCTATTCTTTCCCTAGCGATGAGATGGGCCACCGAGAGTTAGGTCCTAACTGATCCAAGCCAGAGCAAGACCTCAAACGCGGCTTTTTGGGCTCCAGTAATGAGGAAATATGGAGCCCAGGTCAGGTTCTGGATTACACACGTGTGCATGTGTTCCTTGCCAATACGCACCTCTCTAGTCAACTAACTGGAGTTGGTGGACATCCTTCAAAAGGCAGACAGCCACACCCAAAGCTGTGGCATCATGATCTCAGAACTGAAGTTGATCTTCATGTTCATACAGACAGCAGGAGCTAGGTCTTGGTCTTAAAGAGTCACACTGTGTGGCTTTCAACAGCTGTCCCTGGCCTAAGGGTTTTCAATAAGGTGTACATCAGTAACAACAATAAGAAATTTTAATATACAAAGTACAGGGGGTATCAAAAAAACGTATACACATTTTAAGAGAGGAAAAAACTGTATTAAAATTTTATACTCAATGTATACCGATAACAAAAGATGAATACAAGTCATGTGTATACACGTTTTTGGCACCCCCGCGGTATATATAATACTACATATTATATGTATGTATATAAAAGCTATACACTTTTTATCTTGAAATAGTCTCATGAAAATCAAATAAGAAAAAAAATCAAGCAGAAAAAAAAGTATATTTTATTTTATCCTGTTTCCTTTTTCCAGTCTTTTCCAAAGACTTGGATGCATGCTAAGTTGATGAGTACATGAATTGGACACTGTATGTGTTTTGAATTTCTATAAAATCCTTAGACGATTACACTAGATGAAGGAATTTTTTTTCTTTTTGTCACGTATTTGAGAGGGAAGGAAAAACAGGAGGCAAATGCCTCCAATAGTTAAAGGTAATGTGATTTTAGCTATTCAGATCAACGAATATTTATTAACATCCTACTATACACGAAGCACTGAGCAGTGCCTTGGAGAGTCATAAATGGACGCAGTAAATCCCCATCGATAAGGATGTGTGCCTTGAGATACCTATAACCTATTATAAACACAATAGATAAAATGTATACACAAATAATGATAATGCATGCAGAAAGGGAAAAGTTTAGTAAAACACTCCAGCAAAATATTTTGGAGTGACAAAGATCAATTTTGGTCGAATGAGAGGGTTCAAGAGTGAATGAGAAGCGAGACAGAGGAGATAGTGAGTGTAGAAATATAGAGTTGAGGTGAAGCTAGTAATGAAATGAATGGCAGAAGTAAAGAAAAAATTAATTTTTTCCAAATGGGGAGTATGGAGCTCAGATCTACCATTCAATTATTTCCCTCTTTCTCTCTCTCTCATTCTCCTCCCCTTCCCCAGGCTCCAGAGATATAAGAGGTTGTTAAAATTAAGTGCACAAGGTTGAGCAGGGAGTGAGGAGATGGTTAACATTGCCAAAGAGCACCTTTTATTCAGAGACCTGAGAAAGGAAGGTTGAGGGGTCTTGCGACCTAATTCCTTTCCACCTTGGAATCTCTATCTTTACTCTCCCTACGTGGCTTTCCTGTTTGTGCCTCCTTAATGATAATGATAGATGTCATGATAAAATAAGACAAGAGAGTATATCCCAGTACTGCGCTTTTGTCTTTCAACCAGGCACCTAAGCACATTCACAAATCAAACTCAGAAGAGTGGTGATAGGGAAGGCATGGGCATCTTCCTTGATCCCTTAACGTCCTTCTTTAAAGTGACCCCCTGACCTTCTATGTTTGCACTTTTTCTTGACAATTTTTCTTCAATATTATCCTTCCTGTTTTCTTTCTAGCCATTTTGTTATCTTTTTACTGCTGAGTATTATTTCCTCCTTATCCACTCATTAACTTATTTTAGCTACTTACTTTTTCCTGACTATTGCCCTTTTTACAACTTCTCACATATGTCCCCTTTGGCACTTTCCCAGCTATTTTTCTTCTTAATTCCTGTTTTGTGCAGAGTTCATAAAAATGTATATGTTTTATGTATAGAAAACCCATCCCCGAGGGCAGACTTCACAGGAAGCATCTCAACAGGCCCCATTCATCAAACCTCACACTGTAACCTGGCCCCAAAAGCTTGTTTAAGTATTGCCTTTCTGATAGCACATTGTATCTGAGGCCATTGGAGCAGCATCCTGAAAATGGAACCTAATTCCACAGGATCCCAAGAGCAGTGAACACCCAACAAACTCCCTGCCCCTTTTCCTTCCTCTGTTATGAACTAATACACAAATGCCTCATCCTAAATGCTTTCTAGGACAAGAGAGATTGACTGCCTCTCCCAGGGCAAAATCCAAGAAAGGCCTGTTTACAAGTTGTTGTTGGGGGTTGCAGTGTATCCCAGTATAAACCTGGAAGATTCTTTTTCTAGATTCCTAAACTCTAAAAGGTTATTCTTATGTTCTTTTTGGACAATAGAATGTGATTACCTTCAGGTGGGTTCTTGCCTACAAATACAATACCTCTGTTTACTACTCCATGTTTGTGGCTATTGATAGAAAAATTCTTGGATCATTCTCTACATGCTGCCTAAAGATCCTCTGAGCCTTGCTTCCTACAGTTCCAAGAAACCCTTTAAGTTTAATATTCAACAAGGCATTCTCCTATATTGTCAGTGAAGCTTACACCGGTGGAAAAGGCCTCCAGTTGTCCTCCAAAACCCAGTCTCCCCCTCTACCTGGACAAATGACCAAACTAAATTCCCAGCCTCCCTTGTCATCATGGGTGGCTCCTAGGACTATGTTCTCTGCAATGAATGTGAGTCACAGTGATTTGCTTGACTTCCAGGCCAAGTCCATTAAGCCCTCCCACTGTTGGCTGACAAGGCAGTTGATGTTCAAGGTGACTTTGGAATGTACATGTTGAAGATGGCCGAGGAGCCATCAGCCTGGATCCCTGAATGATTGTAGAAGATAATGGCTCTCCCTATCAGAACATCCACCATGACTGCTACATGAGAAAGAAATAAGCTTCTTCTTTTTTTAAAGATTTTATTGGGGAATTGGGGGATGGGAACAGCGCTGGTGGATTGGGGGAGGGGAACAGACAAGTTGCTGTCCTTTTGTTTTTCAGTCTAGTTGTGGAGGACTTTGCTTCACTGGCCCATGTTGGTATTATCATTGTGCTCTTCCCGGGTGAGGCAGATTGGTCGCCGGCCACTCACAGCGGTTCTTGGCAGCTCACACTGGCTGCCGGAAACACAAGGTAGCCCATGGCAGCTCACTGCATCAGGGGCTGCAGCCTATGCCATCACCAGCTACAAGGCAGCCCAGCTCCAGGTCGAGCTGTTTTTCACTATCTTAGCTGTAGAGGGCAGTGCCACTGGTCCTCATGTGGGATCCAAACTGGGGCCCTGCTGTTCAGAACTGGTGTCCCAAGCCAGCTCTCAACCAACGCACCTCTCAGCCGGCCCAAGCTTCTTTTTCTTAAACCGCTAAAACTTCTGCAGTGTAACAAGTAAACAGACCATTTTAATAACCTGAGAAGGCTCGTCCACTAAACCATGAGCTTTCAAAAGGCAAGGACTATACTACACCTCATTCTTCACCAAAGCTACAGTCCCTAGCACAGTGCTTGGCATATAAGAAGCTTTCAATAGATGTATTTCTAATGAGGGGTATTGCTTAGGAAACATTATATGATGGGCTTGCACATTTGCTCACATAACAACTCAGATGTGCTTCTGAACCTGGTCTTTCTCATCATGCTTCCCCTGCTTGATGGTTGAGATATATGGAAGGAGAGAACTAAACATCCAATCTACTTAAATCTTTGTCTACTTCCATATTTAAGCAGCCTCACTGGGTAATGTTTAGTCTTTTGGGGCAATTGCTCTTATTTATACTCACTTGACTGTTTTCAAGATGGCATCTAGAGTATAAGAGGAAAACACATGAGTAAAAGGGTCTCAGATCTACCTGATGCCTTCTCCAAATCCTAGGTGGCCTTAGCTGTGGAGAATCTGATCTGTGGTATGCTGCTACTGAATTCTTTCTCAGCTTAGTCAGGGGCCTGTGGCCACTTCTTGTTGATTCAACCCCCCTCAGTTTTTGCAGGGTAGACTTCTCTGAGTTTCTGTCATGTCCTTCCGGAGCCCTAGCCCTGATTGTCCTTCTCCAGCCTTTACTATGAGATTTCCTCACCTTGGCAATGGTAACCCAAGGACAACACCTTAGCTCTCTCTTTGGTGTTCATACCATACAAGAATCAGGAGAGCCCAAGGAGTCCTATCTAAATTCTATCTGAATACTGACCTCTTAACTCAGCTGCACTGCCCCTTCTTGGCACAGGGTCCATTGCACAGAGGCCTCTTACAGATTCATAACAGGAAGGCAATGAAAGCCCAGAAAGGGAAATTCAGGACCTACATGTCAGACAGTTTTCCTCTCCTCCTTTGTCTTCCTTCTTCCTATAAGTCACCTGGGGCCAAAAAGAATAGACTTCCCTCCTTCCTGTACATCAAGTCCTCCTTCTGCCCAGCAAACAAGCCTCATGGGCTGGCCATCAAGGCAGAAAACTTGTCTGATCTCAGAGTTTATTCCTTACTGTGGAGAACTGTGCACTCAGTGTGGTACTTGATATGTTAAATGCGAGATGAAGGGTTTGAGAAAGTTTTTGTCTGTCATAAATCTGACTTTCAAGTCTTTTTTAAAAACTTTTGTTCTCAATAGCAGATGTTAACAAATCTGAAAATGCTGATGAAACTCAAGGAAAGAAGTCTTTTAAAAGATTGGCTTGCAAGTAATGTTCATGCTTCCCACATTCTTTTTATAACAGGTTCCCCTCCAAATAAGCAAATCGGTCTCTGGGACCCAGATAACTTAGTCTCACCATAGAGTCACACACTAGGAAATACAAAAAAGGAAACCTCTGTTAGAGTTATAGTTTATTTCAACTCTGTTTGAGGCTTAGGACATCCTGAGATGTTGACTTAATAGGATGAGTAGAGGGTGAGAGTTCCATGATCTCACTTAACATCAAGGTTTTTTTCAGCTGTGGTGTTGGCATAGGTGTCTGTTGCTTAATAACTAGCTGTCTCTCTTAAACTATAGGGAATATGATTCTCTTTACAAAAATATCCCATTGGCTCTGACTTTTTCCCAAGTTTGGACAGTGGGTGCCCTGGAAATGAATGCAGAGCATAGACAATAAGCTGCTAATTAGCTCTAGTCTTCTCCCACATCAGCTAGGCACTCATTAAGCTAAAGACAACCTGAATAATTGTGTGACTTGTTTACCTTTTCTTCTTTCAAACAGGAGATTAAGTTAAACATAATTATTCAGGTCAGACAATCTAAAGCAGACATCTTAAAGAGAGATAGGGAGACTAAAGCCTTATAAAAATATTAGTGTCTATTATTCATTCTGACATTACAACAACAAAAGAGCTCCATTTTTCTTTAAAAAAAAATTAAAGTATGTAATGTGCAGTTTTCAAATAATTCAGTGAGGTAGGCTCTATTATTAGTTAGCTTTTGCAGGTGAAGGAACAGGCTTGAAGAGTGTGGCTTAGTTAAGGTTCACAGGGACAAAAGCAAGAAGTAAACGGAGCCAGGATTTGAGCCCACGTTCTCTGCCTCTTGGGTCTATTTTCATTTTGTTATACACACCATGCATCCATGTGTCTAAATGTAATAGCTTCTGATTTCCAACATCTGGTGGTTTTTTGTTGTTGTTTTTTTAATTTAAAACTATTGTGGCAGGGTAATTGACCAGAGCCCAAACAAATGGATGGTAAGGCTCTGCAGACTTCCATGATGTAGCAATTTGCTTATTAGTAATTTAAATCATACTATAAAATAATTCCACTCTGGGGCCAGCCGAGTGGCGCGATGGTTAAGAACTGGCTTGGGACGCCAGAGGGCCCCGGTTCGGATCCCACATATGAGGGCCAGTGACACTGCCCTCCACAGCTAAGATGCTAAACAACAGCTCAACCTGGAGCTGGCTGCCTTGGGTCGCTGGTGACGGCGTGGGCTGCAGCCCCTGTGGCAGTGGGTTGCCATGGGCTACCGTGTATAGCCAGCAGCCAGCGTGAGCAGCCAGCAGCCGCAGTGAGCGGCCGTCCAGAAGCCGGCAACTGATCTGCCTCGCCTGGGAAGAGCGCAATGATGGTGCCAACTTGGGCCAGTGAAGCAATGTCCTCCACAACTAGACTGAAGAACAAAACGACAGCAACTTGTCTGCTCCCCTTCCCCCAATTCCCCAGCACTGTTCCCAACCCCCCAATTCCCCAAAAAAATCTTAAAAAAAAAAATTCCACTCTGACTCTGTTACTTTAAGCCATCTTCTTTGCAATGATCAGATTTTCAGCCTAATGAAAGAAAAAAAAATGAATTAGAGGTCTCTTTGTTTTATTTTGTCTTTGATGATAACTTAATACCAGGGGCATTGCTGAGAGGCATTTGCCACAAACTTCTACTGGGTCACCTGCCTCATTTGTGTGCAGAGCAAACATGCCAAGGCCCCACTTTCCAAGATCTTTGTCTACAAAGGAAGAAGGGAATGGGAAAGTGAAGAGCTTTTCTTTCCACTGAGCCCATAGGTCCGAGAAGCCAGGAACAATACAGGAGCAGGCAAATACAGCCAAAAACTCATTTATATGTTTATGTGAACCAATCTGTCTGGGTTCTGTTTCTTTTTCTGCATAGCAGTTTGTAACAGTTGTTACAAATGTAAGTTGTCCCAAACTACAGACTAATATAAAAAAGAAGAAGAGGAGAAAGAGAAAGGAAGAGATCTATTTCTATCTTTAAACACTCTGAAAACATTTGTAAAATGAAAGGCTCTTTAAATACTGAGCCTGGCCGAGCCAGACCATGTCCTGCTCCCACCCTTTTACTTTTCCTCTTACACTGCTATACCCATGAGTCCCTCCGGTGTGTGTAATCTAAGCAATAATTCATTACTTTATCAATTTAAAATGTAACTACTAGCTTATGTCTTCATTCTTACTTTAGTTCTAGAATTGATCAAATAAAGCCGCCTAAATTCAACTGGCTACATGTGAAAGTGCATTAATAAACCCTAATATTATCTGACCAGAGCTATTTCTTCCACACTCCTGCACCAGCTCTGAGATCCTCCCTCTCACTGAAATTTTGTAGCATTACACCATGGGCACTTCCCAATTTGCATTGCTTCTTAGGAGCCTTTTGCAAAAGATTTAAACATTTCAGTAAAGCTTATTTATTATTTTACACATCAGCGGTGATTAGCTTTAGCAATCATAATTCCCATTTGCATCAGGAGCCAGCTGTTAATATCCAAAGCAGGCTGAGTATAGGACAATAAGTGCAATAATTATAATTTTTAATTATAATTAAGTTTAGTCATAACACAGTTGTCAAATCAAACATGTCAGTTGGTCTCAAACATCCCTCTGACTTCCATTTTGTGATTCCTGGTTTCTGTGTTTACTATAAAGACAGTTGGATAATTACAGACATGGAGGTCAACTTTCTAAGATGGAATCCAAAACTAATTGGTTTGGAAGAGACAAGGTGGTTGGGACCATCAGTCATTAGTAATCAGTCACCATATGGGTCTGGGGATCTTGGGGAGTGAGAAGGAAGGATTGCTTGGCGAACAGGGAGGGGAACTGCAGAGGGTATGAAAGCTACTCCACAGTGCTTTCTGGGGTTAGCCTATTCCTGTCTCCAGTCTTAGTTCCCATCATTAATTTTCACTGTTGAAGACCAAAATGCAAAGTGACCCCAACCCCTGTACTGGACATATCTATTACTTATAAGAATATTACTGTACTGATAAGGAAACTCAACTTTTCTTCTGAAAAGTGCTTGACAGAAAAGCCACAGGACCTGCCTCTTACTGGGTGAAGATAAAACATCTTTCTTCTGCAGCAACTCAGGACCTTTTGAAAATCCTTCAGGAATTAAAATACAGATGAGCACAACAGATATCCACCCCCCACCACCAGTGCCAGCACCTTGGGCCAGAGTGGTGCTTCCTAGGGCATATCTTTCATCACTATCACAAATTTCAGCAGGAGCTGGCAGGCAACAGCTAGTTGAGAATCTAAATCAATCTAGATATCACTCACTCATAAATTGGAATTCACAAGGCACATTCGTACTATTTTTGAACCAAAGCAGATTTTAGGATCAAAGATTAAGGACATGGTTTTCCTAACTCCTGGCCATAAGAGAACCTCAATGATTAAACCCCACATTAGGAATCAGGTGTAGAGAAATGGAGGTGTAGAAAATATTATCTCTCAGAATGGGGTTTTTGAGAAGGACAGTAGACATGGTCATTTGGGAAGGAAAGAATTTATATGTTATTTACAGTGCTTAGGCCCAATATGATGGATTAATTTTTTATAGAGGCTAATATTCTCCAATGATTATATTTGATAGTTGGGGTGTAGAATCATTCATAATTCAGGGGTTTCAAATATCTATTATTTAGAATGTATTAGTCAGGTTGGGCTGCTGTAACAAAGTAGCATAGACTGAATACTTACATACCCAGTGAGAAATTTATTTTCTCAGTATGGAGGCTGAAATTCTGAGATAAAGGTACCAGCATGGTTGGGTTCTGGTGAGAGCTTTCTTTCTGTCTTTCAGGCAGCCACCTTCTCACTGTGTCCTCTTCACG
>NW_017731410.1:3680652-3687464 GCF_001890085.2 Hipposideros armiger
GTTCAGCATCTTAGCTGTGGAGGGCAGTGTCACTGGCCCTCATATGTGGGATCTGAACCGGGGCCCTCTGGCGTCCCAAGCCAGTTCTTAACCATCCTGCCACTCGGCCGGCCCCTTTTTAACCACAAAGATTTTTCAGTTTCTATATCTAATTCTTGTTCAATGAACACTTTGCAAATTAGAGCTTCATTGTGGAAAATATTTTAAGCATATCAGGTGGAACAAAATAGTTCCAGAATGTTATTAATTGTATCAGAGTGGACTAGATAGAACATTAAAAAATCAGCAGTTTGCTTCTAGGAATAGACCTCAGTCAGAGTCACTATCCCAGGAACCGGCTATCTTTCTTCTTTTGTACATGTTAACACTTGAGATAACCTCTAAAGCCTCTTTAAGCTCCAACATTCTATTTTTCTCAGGCATTGCTAGTCTAATCAATTTATTTGGAACTGAAATATAAAGAGAGAAAATTTAAGAGACTCTGAGTAGTAGAAAGAACACTGGATTTAAGAATCAGAAAATCTTTTTGAGTCAAGAATCTATACATCTAACTGTGCAACCTTGGGGGTTGGGGAGTGGAATCACTTAACCTGTCTAGATTTCATTAATATCTCTATTTTTTGGGTGAGTTATCAATCCAGACTCACGTATGATGTAAGAATAAATTAAATAAACATGACAGTACTTTTGAAGCATAAATTGCAATTGCCCAAGGCCACAAAAGAAATTACTAGAAGAACTCAAGAAGTATCATATATCAAGGATTCTAAACATCAGAAATATCCAAACAAAATAAACACCTAACTCAATTATTTTTATGTTTGCCCATGAAAAAAAATCTCAGAAGCGTAATAAATTGAGGGATGATGTGCCATATTGTGCATGGCCTGTGGTATGATGTTCAGTGATGTCACTGTGGTCAAATGTGTCAAAGAGCAGATAGTTACAGTGATATTATAGCAGTGATGTCATGATGTGACCGTGTTCATGACATGATAATTCTTCATCATCTATATGTTGGGCTGGTTGTAAAATACTGAGTTGCTACTATGCAACGCTACTTCGGGTGATGAAACCTTTTTTTTGTGATCATTATTTAGTTTCTGAACATTGTAGGTGAATTGTCTTCAGGGGACCCTGTCTTCTGAGGACTTTTTTTATCCTTTATAAAGCTATCCTCGACCATCACTTTCCCTATGACTAATAGTGAGTTCAGAAAAGAAACCTCTCAATTTTCAACCAGAAATACATCATGAAACACATTGTGCATGTACTTCTTTCCACTCCCATCCTCCTGACCAGAGTAAGTTGGCTGGAAATAAAGAATGTGCGAAAAATCTCACGGAGTTGTAATGATTGGTGTAAAAAGGAGAGAAGTGAAAACCATCAATGTTTTGATTGCCTGCTCTTCACCTCATCGTGAGGGAGGTACTCTACCCTAGGATCATGGGGACAGCCATGCATGACACTCAACACTGGAAAGATGAGATTGATGGCAGTTTATTGTCCAGGGAAAGAAGATACTGCACCACCAGAGCTGGACAAGAGTTACACTTGGGAGTAGAGTGAATGAGCAGGAGCTGTGGGGGCAGGTTTTGTAATAACAAGAGGGTGGTGTCACTCCTGGTCTCTACAAAAAGATGTGATTGGCTTGTTTGAATAATTCTTCTGGGGCCGGCCGAGTGGCTCAGCTGGTTAAGAGCTCGCTTGGGAGCACCAGCTCTGAGCAGCAGGGCTGCGGTTCGGATCCCACATTGAGGGCCAGTGACGCTCGCCCTCTACAGCTAAGATGATGAACAACAGCTCGACCTGGAGCTGGGCTGCTGTGAGTCGCCGGTGACGGCGTAGGCTACAGCAGGGCTGCAGTGGGTTGCCATGGGCTACCTGAGTGGCTGGCAGCCAGCGTGAGCGGCTAGTAGCTGGTTTGAGCTACTGGGAGCCGCTGTGAGCAGCCGACCAACGACCGGCGACCAATTGCCTCATCCAGGAAGAGCACAATGATCATACCAACATGGGCCAGTGAAGCGACGTCCTCCACAACTAGACTGAAGAACAAAACAGCAATTTGTCTACCTGTCTGTTCCCCTTCCCTGATTCCCCAATGCTGTTACCCTCCCCACAATTCCCCAATAAAATCTTAAAAAAAAAAATAAAAATAAAAATAAAAATTCTTCTGGTTGGCAGTGAAGTTAAAGCCCTCTACTCGTGGATAAGCAGGTACTGTGCCTTGTCCCCATAGTAAGTAACGCTGGGGGATCTTATCTGAGGGAGCAGTGTGGGTAGGGGATGCCGTTAGGCCATCCAAGGCCCTCTCAGTTTTAGATGACAAGGCAGCACATAATATTAATGTAAGGTCTTACACCACAATAAAGATTATAGAAACACATACCAGTGTGGACAAAGAGGCCCATCTGTCACTTGCAGGCCGTTCCTATAATCCATCCATCCCCTCCTACCCCTACTCATACATCAAACAATAAGTCCTTTCAAAACTGGAGATAGAATTAGGAATGCTGAAAGCACTGCTGGGGCATTCCCAGCTTACTCTCCAGCTCAGAGAACTGTAGAAAGGCTAGGGGCCCTCTTTGATGGCCTGTAGCCTGTGTTTGTGCCGTCACAGGCAAGGGTCCTTGTGACTGTTCAGACTTATGTCTGTGACTCCCCAGGAGCTCACCTTGGGCTGGCCATGGACTGAAATGAGCAAACAGAGTCAATTGGCCTTGTCAGTGGCTGTGGCTGTAACTTAGAAAAATAGAAGCCCGGTGATGAAAATACAAAGTCTACAGTTAAATAAAGCATTTGCAGCTGTTTACAGAAAATAATTTTGGGTGCTGTATGGAGAATAGTATAATTATAGATACACATAAAAAGATATATGATATGTTATATTATGATAAAATTATTATTACAATATCTGTGGTATTTACACACTGAATAAATTTAAAACAACATAATTAAATTCAATTTTTTTCCTGTGTACAAAAGCAGTGATATTGCCTTTTTTTTTAAAGTTTTAAATGTTAAATGATGACATTTCAAATATATAGCCCAGAACAAAAAATATTATTAGCACTCTGTACCGCCAACCTCCCATATTAACAGATGTTAATATTTTGCTTTGTTTGCTTCAGAATCAATTTCTCTCTTTTTCAAAAAAGAAAGCAGTAGCACAGACAGAGCATCCCTTCCCATTTTTTACCTCTCCTCCCCAGAGGTAACCACCACCCTGAAGTTAGTATATTTCTTTTCATATATGTATGTAATAAAAATTTAAACTTTTATTATATTACATAGATATAGCCATAAATGATATATACTATTGTTTTGCATGCTTAAAATATTTATATAAATATTAGAAATCATATGATATATTTTCTCCTGTACCTTGTTTTTCTTATGTTTTGAGATATATTCATATGGATATATGTAGATCTAATTTGTTCATTTTAACTTTCTATAGGATTTCATTGTATGAAGAAACCACAGTTTATTTATTCATTAACCTACTGTGATATTGTGATTCATAATAAGAAATATGTATTGGTCTTTGAACCCTGTTCTGGTACAGAGCTCCTAAAACCCTAGGAATTTCCTAAGTGATGTTTTTTGTTGTGTTAATGAGGTGGCTTTTGGACTTTAGCTAAGGATGGGGTCTGGTTGCTAGGAGAACCAATCTTGTGATTAGAGGGTTGGAATTTGCAGTTCTACCCCACCAGACCTCTGGGGAGAAGGGGTAGAGATTGAATCAAACCCCCAATGGCCAATGATTTATTTAATCAATCATCCTTATGTAATGAAGCCGCCATATAAAATTCAAAAGGATGAGGTTCAGAGAGCTTCTGGGTTAGTGAACACACACAAGTGCTGGGAGAGTGACTCATTTGGAGAGGGCATCAAAGCTCCATGCCCCTTTCCCCAAACTTTGCCCTATGCATCTCTTCCATCTAGGTGTTCCTGAGTTGTATTAAACCAGGGATCTAGTAAGTAAAATGTTTCTCTGAGTTCTGTGAGCCTCTCTAGCAAATTAATCCAACCCAAGGTGGGGGTTGATGGGAACCTCCAATCTATCGCGGGATTGTCAGAAGTACAGATGACAACTTGGACTTGTTACTGGTTGTCTGAAATGGGGAGGAGGACTTTCCGTTTACTCCATTGGGTCTTGTAGTTATTTCCATGAGTTCCTGGGGCATGTTGCAAGTTCTTCTGCACAGCCTGGTCATGGGTCTCTGCAAAGTCCCCTCCTTGTGTCTGCTTCTGTTAAAGCATGGAAGCTGTTGTCTCACCCTGTCTCACAGGACCCTGACCGGGTGGCAGTCAGATTTCCCTACCTAGAGTCTTGTTTCCTGGATCTACTGTTTTCTAAACTGCAATACTAGAGAGGGGCCACACCCCCAGTTCTCACTGTGACCAAGCTGTGCTGGGCTCCACGGAGAAATGGTGGAACACTCCTCTTCCCAACTCTGCGTCACTTGGGCCTGGATGTTGCACTAGTCATGCCTGAACCTCGCAAAGTATGACAAAGCCTCTCAAAGACAGTCTGCTTGGCTTATCTCTGTAGCCCCTCTCTCCCGCCAGGCTGGGGAGCAGCCAGGAGCTCCCACTTTGTCCTCGTCATTGCCCCAGCTCCTACTCACTTCCCAGGCATCCCTACATACAACTTCCTCCTGGCAGCCCCATTCTCCACACAAATAAACTCATCCAACTACACTTCTGGGACAGCCAGCTCCATTCAACCTGACAGGTCTAGATTTGTCTTTCCATTCAGCCACAATCCCTACCTACTAATACAGCGCACACACACACACACACACACACACACACACACACACACACACACACACAATNAGGGGAGAGGGGAGAGGGGAGAGGGGAGAGGGGAGAGGGAGAGTTCTTCTCTGGTGTTTCCTCTTATAAGGACACTAATTCCATCAGCTCAGAGCTCCACCTTCATCACCTCATCTAACCCTAATTACATCCCAAAGGCTCAATCAACATATGAATGGTAGGGGGACACAAACATTCAGTCCATAACAGGGCAACTTGAGACTCAAGATTGATCACATGGAATAGTGAGAAAAATCTTAAAATCTTTAGAACCAAGAATTTATACCAATGTGTGCCTCCTGATATTCTGACTCTAAAATCTGCACGTCCAGAAATTTACCTACAGATATATTCAGACTTCATACATCTAAAAATGGAAGAAAGGAGCTATACATAAGAAGCATCATCTGTTTCTTCAGATAACTTAGTGTTTGGAAAAACTGAATCATCTCCAAATTATGATTAAAATTGAGTGCAGAAAATGGAATAAATAACTCAGCAGCCCAATATTTAAATAAAATTTGGGCAGTTATTTATTCTGTCTCAGCTCCCTTATCTGTAAAATAGGAAAAATATTTCCCCACTACTGAGGCAACATTCTTCATAGTTTTCTAATTCTACCAGAACTGTGACTAAGACTGTTGGGGACAGTCACTTTTCTCAGGCCTGAGTGAAGTCTAAAGTCAATTCCCTCTAACCCTTTTTGGGGTTTCTTTGCTTGGTCTTGGGTAGTTCCCTCACATGCGTGAACTGATTGATACTCAACTGAATGCTCAAGGGGGACCCTCATCAGCAGTCTGGAGTTATGTCTCTGTGCAGCTCCCTTCTTTCTGGTACTGTGCCTTACAAACTCTAGATGTCTTGGTTTCTCAGGATTCTGAGGTCTCTCTCCTCAACTCAGCCAGACAGCTGGACTCTACCTGGGTTTTCCCGCCCTGTGCTATAGTCTAGAAGCTTTCCCATGCAGTAGAAACAGTTTCTAGGTAATCACAAAATTTATCTCATTTGTCTCCCGTCTCAGTGTTCATTGACCTTCGCTGCCTAAAGTCCAATGTCTTGAGCATTATTATTTCACATATTTTGTTCAGATTTTTTTCACCTGTCTCAGGTAGGAGGGTAAATCTGTTGGGTTGTCGGAAAAGTCATGATGTATTTTTTCTATGTTTTTCGTTGCAAAAATGCATCATGACTTTTCCGACAACCCAATAGTTGCTGTTACTCTGTATTGATTAGAAATGTAAGTGCTTGTAGAATGTATTATAATCACGTCAATACAAATAGTCATGGTGCCAAGCGTTGCCATGGAATTACAAGACAGAAAACACCAGAGGGTAAGTGGGGAGGGGAGATGGTAGAAGTGGGTAAAGGGGGTCAAATTATGGTGATGAAAGGAGAACTGACTCTGGGTGGTGAACACACAATGCGATATATAGATGATGTATTATAGAAATGCACACTTGAGACCTGTGTAATTTTACTAACCATTGTCACCCCAATCAATTTAATTAAAAAAAAAAAAGACAGAAAACTTGACTTTATTTTATAGACCAAAGAACGGGCAATACCAAAGACAAAGGAAGTTGACCCTGCTTCTCATCCCCTAAGCTTGTCCTGCTGAGCAGCTGAGGGCCATCAAAAAGTCTAAATGAACAGCAGGTATTATAATTTCCTAGGAGCTCCAATTAAAGTGTTGTGTAGTGTTGTTAGGATTATCATTCTAGTTCTGAGAGGACACCCAGGGACAATTGGTGTCCCTTTGTGCCCCAAGAGAGACATATGGAAAAGAGTCCCAGATGGGCCTATGCTCCAGAGATACTGTCTTCAGCACTACATGGACAGGGATGCAGCCTCATTGGCCAGTTGAATTAGATGAAGCACCATTTAAAACTCCATCTTGTTTTAATTTTCCTATTTTTAATGCAGAGATAATGTCTACCTACTTTTTTTTAAAAGATTTTTATTGGGGAATTGGGGGGATGGGAACAGTG
>NW_017731410.1:3691354-3727480 GCF_001890085.2 Hipposideros armiger
CAATCAAGGCTCAAGTATAACAGGAGGGCACACACACACACACACACACACACACACACACACACACAATATACCACACCACAGCAAACACACCGTATCTTTGGTATTCAACTTCTTCCTTTCTGTTGGCTCCTTCCCACTATATTGCCACAAGTTCAAGTCTCTCCCATCCTGAACTAAACAAAGACCTTCAACTGACCTTCACTTCCCCTCTAGCTACGGCTCCATGTCTCTCATCCTTCATGACCACTTTTTTCTTTTAACCTAGTATTGAAATCTTATTAGTGTTACTCTAGACATATCAATGTTATCTAAATTTTTACAATGAACATAGACAACATTTATTACTAAAAGAAATCATAGTCTCTGTTATGATCAAATAAAGCAGAAATGAAGAGTGTGATTCTCAAAAGTTTTCTTGAAAGGAGGAAGTGAACTCTTGGTCTGTTCTCTTTTGCACTGGCTGGAATTCAGGCACAGTAGTTGGAGTTAAGCAGCCATCTCAGCCCATGAGGTGGCAGAGCAACAAAATAGAAGAATCCTGGTTTCCTCATACTGTAGAACAGGGATCGGTACACTTTTTCTGTAAGAGGCCAGATGGTAAATATTTCCAGCTTTGGAATATTGCAGATTATATGGTCTCTGTCATAATTAGTCAACAATGCCATATTAGAGTGAAAATAATTATAGATAATATGTAATGAATGAATTCCTATATATTCCAATATGTATCCCAGTAAAACTTTATTTATGGACTCTGAAAATGAATTTCTTATAATTTTTATATGTCACAAAATAGTATACTTCTTTTGCTTTATTTTCAACCGTTAAAAAAATATAAGAACAATTCTTAGCTTGCAGGCTTACAAAAATAGGTGGCAGGCCAGCTTTGGTGGTGGTGGTGGGGGGTTTGCCAACCCCTGCTATAGCACCATGTAGTCCCAGATTGCTTATCTTTAGGCTTTGTTCAGAGGAGAGAGACACTCCTATGTTGTTTCTGGGAGACAGGTGTTTGCTATGACTCAGCAGAGCTAAATCCTGATAATAAGTAGATGCTGTAACCCCGGGGGTACTCTACCTGCACGTGACCATAGCGGTTGGTCCGGTACCAGCTCTGTGGAGGCTCCCTCCTCAGGATGTACACTGACATTGCACCTTGGCTTGGCTTGCTCCTCCTTCTGCCCTGTTTCCCATACACGTTACTGGAATCCAAGTGGGAACAGTGCTTTATAAGGGACCTATCAGGGTCTACTTCTGGCAACTCCAGCATTAGTTGGTAGTAATCGTCATTGCCCAAGGAGCCCCTTCTTTAGGTGTTAATGAACCAGAAGCCGTAGGCTGCTCCTTATATAAATAAGACCCCCGTGTGGTAGGCATAGCTCTTTCACAGGAGAGCGTAACAGTTGAGAGCAGGGGCTCTGGAGTCAGCCTGCTTGCACTGAAATCCAATTTAGCTTTCCTGAGCCTCAAGGTACCTCATCTGTAAAATGGAGCTAATGACACACTGTTCAGCACACAAGAAATACTCTATAAAAGTTATCATTAATGTCACTATAATATGTTGTCCGAGGCACTTGGACATAATCACTGCTACTTGCAAATTTCAACACAGCATTTTCTTTGTAGATAATAGAGGAACAAATGCTACCTGCTGCTCTGTGGGAGGCTGAAGAATTACCCAGTGGGGTCTTCTCTGTAGGTAATATTTGAAGATCAGAACTTTTAATTACAGTTCATATATAAAGTAAGGGGCACATGCTACTCTAAAACTTCAGCAATAAGCTAGGCAAATGGCTATGATCTGAAAGCAGGCCCACGTGGGCCACCATCCTGACTCAGCCACTCACTGGTTCACTAGAGACATTAGTACTAATTATCCCAATAGGTTATTGTGCAGATTAAAGGAAACTGTGCACATAAAGCCCTTAGCTACTCCCTATTAATAACTTTATATGTTCCAGGCATTGTGCTATTATTATCTACAACCTGGTTTCACTGATGCGACGTGGAGACATTCCAAACATCTCTCGGGTACCTTTGGCCTGACAACAAATGCGGCAATGGTGTCAATTCCCAGAAGACCTTTCAGGGATAATCACGTGGCTTTTTCCTTGGCCAGTGAGTTCAACCTGCTTGGGTCAGTTTGCTTGGCACCAACCCCCATCACCACAAAATGCAAGGGAAAATGAGTGCCTCCCTTGCTGCTCAGAGTAGGGAAAGCACCAGTCCTGTGACACGCTCTCTGCTGTGCTTGGTCCCAGCAACTCTCCATTGTCACTTTAGCACCACCCACTCGGTGCTTTGTAGATGTTCCTGCACGGCCAGGTTTTAAGCTGCCAATGCTTGTGTGCCTCTCCTGGTGGAGACCATGCTTCTGCACGGAGCAGGCAGGCTGTCAGACGCAAAGAGAAAAACAAATCTCTTCTGTATGGCCATGCAGTCCTCATCAAGGAGCTGTTTAGCTCTGCTCGGGGAGGGAAGAGACAGAAAAAAAGAAAACACCACACATTCCCAGGGATTTGATCAATATTTGCATCCTGCCTGACTCACCAACTTGGTCTGACCAAACAAGAACTCCCCTTATTTAAGTATTTAATAAATGATCAATAGTGGGATTGTATTTCCATGAGCTAGAGAGTTCTAATACAGCGGCACAGACTTTTTTTTTTTAATTCAGACTTTTTTTCCTTTTTCGCCGCATTCAGCAATTGCTATCAGATGCTGAATGTCTGTGGTCACACACTCAGCTTCCTGTTTATAAACGCGCTCTGTTTTCAGTGAGTCAGCCGTTTCTTGTTCTGTATAGAGGTAGAGCTGGCCGCGTCAGGCGAAGGAGGTTGAAAGAGCTTTGTGAATAGCGCAGCGTGCGCAGGCCTCTGTGCATCAGACCTTGGAGTGACATGTACTCACACTGTGTGTGACTGTACACAGTTTAAAAGTTCCGCCCAGTGAGTTGGGTGGTTTCTCATCTGGTTTGAGCTGAACTATTGTCAAAGATAAACAAAGCCAGACACTAGTTCAAGTGGTAAGGACAGATTTTAATCAGTAAGAACTATTGTAGTAAGGAAAAAAGTCCAGTGTGAGTTAGTGAGTCAGAGGTGACTGGGCGTTTGAATGGGAGCATGAGGGGGCAGGAAAGGGGTGAGCTGGGGGGCTCAGTAGAGCCAGGGAAGTGAAGACTTACAGAGCGTTGGTCAGTGTAAATGTGATGAGGCCAGCTGTGTCTGCTAGCTGGCAGTTATCAGAGACAGGATTTTGACCTCCCCCTGAGACTGGGAGGCAGAGGCCCTGTATGTCCTGATGATTACATTTCAAGGAATGGCTTTCAGGCCCTTGAGGAAGACACTTCTGAGTTGTAGGAGATACATGTACACCTCAAAGGGAAGGAGGAAGGATTCACAGTTGCAATTCCTTTTTAGTAAATGCTCTAAGTGTCGGCAGGGGCCTATCTTCAGGTACTGCCTGCAACCAACAGTCAACTATTTGGGCAGCCTTGAGTTTTCTCAGGCAGGCACTTTAAGGAGGGCTAGGGTCATCCTAGGGATGTGGTCTTGAGCTAATAGAAATTATGTGAGTGTTTATTCAAGTCTTTAGAGGCCAAGGCTGAGGCCTAGTTGAGAAGAGGACTCAGAGGAGCCTGCCTAGATTTGGTCAAGGAGAGAATCTTTGTCACTGTGAAGCAGGCCAAGGTCTGTCTGTAGCATTTCACTCACTTCCGCTGTGCCGCTACTGTCCTACCTACTCACCAGGCCTCCTGTCATCTTCGGTGGCTTCCTACCTACTAGCTGGGTTGGAACATCAAATGCCTAATCTCCTTAAGGAGCATCTGAGTTCTGGACTTTTCCTTCCTCTCCTCCTGCTCCAGCACCAGCCCTTTCTTCTCTGTCAGCCTGCATGTGACTTTTATTTCTCTTCCTGCACCCCCACCTTGCAAGCCAGCTGCCCGTCTCCTTCAGGATTCTATTTATTCTCCATCTCTTCCCTGAAAAAGCCTTCCAGGGCCTCCAAGAGCTGGGCCTGGCATTCCCACACACCATGCTCTTCTCTGCTGTAACATTCATCACTGAATTTTGGTGCCTGTTTAAGCATCAGTTTCCCTGACTAAACTGTAAGCCATAGGAGGGCAGGGACTAGGTTCAGTCTATCCTTATCTCCTCAGCACTCAGCAATAGTAGGTTCTTCATAAGTGTTTGCTGAGCCAGTGAGTGGATAGTACCTGTCCTTCCGTCCCTCCTCACAGGACTCTATTCTTAATGGGGCTTGAATCCCAGCTTCACCACTTATTTGGTGTGGGACCTTGGGCAAGTTGCTTAACTTCTCTGTGCCTATCTTCTCATCTGTAAAATAAGTTAATGATGATACTCATCTCACAGGGTGGTTGTGACAATCAGATGAGTTATATGTGTACAGTGCTCAGAACCGAGTGCGGCTCATGTCAATGCTCAGTAAATACTATTATTACTATTATTTGTTCCAAGGATGCAATAATATACTCTCTCCCAGGGGTTTGCTGAATGACTGACCGAAGGAATCAATAAATGTCCAGCATCTCAGCTGACCTCCCAGTCGTTGTTTCCTCCCTCCTCTGGGCAACATTTTAGTATTTGCCTTTTCTGCTTTTGTTTTCTAACTCAGATGAATGACTTAAGGGACACAGCACCTGGCTAGTGTTCTAAGTTGAAACAGACCCTGTGTGGAATGATAGAAGGTGAAGGGCAGTGCTGGTATCTGGTCAGGACTCTGCCCTGAGCCCCAGCAGCTCTCTTCCCTGCTTTCATATCTCTGTTTCTTCCAGAACTGTCTGGACTCAGGTCTGGCTTTCCTCACCTACCACTCCTCAACACATTCCAATCTGGAGCCACTTATACACGCGCGCGCGTGCACACACACACACACACACCCTCACACTCTCTCCAATAGAGCAGCAGTATGCAAGATTACCAATGGCTCCCTGTCACTCAGGCCCAGGACATTTTCAGTGCAAAGCTTCCCACCCTCCCAGGGACATCAGACGTATTGGCTACAACTCTCCTCTCAGGACCTTCTCCTTCCATGGTTTCCATGACCTGACCTTCTCCTGGGTTTCTTCCTTTCCCTTCTCTGTCTCCTCTGCAGGTTTGACCTTCCCTACCCAACCATTAAGCACACAGGCTTTTTCCTCCTCTCCCTCCGTGTCCTTTCCTAGGACATCTGTCTCACGCCCAAGGCGTCAAATACCTGCTGTAGGCAGATGGACTGCGAGCATCCATCCTCTTCATGCCGATCCTTCCTTCTGCCTTGAATGTACCTCGTTTCTTCCAGGTGTCTGATCAAATGTTAACTGGAGAGAGACCTTCCCTGAACACCAGAGCTAAAATACCCCTGTACCCCTTCTCACCCGCTATCCCACTTACCCTGCTTTAATTTTTTTTTTTTTAGCACATGTTACCACCTAGAACAGCGGTTCTCAACCTTCCTAATGCCGTGACCCCTTAATCCAGTTCCTCATGTGGTGGTGACCCCCAACCATAAAATTATTTTCGTTACTACTCTATAACTGTAATTTTGCTACTGTTATGAATCGTAATGTAAATATCTTTTTGTTTTCGGATGGTCTTAGGCGACCCCTGTGAAAGGGTCATTTGACCCCCAAAGGGGTAGCGACCCACAGGTTGAGAACCGCTGACCTAGAATATTCTATATTTGTTTATTATCTGTTCATTCCTGCTAGAAGGTAAGCTCTGCGAGACTTTTTGGCAGATACTATTCTAGGTACCAGATATACAGCAGTGAATCAAACATATTATGGTCTCAGTAAATGCTTGATAAAATGTGTAGATGGAATTTAGGTTTCCAGCTAGAATTCCTTGGAGCTCCAGAGAAATATATTCAACTGCTGACTTGACAGCCCCTCTTTGATGTCTCAAAGGAATCTCAAACTCAATCTATCTAGACCATTGCTGTCCAATACATGATCTATGATGATGGAAATATCTGCACTGTGCAATATGGTAGCCACTATCCACATGTGTCTGTCAAGCACTTGAGATGTGACAAGCATGATGGAGGAGCTAAATGTTTAATTCTATTTAATTTTAATTAACTTAAATTTAAATAGCAATATGTGGCTAGGGGCTACCACGTGGGGCATTGTTAGTTCTAGACTAAACTAATGATCCCCCTCCCCAAATCTGGTCAGTGGCCCCTGTCTTAATAAATGATACCACCTCCATCCAGATAAGAAAGCAGAAACATAGGAATCATTCTTGACTAGCTCCCTTTCCTGTTCCAACCATCGCTAACCCATCACCTATTGATTTTGCCCCCTAAATATATATTTTTTGATTTGTCCATTTTTTTCCATCATGACCACCACCCCAAAGGAAAAAGCATCATATCTCATCTTAAGTATTTCATCTTTTATCTTGAGTAAAACCTTTTAACTGATTTGCCCATTCCATTTTCTCCAATCCATTCTCCATATTCTACCAAAGTGACTCAGAATGCGTGAAATGCACCCTGATTATGTTACCACCACCCCCTCTACTCTCCCCCACTCAGTACTTCATTGGAGATTGCCTTGGGTGGCCTGCAAGTTCCTGTAGTGGTCTGAGTCCTACCCACCTTTCCTGCAGCGTCCTCCCAGCTCTCTGGGCTTCAGTACAGAGACCTTATTTCATCCTGCATTTGGGCCATGCTCCCTCCCACCAGTGTCAGTCTTCTCTCATCACTGGACAAGGTCGAATCCCTATGACATGCTCTCATAACACCATGTACCACTCCTCAGTACTTTTATACTTACTTAGTAATTAACTAATTAAGGTCTCTTTTCCCACTAGATAGTGGGCTTCCTGGAGCAGGGACCTCTTATGTTTGATGACCAGCAGTATATGGCTAATGGTAGAAGCTCCATGAATATTGATGGGTGAATGTATAACCAGACATTTTTTTGAGATAATAACAGTTTCTCTTTAGCATACATTTCCCTATTGCCCCAATGAGACAATGAGAATGGATGCAGCTTAGGACAGGGTTCTGGTTATTACTGCTGAATAACAATTTACCCCAAACTTAATGACATAAAACAATAACCATTTTGTTATGCTCGTGGGTCCTGTTATGGGCTGAATTTTTCCTCCTCAAAATTCAAACATGTTGAAGTCCTAACCCTTAGTATCTCAGAATGTGACCATATTTGGAGATAGGGTCTTTACAGAGATAATTAAATTCAAATGAAGTCACTAGGGTAGGCCCTAATCTAATAGGACTGGTATCCTTATAAGAAGATGGAATTTTGAACACAGGCACGTACAGAGTGAAGACTCAGGGTGAAGACAGCCATCAACAAGCCAAAGAGAAAGGCCTAGAATAGATCCTTCCCTCACAACCCTCTTAATCTCAGATTTCTAGCCCTCAGAACTGTGCGAAACTAAATTTCTGTTGCTTAAGCCACATGATCTGTGGCATTTTGTTATGATAGCCCTAGTAGACTAATACAGTTGGGAAGACTCAGAAACCAGATCACCTACGCATTAGCATTGCATGTGTCTTGGCTTCTGGCCTCAGGGTTGTTGGACTTCTCACATGACAGCTCAGAACTTCAAGTACATGTGTGCTCCAGTGATCAAGGCAGAATTTGCATCACCTACTATGACTTAGTTTGAGAAGTTACCCAGTGTCATTCCCACCAGGCTTGGCTACCAAAGCACATGATTAACTCACCTGGAATCAAAGAAAGGAGCATTGGATTCCACCTCTTGATGAGGGTGTAGGAAGATCACATGGGAGATGAGCATGTGAGATGAGAGATGTTGTTGTGGCCATTTTGTAAAACACAGTCTGTTATTACCCAGAACCTGAATTAAAGAGCATGATGCATAGTACAACAGATTGAAAGAGACTAGACAAAGAGCTAGATTTCCTCCTTTCTGGAAGAGTGGCTTCCCAGTGAGGGGAGGAGAGGTAGCGAGTGGGCTGCAGGTGTGGCTCCCGGAAAAAGGTGGAGAGAACCCTCCTCTCTCCTGAGGTGAAACCCTGGCTGTGAAGGTAAGGGAAAGAAACCCCGGGCAGGAGGATGCCACAGTCAAGGGGACCTGGGTCTTGCTGCCCAGATGTAGTTCAGGAGACGCTGGTCCCATAGAGAAGCCATTATCACCATGGTGCCTGAGTGGTAAAACAAGAAAGTCTGAATGAGGTGTCCAAGGGCATGAGCCGAGGGCAGCCACGGACACTCCTGCCCACCTCATATGGCTGCGGAGAGCACCCAAAGCCCTCTTGTGGTGTGTTTTCAGGGCTTTACCCTGATAGAACCAAGAACCTTAGCAGAGGAGGCCAGCTCATTGATAATTCTGAGTTTTTAGTGTCCCTAACTGTGGTTTTGAAGCAACTATTCTGAAGTTGGCTTTGTTATTTTTAAATTAGCATCTGATTTTTTTAAGGTTATAAATGTAAAAACCTGGTTCTACCTTTAGCTTTTAAGGCAGCTTGTGAATCAAATTTGCTAGTCTTGCAAATATTACTTGGGCCTTTGCTTTTAGGAGATCTTTGCTTAATATTTGGTTCCGTTTGCAAAGTGAAACACATTCAAATATTCCCAATGACATTTATATTTTAATATCTTTATTTCCACTTAAGGGGTTCTCTCCACTTTATTTCCATTTAATTTTTCTAACTTCCCAAGAGAAATGTATTACATTTGTTAAGAATTATTTAAACTTAAGTATGGTGAATCTAAGTTGTCTTAGTTATTGTAGTATACAGAGCAGTAAGATTTTCACTTAAAAATAACAAGTTAAAAATCAATTACTCAATTATACATTTCAAATTAAAGTTATAAGACTAACCTTTTATTTTAATAGGTCCAGTACTGTTAAACATTTTAAACATGTGGAATAAAATATATTTCCCTAAACCTTTAAATAAAATATCAATTTCATTACTAGAAGTCCTTACACGTTTTTATATGTAATTCCAAATCTTACCAGTTCCACTAAGGAAACTGCTGTATTACTCCACACACTATTTAGAGCTAATCTTCTCAGCTTATTTGTGGTTGCATTAGACCAAACCAGGGCCCAAATGACCTGGCCGGTGGCATGAGACCCTGGTGGGATGTATTTAACCCTACTTGTGGTTGCTGCGTAATAGACATCATATATTTAAGGAGATGACTTCTACCCTCTAAGCTCAAGTTATAAATTTCTAATTCTTATGTCTGCTCAGAGATCAAGATTTACACTCAGGTTATCACTTCATTAAGGTCCCTTAAAAAAGATATCTATGTATCTTAAGAAGTAAAGACATGCAAAATCTAGAGAGGGACTTGCGTTCTTTCATATCTGTAGATTCACTCATCCTAAGATTGTAAAAATGCTCTCAGGTTGACTTTGGCACAGCCCTCACCTTTCTCTGATGAGTCAGTGAGTCCTTGCAAGGCCATTCAGCTGATACACAGAGAGATGAGGTCTCTCTCAGCACATTCAGGTCTCTACTGAGGGCCAGCAAGGACCAAACAGCCCTGACCCAGAGCCTCTGATAGGCCATCCTGTCCAGGAGCCTCTGTGTGAATTAGTTTAAGACGTCTCTTTTTCCATGCTGAAGCCTCCCCACAAAGGCCTCTGACTTGGAGAGCAGCAGAAGGAAGGAATTTCAGCCCTGCCTGCCCCTGGATACTGGCACCTTGTGATAGTTAAGTGGTACATTGTCCATGGCATCACTGCCCTGCCCCTTTGATCCCAGAACTGAAGACCAGACCCCTAGGGACTTGGCCACCCCTACATAGAAGAGCAGGAGTGAGGGACAATCTGGAGTTAACTGTTTACCCAAACAAGCCTGAGAAAATCCAGAACTGCCAAGTTACCTGGACTGGGCAAGAATAAGATTTCTTCTACAGAGCAGAAGTCTGGGCTCAAAAGCCAGGTTCAGTTACAGGGAAATAAAGTCATCTTTGCATGCCTACCATAAAGGAAGGCATCCAGGTCACGTTCCTCACTCTGTCTGGGCCTCACTTTCCATGCTCGTAAGTGGGATGTTCTTTAGACCAGTGTTTCTCAAATGTCGCTATGCACATGGTCACCTGGGAATCCTGTTGAAATGCAGTTTCTTTTCAGTGGGGATGGGTCAGAATCTGGGATCCTGCATTTCTGACAAGCTCCCAGTTGTTGCTGAGGCTGCCAGGGCTTGGACTGCACTTTGAGTAGCAAAGGAATGGAGACAACGCTAAGGCCTGTTATTTTATGGTTATAGATTATACGGGGAGAACAGTCATCTAATTGTCTTATGCTGAGGACCAGCCCTACAAAGCGAGAGATAGCTTTTTAGTTAAGCTACACAACTAAGAGTTGCGAAGCAACAATATCTATATAGTTTTGAAGAATAATTCACCTCTCCCTTCCTTTTGGCCTCCATCCTCCCCAACCCTAATCCCACACCGCCCCCTTTTTTTTTGTCTTATCATTTCATGATATCTGTGGCAAAGAGAAAAACATGACAGTGCTGCCAAAACCAAAGCTGAATACATGAATGAACCTTAAGGAATATGTTTTGAGGAGGGTAAAAATAAGTTTTTTGGTGATGTTTAAATGAGTTATTAAGAAGGATGGAGGTGGAGGCCGATGAGGATTTTAGAGAAAACCGGGTAGATGATGAAACATCTTAATGACACGTGACATTAAACACTGAGACCACATATCCTGTTGACCAATTCAGAAAACATGTTTTGACCCAAAATATTTGAAATAGAGATTGTCTCAGAAAATCCACAGCAAAAGCTCTTTGCAGTGTTAGTTTTACAGAAGCTGTCACTCTAGCTCCCCGCGGGGGCTGGGGGAGGAGTAACATATATACTGTGTTTTATATTTACATGCACACATGTATTCATGCACATGCCTACACACACGTATACACACACACATATATACACGCACACTATACCACACACACATACACACATGGGGTTTTTAAACTGGCAAGGAACTGAAAAGAACGACCAAGGAATGTCCTATAATAGAAGCTTCACTTCCTCACAAAATCAAGCCTCTAGTTCCCAGGCTCCCTTCCCACACTTTGGTTGATGTTCCCTGACAGACTCAGAGGCCCAGACCTGGGCAGGCGAGGATGCACGGTCCCACGAGCTTCCGTCTGCAGCAGAGCAGCCAGAGCAGACAGGTGGTGGGTCTGCATCTCTCCTCCCCCGAAGTGTTTTATGGGCCACTGGGCCAGGGGTGGTATTGGGATTCCCAGGCTAGGGGTGCCCTGTGTGCCTTCCCTGTACCGAAGATCTGAACTGCCTCTGGTCAATGCCAGAATGAATCAGAGGGTAAGCCACCTGCTCTGTGGTAGGTGAACTCTTACGTGGAGATAACACACACATGCACCGAGTTTTATCAGCTCCTCAATGGTGTGGGCCCACACTGCACAGGGCAGCAGCCCTCAGTCTTTTGATGTGCTTCTTTAATTTTTCTTTTGGTTCCGCCTAAAGTAAAAGGGGTGGCTCTTGTGATCCTGTGATTTATCATAAGAAATGTATATATGGTCTTAGTCCCCTTTCTGGCACAGAGCTCTTAAAACCCTTGGAATTTTCTGTGATAAGAGTGATAAAGGTACTTTGGTTATGTTAATGAGCTGACATCAGGAGGGGGCTGGTCACCAGAAGAACCAAGTGTCCTGCCCCCCTGACTTCCAGTGTAATTGCCAGTGGCCAGTGATTTAATCAACCAGGCCTATGTAATGAAGTCTCCATAAAACCCAAAACAAGGAGAAGGTTCAGAGAGCTTGTGGGCGGGTGAGCACCCAGATATTTGGGGAGAGTGGCACTCCGAGAAGGCATGGGAAGCCACAACCTCCACAGCAGAACTGGGTGCAGAACCTTTTTCAGTTCTCCTCTCGGTTTCTGATTTTCCCTTCACAGGTTTGTGATCTGGCTAAACCTTAAGAATTTCCTGCGGCACCAATTAGAGAAAACAATATCTATCTGGGATTCTAAAACACCTATCTTAAATTAAAGGACCTCTTTTAGAAGTTATTTGTGTTTAAAAAACTAGTCCTTCCTTCCTTCCTCCCTCCTTCTCTCCCTCATTTACTCAAATCTAGCACAGGGACAAAGATCTACATGAGGCCTTATGAGACACACGAAGACATTTCCTTGAGTGGATTGTAAACTACTATATTTAAGATTCAAATACAAATGCCTCGAGTTTACACAGGTTAAGGGAAATCTTTAACAAAATGCTGAGAGATTTTAGAGAAGAAAGAGATAGCAGCTAGTTGGGGACAATCCACATTAGAGAGAATCTGGGGAGATTCAAAGCTTACAAAGTGGATTTAAATGCTTGACCCAGTGTCAACAGGCCATCATTTGGCATTCCTAGAAGGGCCTAATAAGGCAGACAGCCCAAAAATCAGGGAATGCTATTGCCTGGAGAATACCAAATACTTCAGTTTGGCTGTACGTGAAGGTGATAAATATGGGAATGTATGTAGCATTCAGAGGACTGAGATGTCAGACTAGGACATTTGATGTGATGGCTCTGCATGGCAGTGACATAACCCATCTGGTTTTAGGAAGATTCATTGGGACACTGTTATTAGAATGTACATGGTAGGAATTGCAGGGACTGGACTGAGATGATGGCAGTAGAAATGGACAGGAGGTAAATGGTTGGCAGAACTTGGGACTAATTGGGTGAGATGAGACAATAAACACTGATTGCGAGGGAGCAAGTCTGGGCAGGGTTTGTGTACCACCAAGCAGGCTGGGCACTACCTAACTCCAGAGACACCGTGCACACAGCCATTGTACTAATGACACCCACCCCAGCCACTGGACCGCACAGAGACATTGAATCTGGGTACTGGGAGGGTGGCAGTGCCAGAAATGGAGACCAGAGCAGATAGAAAGAGGAACAAGCACTGGCGGAAGTATGTAAAGACAGGAGCAATTATTAAGGGAGAAAAGTTAATGAGTTTGGTTTTGACAAATTGGAGAACGTTTCCCCATTGATGGCTATGAGAAGGAAAAAAGAGTCTATATTAAAAGTTAGAAGGGGCTGCCTGATGTGAAAAATGATCCGTCTGGCTCAGGTTCCCAGCCTCCTCCCCACTCCTCCCCCTGCCTACACCTGTGGGCACAATATTGAGTCATGAGCACAGCCAATAAAAGCACACAAAGCTCAGAACCCCTACAGCTATCGTGGGGAAGAAAAACAGAGATCAGTGAGTGCACTGGGAAGAGGGAGGCATCACTGATGGCAGTGTGGGAAGCAAAGAGAAACAGCCCTGCCCACATGTTAGGGAGAAAGGAGCTCCTGGGGTTTACAGAATCTCTCTCCAAAAGACGACAACTGTACCACAGTAAAAGGTCAAGATATATCAGCATCCAAACCCTCATTTTCTTGGAAGTGATGTGCACAGCAGTTGCTGCAGGGGTGGGGAGTGGGGAGTGAGTAAATAGGTTTCAACTGGAGATTCTGTGTTCATCCAGGGATCCAGACATGCCTAGACATATCCAGAGGTCTTGGACAGGATTGCAGAGAATATCTGGTATATTTTCTTTCCTCTTCCCTTTACAAACACACTTGGGAGTGACTTGTGTTATTTGGCTTAAGGACAGTATATCAGGGTCAAGGGCAGAGAAAGAACTATTTTGAGCACAGAAGAGTTGTCATTCAGGTTGCCCCACAAGACAAAAGTCCTATGAACTCAGACCTGTGTCTTATGGAGAAGAGCCCTCAGACTAAGATGTTTGTAGAATCATGTGGGCAACATCTGGCAATCCTGGGTAGCACTGCCTTCACCTCTGCAAGTAGCACAATACAGGCAGGATCCTGGGAGCATTGTGTGAGCATGTATTACATGTTTGATATAAAATATGCTTACACAGATCCTGGCACATGGCAAGTACCAATCAAATATTGACTTTTGTTTCTTTTTTAAAAAAGTTGTTGTCTTTTATTATCATCATTTTTTTTCAGTCTTCACAATGGCCCCACTGGTTGAATAATATCATTCTCATTTTACAGATGGCAGCAAGAGGTTAAGCAGTGCTTTCATGTGATATAGCTGTTGTGAAAGAGAAAGATGCTAACCTCTGTGCTCTTATCCATCAAACAGAACTCCATAGAACTGATAGCAGCCTGAACAGTGAACCTTGTTCATCAATGGCATCAAATACTGGTGATACTATCATGAGGAAATAACTTGGTAGAGATAGAAGTCCTAACAAGAAGTATCAATATCTAGAGCGGAGGCGTGATATGAGGGAGACAAAAGATGAGCTCCAAACACAAACATGACATCCTCCCTGGGGACTTTCAGAAATAGTTACAGAGTAAACTAGTGGAACTTGAGCATCATATCTTGTATTAGTTAGGCTTAGATTTATCTGAGAGTACAAAAATTCCAAAATAGCAATGGCTTAATCCAGTCCAGCTGGTAAGCAATCCAAAGTTGCTAGGGCAGCTTAATGACCATCAGGGACCCAGGTTCTATCTTGTTGCGCCACCATCCTTGGCATAGCTTCTGTTTCATGGCACGAGATGGATGCTTGAGCTTCAATCTTCATTCCAGCCAGTAAGAAGACAAGAAAAAGAGAAGGACGTGCCCATTCTCTCAGATGACACTTCTCAGAACTTGCACACGCCACTTCTGCTTGCATCACATGGGCTAAAATTTAGTTACATGGTCAAATCTAGACTCAAGCAAGGCTGTGAAATATTGTGTTTATTCTGGGTGGTCAGAGGCACAGGTAAAACTCCAGGGGAATTGGGTAGTGGGGGAAATAGCCATCCTGCTATACAACCTAAACCAGTGTCCTGTCCACTCTACGTGCAAGGTGGATGCTTCTGTCCTATGGTTTGCTCTAAGAAAGTGACTTTGAGCTTCTCTGTCAAAAGTAAAAGCTCAGCTGCTGGAGACCAACAATGGGATAAGTCTCAAAGGGGTAACCAGGCAGAGTGATGCTGGCCTCAGGAAATTTATTTGTGTTGCTTAAATAATCCTCTTGTTTTCAATCTTTCCTTTGCAAAGTTTAAAAAGTGATTCTAGAATTAAAAGACAAAATGAAATGGCAGGCTGTGTTTTACAGTAAATTAGGTGGAAAATAATCTTATATTCTTGATCTCACTTTTACTTTGTATCTCTCATTTTTCAAAGAAACAGTGAGAAATGGGTTGTGTAATTTTGCAGGACTCATTTATTTGTCAAAGAACTGAATCATCATTGTTAAACCAGGAAACTCTTGCAAAATACAGTATTTGAAAGAAGGTGAACATATTCTACATTTCATTTGCTCAAAAAATGGGTGTGAGATATTTCTATTGGGAAGGTAAAATTGGGGGTAGAAATTTGAAGATCTTTAGAGATTTGGGTCAACATTCAAATAAACATTTTTTTTTTTACCATAATCTGTCCTGAAATATTTTACCCAAAATGAGTGTGCCATGTGTTCTGCTGTGAGTCAAATGATACAGGAGGTTGTTTATTATGAATTTTCTTTAGGAAGAAGTTGACCTTCACAAATTGGAATAACTTCCCTTGAATTATTCCCCCTTTCAGATGTGTGCCTTATACCCTCACCTCCTGTTTCTACCACCCTCCTGGTTTACTCCCTGGTTTCACTGAGATCTTTAGCGCCTAGCTCCTTGTCCTTTCAGTACCAACTTGTGCCTCCATCCTTGGTAATGTCAGTGACAATGTGAGCAACTCATCCTTCACCCCACCTTTCAGTTCCTGGACCTCCTCAAATACAGTGACTGTCACCTCTGCTCCACTCAGCCCACCTGATCCCACCCACACACTCTGGTTCTTATCTTCACTTGGAACTTCTCTATCTCTGAAATCTTAACTCACTATCTCACCCTTGGACTGAACTTCTTATATTTTCAGCTGTCTCCTCTCTTCATTGCCCCCACACCTGATCTTCAGCCTCATACAGATCACTAGCTCTTTGCTCTCTTCAATGTTCTTCCAGTCTGGTAGTACCTTCCTGGCCTCATTCTTAAACCATCTAGCCTAAATTCATCCAACAATTTCTTACCCACACTCAAAGTCCTCAAAACTATTTCATTCCACTGCCACGTCTAGAAAAATCTGGGCAAAGTTTCAATCCTGCCGCTACCGTTTCCTCCCACGTGAGATGAGTTAGCAAGGGAGCAGAAGGGGTATAGATGGGTAAAAGAAACTTATCAGGATGACCAGTTTGGAGATTATAGAATGTGTCCCTTGGGAGTAGTGTTTGTTACCATTATTGGGTGTTAGCATAGGAATAGGGTGCATACAAGAAAAGGTACCAAGAAAGACTATTGAGGACTTACATGGGCAATTCAAAGGGATTGTAATCAATGGACCGTTTTTGGGGTTTTTTTTTAAAGATTTTTATTGGGGAATAGGGGGATGGGAACAGACAAGTTGCTGTCCTTTTGTTCTTCAGTCTAATTGTGGAGGACGTTGCTTCACTGGCCCAAGTTGGCACCATCATTGCGCTCTTCCCGGAGAGGCAGATCAGTCGCCGGCTTCTGGACGGCTGCTCAGGGTGGCTGCTGGCCGCTCACGCTGGCTGCTGGCTACACACGGTAGCCCATGGCAACCCACTGCAGCAGGGGCTGCAGCCTACGCCGTCACCAGCGACTCACGGCAGCCCTGCTCCAGGTTGAGCTGTTGTTCAGCATCTTAGCTGTAGAGGGCAGTGTCACTGGCCCTCATATGGGGGATCCGAACTGGGGCCCTCTGGCGTCCCAAGCCAGTTCTTAACCAATGCGCCACTCGGCCAGCCCCAAGGGACTGTTTTTTAAAGTGTGGGCAGAGTACAGGGAACCCACAAGTGATAGGGCAGTGCCTGGGGCTAGTTACAGAGGGGAGCTCTTACCATCCTTAGGCCTGAAGGGGCGAGGGGAGGGAGACCTAAACAGAGCCCCAGAGAGAAAGCTGAGCGAAGAGGCTCACACTGAAGATTGCAGCAGATGGCCCTCAGGAATCCCACCAGGAAGAAGCTGGGGAACACATGCCTTGACCTCACTCTTCTCCCTTCCCCCCTCCCTCTTTGCTCAGGCTCTGCATCAGTGGAGCACAGCAGAAGCCAGAGGGTGAGGGAGCCTCTTGATTTGGCCCCTACATATCAGCCACTCTGGGCACAAGCAGGGAGAATGGAGAAGTGTGGGGAGTGCATAGGAAGGGACAAAATGCAAGCTAACCAATACATCTCCACTTCAGTGAAAGCTTCCCATACTCACCACAACCTCCTCCTCTTCTCCCTCCACATTCAGATAGTATTCATGGGAACTCAGTATTATATTGCTAATTATCACTAGTCGGTATAATATAATGGGTCATAAATAGACAACATTCATTAAGGACTTAATATGGGTCACATACTTGAATAAGCATGTGCATAAATTAACTTATTTAATCTTCACAACTCTATGAGGTAGGCAAAATTATTAATTTTCAGAGGTGTAGTCTCAATAAAGTAAAAATAAACAAAGAATAAAGAATACATAATTTGCCCAAAGTTGCTTCTGAGATCAGTTAGACTAAAAAATCTCAGGGTGGTGCCTTAGCATACAGTAAATGCTGGGAAAAGTTTAGCTATCATTATTAATATACATCTGTACTGTTAATAGAACCAGTCATGATGATTTTCTGAGGGAAGCATTGTCATCACCACTTTCGTAAGAAGAAAACAAAGCTCTGAGAAGGCACATCACCTGCCCCATGAAGTCTCTGACAGCGGCCAGCTCTGTGTGCTACATGGCAGCTTTTGTTCATTGTTCAAGCTGCCCATCTGTGAGGCAAAACAGGGTCATTTTCCCAGTTAGATATTGACAGGCCAGCATCCCAATTACATTCCACTTATTATCATTGGAGTTATTCCCAAACCCCAAATGATTTTTCAGAGAAAGAAAGGCTTGGGTTTTTAGCCACAGAAGGCTGTCAACATTTCCTTGATTCTAATAGGGATTTAAATCTGCAATACTTGCAAGATTTTTTTATTGGTTTTAACTTCACTTTTTATTCTATTGGAAAAGAGTAAATGTGTCTGCCTAGCTCCAATCATAGCAGAGTTGAAATAGCCCTCTGCCTTGGAGCATTTTAACCATGGCCAGCCCTTCACCACCTAGTGTTTACTTTCTCAGGTGAAATAAGATAACATACAATGAATGCTCACACAGGCTCGGCCCTTCTGCCATATGAAACTTTTTTATCTACTGGGATTCAGGACCTCTTGATTTAAAATGCATAGAATTCCTGCTTACAGAGCAAGTTAAACTCAGCTGGGATATTTTAAAGTTTAACCCTCTGTGAGCCAGGGGAAAACCAGTCCCAAGTCTCAGCTCACACCAGGAGCATTCTAGGAGTTCTGTATTGGTTCTGACAGCAAGCCTGATGGACTGTGTGCAAATGAGTCTGTTTTATTCTGAACTCTGTAATCTTGGACAAAAGATTGACCTTCTCTGAATCTCAATTTCATTCATTCATTCATTCATTCACTCACGCACTCATTTGTTCAAGAAACTTTTTGATGTCTACTTAGATGATAATGGTACAAAGCAAAGTTAAGCCCAAACTTAGGCCCTAAAGTGCAGCTGTAGAATAGAATAAGGATGTTGAACTAGATGATGACAGAGGTTGCTTCCAGATCTGTCGACAAGTGGAAGTTTCTGTGCGTGGGATAGGCTACTAGGGTTCTTTCTCTTTCCATCATGCCAGCTCCTCTGCAGTATAGTCTTGCTCCATCATGGAACTGTGAGTGGGAGGGAAAACAGCAGTGATTAGTGTTGGATGTTCTCATCTGTCCCCAGTGGTCTCTTTCGGCTTTGAAACTTGTCCCTGCTCTGACCACCCTCCATCCTTTTATCTACTTGCTTGCTAAACATCTCCACTGCAGAAGCCCCTCTCCCTGGCAAAGCAAAGGTCAAAACGCAGCTGACCCAAAGCAGTTTGAAGAAACAGGCAAGATCGCAGCTTTTCATTCTTTGGATGGCTCATCTCTCTAGACTGATATGCTACATATCAGATCAGTTTTCATTAAAGTGTTAACATATTTCTCAAGGGATGCAGCATGCGGCAGGACATCTGAAATGGGTGCAGAATGAAAGAGGGGGACATGCAACTGCATCTGTTTCAAATTATGCTCTGCAAAAGACAAAAATACAGCCCTATGAGTCTAAAAATACTCCTTAGCTGTTAGCCAAAAACGCATTTATTCTTGGATTCATAAAAATGCAGGCCATGTGAAATATGTGGGGGGCATTCACTCTCCTAAAAAAAAACTGACCAAAGAAAGGGAAGAAAAAGTTAAAATTCATTTTGAAAATCTTCTATTGAAAGAAAAGGGAAAAGATGGAAATAGCAAAGCTTTGGGGTATGACTAGGAAACAGACCTGGGAAAGCTGTGCCCTCAGGTAAAAGAACACTTCTGGGGACCAGGCTGCTCCTACTCCCCACCGTCTCCCCACAAAGGCCCAGAGCTCTGGGCCAGGCTCCGCACTCTCACTGCTTTGGGGGGACTAGTAAAGCCCGAGCAAGTACCCATGACAACCCCAAATCTCAGCACTGTAGTCTGTGCAGCGTTTCTCAAAGCACCTATGATTTGGAACCAGTTTCTTGTTTTTCTCCAATCCTTGGGGAATCTGTATTTTTATAAAATACAATAAGGATGAAGTACTAAAAAGTGAAATTAAAAAGATATGTAAAATGAGACCCCATTTGTTTATTACAAGATTCAACAGACATAAAATTACATTTTAAAATTCTTTATTGAAAAAGAAAAGGATTACTATAAAAATTTCTAAACACAGTCTCAATAGCTATACTTAGTTTGACATGGATCAATCAGTAACAATAGCACGGGTACACCAATCAGTGTGGATCTGAGAGATTTACAGCCCAGTTCCACCACGTGCCAATGGTCTAACCTTGGTCATTACTTGATCGTTCTGAGCCTCTGATGTCTCATCTGCAAAATGGGATAATTCTTTTTTATAAGGACAAGGAAGAATAGAGGTAAAGTGTCTGGAAGATAGGTGTTCAATAAATGCTACCAATACCTAATATTTCCATTACCATCTATGTTAGTTTCCTGCTGGTGCTATTAATAAATTGCCATAAATGTAGTGGCTCAACACTAATTCATTCTCTTACAGTTCTAGAGGTCAGAAGTCTGACATGGGTTTCACTCAGCTAAACTCAAGGTGTCTGTAGGGCAGGGTTCCACCTGGAGGCTCTAGGGGCAAATCCATTTATTGCCTTTTCTACCTTCTGCAGCGGTTCTCAACCTGTGGGTCGCGACCACTTTGGGGGTCGAACGACCCTTTCACAGGGGTCGCCTAAGACCATCGGAAAACAAAAAGATATTTACATTACAATTCATAACAGTAGCAAAATTACAGTTATAGAGTAGCAACGACAATAATTTTATGGTTGGGGGTCACCACAACATGAGGAACTGTATTAAGGGGTCGCGGCATTAGGAAGGTTGAGAACAGCTGTACTAGAGGCTGCCTGTATGGCCCCTTCTTCCATCTTCAGAGCCAGCAGAGTACATCTTCAAATCTGTCTGATCTCTTCCACCACCCACTTCACTTTATAGGACCTCTGTGATTCCATTAGATCCACCTTGATAACCCAGGCTTTCCCCCTTATCTTAAGGTCAGCTGGTAGCAAACCTAATTCCATCTGCAACCATAATTCTCCCTTGTCAGGTAACATAACATATTCATATTCTAAATGAATATATTCAAATTTCTGGGGATTAGAATATGGACATTATTTTTTTTTGGGGGGTGTCATTATTCTGCTTACCCTACCATTTAATGTCATTCATTCAACAGACACTGAGTACTCACTCCAGGAGAGTACTCACTCCAAGTGCTGACTTGAGGAATATAACCAGATAGAAGGCAGAGGTGGCTCCTGAGTTCATGGAGTTTGTGCTTTAGAGAAGACTGACGTTTCACAATTTATTAATAAGTACTAAAGAGAAGAAGTGCATTAAGAGCGCATTGCTGGGAATCCTGATATCAACTGAGGGAGAAGGTCATTTAACATATATCTAAAGATCCTACTCTGAGTGTGTGTTGACAAATAATTTAATGGGAAGTATTATAACAATTGCTAGAGATCATCTATTTCAGAAAACCTTGAAAAGCTTATTAAAACCATCAAAATCTCAGTGTGCAAGTCCCAGGCAAGGTGACTGAGCACATGGTAGACATCCAATAAGCACCATAATAAGGGTTTAAGATTACTTGATGTACTACCCAGTCTTTAGGAACAAAGCACAGTACTTACATCCCCAGCCACTGTGGGTGTTGTAGTCAGAAGCCCTCAGTGTCAAGCAATGAGATGGGATTTTGGAATTGAATGATCCAACACCCGCCTGGCAAAGAGTACCCCATTACTGGTGGTAGGTGAGCAGAAGATAGCCCCTGGTACTAGGTAGCAAAGCAATTGTTAAGACTTTCAACCAGTGATGAACTGGGCTGATATCCTGGTGGAACAGAATTTATTAGGTTGTGCTATGTATCAGGCATTTGAGAAATAATAACTATAAGGACAATGGAACTGGATGGTTATTGGTAAACACAAAGATCTGGAGAAAGATAATGAAAAGCTGAGAGTGATTAATCGACAATTATACACTAAGAGTGAACGCCAGAGAGACCCTTGTGGATAGCATATTAAGAGGTTTTATCTCCTACAGTAGGAGGGCTGAGAAACCTGGGAAGCAGCTCCAGGAATTTGACATAGTAGTTGAGCTCCAAGGAAGGTTAAACTCGCAACCAAGACAGTGTACTGTGCCAAGGTCATGGCACTGGTTGGGAAAGAACAGGCCTGGGACACATGAGAGAGGGACATCTGGGTTGATTCTTCCCCAGATATTGTCTCCCTGGATTTCTCTTAACTTTCTGAGCCTGCAAAAGTGGCCCCATTGCTCCCTACTAAGGGATAATATGCCTGCCTGACTTGAAAAGATGCAAAAGTCTTTCTCCCATAAGACAACATGCAACTCGCTCACCCCAGAATCTTCCCCTACCCCGCTCTTGGTCACTATAACAATAAAAATTGTTAAGTCATAACATGGGCTTTCCAGCTTTACACCGAGTATCCATTCTAGAGTGCCTTCTTCTCTGAGCCTTTTAATTCACCTTCCACCGCCCACCATGGCAATCTCTGGCCTTTTTTTTTTTTTTTAAGCTGAGCCATCCTGCCACCTGTTGGCAGCTCAGCAGCTGCTCAGCTCAGGCCGGGAATCAAACCGCTGTTGCTCAGAGCTCAAACTCTTGAGTGAACTCTTAACCAACTGAGCCACTCGGCTGGCCCTCTCTGGCCTTTTTACTTCATTCAGTTGGGCCATCTCCTTCACCATCCTTCTAGGAGCCATCCTAACATCATGTTCCACCCATCTCCTGGGACTTTCTCCAGGTTATTTAGTCCTGTATTCTGAAAGAGAACTTCCAAATCAGTAAACTTTCCCTCATCCATCTTTCTATTTTGCCCAGGTGGAGGTGGTGGTCATCATATCTCCATTTAATTCATCGGCCTGCCTCCTGCAGAAACCACACAGACCCTGATGGGTGACAGTGGGCTAGCATAAACTCAACTGAGTAATGGCCCCAACTGCAGCCACTGTGACAGCTAGAGCAGATTAACATTGTCTTATGCTGGTGGTATAGGGTCATACATTGTTTTACAATCCTATCAGAAAAGAGAATTTGATGCTTCACATTCATTTGGAACACATGCAATGGCATGTGTTCATTGTCTTAACCCAGGTCTATGTGAACTTTCCCATTCCCTCTTAAAATATAGTCTGAAAAGACCTGGACATCCTGCGGAACTTCTATTGATGGCATCTTATTAATCAAACTAGATGAGCACAAAGTGTCTAGTTCATTGGAAGTTCTGGTGGGACACATGTACTCCAGAGAATATGAAATAATTCCTTTGAAGATTCTAGGTTATGCCACATCAGTAAAAATTTTTGGTGCCCAGTAGCCTAACACAAGATGGGCTATACTTTCCAAAGCAAACAAAATTGTATTGCTTCCTTCACCTGATCAGCCACTTCTGATTCTTGAGGCAGAATATTCCACTCCAGGAGACACTGCTCCAATGGGTAGAGTGGGTGACATGAAAGGCTACCAGTCCTGAGTAGGGTTCGGAGTAGGAAAGGGCTTTGTAGCAGGTCCAGGCGGCAGTGCTTGGACCACACAATCCAGTTCACCAAGTCATAAAGTTGGGTGGGGCCAGCAGCAATCCATCATAAAATGAAAGTGCTGCATCTAGTATTGACCGCAGGTAGGACTATAGAATACCAGCAAGCTATATAGGCAGGTAGCCCAGATCCCCATGTCATCTGTTACTCTTACACCAGCACCTGTTCTTCAGCTCACACCTGTGGCCACATGTGGGCTCCTTTATCACCAGCTAGTGGAGAAAGAAAAAAGCTGAGCTTGATTCACAATGGGTCCGGTCAGTATGCGTGTGCACACTGAATGAATCATGGCTTCCCTGCATACTCTCCCCTAGAGCCCCAGAAAAGAATGTAGCCTGCTGACAACCTTAATTTTAGTTCAGTGAGACCCATACTGAACTTTTTATCTACAAAACCATAAGATAATAAATTTGTGTTGTTTTAAACCAAAGTTATTAGAAATTTGTTATGGCAGCCATAGAAAATGAATAAATGGATCCTTTTCATTTAGCTAATTTTAAGAAATCTGTGACTAGGATCATCATTTAGCTGTCTACTGTGAGTATCGTTCCACGCAGTTAGACTCAACTTTCATCTACTGAGCATTTACTCAGCTTTACTCAGGGCCTCCCATAAGGTAGGCTTTGGTTCCTACTATCAAGAAACTGACAATTTGGTGGGAGAGATAAGTATTTATATAGTTATGATACAAGCAGTGTGTATCATCTGCTATTACAAGGAGGAGAGGGAAAGAGAGAGAGAGAGGGACAGAGAGAGAGAAAGGGAGGAAGGAAAGAAGGGAGGCACGGAGGAAACAGAAACCAGTTTAATGATAAAACATAGAAGAAAAAAGTCATCTTCAAACAAATGCTTAATGTTGAAAAGATAATTGAGGAAAGGCTGTCCTGAGGATTATCACTGAAGATAATCTACCTCCTTAAAAAGCTTGCCAAATGTGGTACGTACATACAATGGAATATTATTTATCCCTAAAAAAGAAGAAAATTCTGACACATGCTTTAACATGGATATGCTAAGTGAACTAAGCCATTTACAAAAGGACAAATATTGTATGACTCTACGTAGAGTAGTCAAATTCAGAGACAAAGTAGAATGGTAGTTTCCAGGACCTGGGGAGAGGGGCAGTTATTGTTTAATGGGTATGGAGTTTCAGTTTTGGAAATGAAAAAGTTCTAGAGATGGATAGATGGTGGTGATGGTTACACTGCAGTATGGATGTTTAGTGTTAATGAAATGTGCACTTAATGTGATTAAAATGGTAGATTTTGTTATGTAAATGTTACCACAATTTTTAAAAATCTATTTAAACAAACAAAATACCCCCAAGATTCACAAATTGAACACTCTTACTACAAACTCAGAAAGTAGGATCTAATCTGCTGAATTATGAAGTAGGCTGCATGCGTTCTGTCTTCACGTCGATTCAGATGAGGAATTTAACTTAAGAGGGAGACAACACATCTGTGTTCTCCTTCACTCTCAGTGGCTCTGTGTTAGACCAGAAAGGAAATGGAGCCAGAGGGTGCTTTCAGCTCTGCGACTGCTGTCCAACCAGAGAGCTGGCGGTCATCAAGTTTCATTCACCTTTTTCCTCTTCCCAGAGCCTGCCTTTCTCAGACACATAGCATTCTAATGTCTACTGTTTTTGTTTCTTCCTTATAGACAAGCCTTGATGCAGGCATTATTACGTCACATCTTAGGCCCTGATCTTGGGCCCTGGTCTCTGGTGGCTGTCACTGAAATTGACTGCAAAATAAACTTCTGTTTTTTTCTGTGAGAAAGAGCAGATTTTAGATATTGCTTAATTTATAGTTTCCTCTCCTGTGTTTTGAACTTTCAGAATGGACCTATATAAGGAAATTTTTATCAGAAAACACTCTTTGGGTACTTCCAGAGTATATGCTCTTTTGCTAATAAGAAGCTAAGGTTTAGTCTGCGGTTACGCAAATTCATACTGCGACTTTGCTGCAGACAAAAAGAACACACTCCTGGATTGCTCAGAGCAGAGCAGGCACGGAGGGAACTGTCCTGGGAAACAGATCTTGAAAGTGATTGCCACCCCACCTCCACTCCCATGTGTGGTCTCTTTGTAAGACCCGCAGAACCTTTCTTAAACCAGCTTTCAAGCTCAGCCTCCTAAGTTATGTAGTGAAATTCAGCTTGTGCCTAAAAGTTTCTTTGTAACACTTCTGTAATTTCATTTTTAGGCCTTGGTAAATTAAGAATCATTGCCTAAACAATAAATCTGCGGAAACAGACATATATTACCTGGACAGTACTAAGCTGCTCATGATGTAGCAAATGAAATTAAGTAGTAAAATCAGGATCCTGTTCCATTTCCTGTTGATAATAATGACTGGCTTCAATTATATATATGTGTGTATTTGTGTCTACATATTATATATAATATATAAACATAAAATATAAAATCTCACATCTCCTCTTAATTTCATGGGAAATCAACTTCTAGGATGATTGTAGAAGGCCGTGGCATCTATCCATCTTGTCTACCTCATAACCTTTCACATCTCTCTTCTTCAGTAACACATTTGCTCCCCTACTCATGGTGCTCCATTTGCCAGGCAACAGAGATTGGTCCAAATGGACAATTGTTTATCTATTGCCGCACAACAAATTACTCCAAACTTTGTGACTTGAAACCTAAATAATTTCCTATTATGGCTCCTGGGTGCTGTGGGTCAGGAATTCAGACAAAGAGAGCAGGATGGCTTGTCTCTGTAACAGTGTCCGGGGCCACACAGCTGGAGGACTTGAAAACTAGAGGCTGAAATCATGTGCAGACTCATCCACTCACATGTCTGCACGTTGTGCTGGCTGTTGGCCAGACACCCACACGTTGCCTCTCCATGTGGTCTGGGCTTCCTCACAATCTAAAGGTGAATATCCTGAGAAGGAGACTGTATGCCAGGCATAGACTGTTTCCTTTTGATGTCTGAGCCTTACGAGTCACCATATCACCATTTCTGCAGTATTCTCTTGGCCATCATCCTTCCAATGAAAACATCATCCCCTATGGTTGGGCATGTGACCCGGAGCAGACTGGAATATTTCCTTCAGAATGATTGACAGACCTGAGAGAAAAAAGCTCTCTCTTTTCTTGGAGTTTCTAAGTTGAAGGGTATAAATCAAGAGCTGCAGAAGGCAACTTCTTTCTTTACAATGGAAAGAGTTTAAATGAAGAACTCAGGTCAATTAAAAATAAGGCAAGAAGAAAAATAATCAAAGAAAGAGTTTTGATGGCATTATCACTGTCCCTCAGAATCTAGCTAGCATCTAGTGACCAGCACATAGCAGGCAGTCAATAATATTTAGTGGAGGAATAAATGAAAGTCTTGACAATTAGAACATATTCAAGGTGTCTAATGCCATTAAAAATACCGGTGCTTATTTACCCATGTTGCTTCCCTGGGACATGTTGTCCATATACATGCCCTACTCCTTGGGCATAGGTAGCTCTAATATTATCCATATCTGACCTCAGGGATGAGACTTCTGGTTCTCTCTCATCCCCTGAAGGCACTATCTCTGCAGCTAGAGCACAACTAATTTTATTCATTGACTCTTGCTGCAGGCTAAGGTAGCTTCCTAGAAAAATGGCCCTATTTAATTTCTCTATAAGTGAGGCATTTATTCTTGCATACTGTAACTCTTCCTGGTTTCAAATCCTCCAGTCTTTTTAAACTGACTATCTCCTTACCTTCTACTACAGATTTCTCCTTAAAAGAAAATTTTTTCCAGTGATTTTAGAATTCTACCCTTAGGGGTGGTTCTGATAGATATCTCAGCTGAGAAAACTGGCAAATACTGAAACCACCTGCAGGAGAATCATTGTATAACTTGTAAAACTACACAAATGCTAACACCCTGCAGTATCCCTTCTTACAGAATGAGAATATCTGGGTTTGAAGCATGGCAATTATATTTCTAGAAAGCTCCATTGGTGACGCGAATACACACTCAAGCACCACTGGGATTTACAGGGTACTTGGGATTAGAAGTAACCTTAGAGGGACTTGAAAGAGCTTCCAATGGAAGGTGCAGATTCTACCACTCATTCCCACCAAGGAAAATGGCCTCCTTCTGTCTTAAGGACTGGGTTGGAGTCCCCCAGAGATGCAGATGGAGCCCTGGGCAGTCTGTGTATCACCTGACCTGTGGGGACAATGAGCTCTCACAAGATCTGAGACAAATATGATTAACGTTCCACCTTCCCCTCCCTCTACAAGACCTGCCTTCAAAATAGATTCCTAATGTTTCACATTCCACTGGGGAGGGTAAGGAGGCACATCTGAAGCCCGAAGCAGATGCATATTAGACAGAAATTCATCCTTATAGCCAACTTTCCAGGGTGCTCCTTAGAAGATACTGGAAGAAAAGCCCTCAGCCGGCCAGCTCTGCTCTAACAGGCTGAGGTGGAAGGTGCATGGAAACACTAGAGCATTTCATTTAACCTTCAGGCTCTATTTTAATTTCATCTGACCGAAAAGGGGCCAACTGAGAAATAGACACGTGTTTTTATCTTCCTCTGAACACGGCCAATGAAACTAGCTATGAAATAGCTGTAGGGGGCAGTGGGCGTGTTGCAGTTCAGCAACCACAGTTTGCACAGCTGCAAAAGGGAGTTTTCTGTGTGTTTGCTCCAGCCTGAGTGGGAGGGAGACGAGGGCTTGACGTCAGCGGTGCCTCCAAGCATAGAGACCGGGTCCCACACCCTCTCCCCATGCTCACAGACTGCTCCCCCCAACCCCATCCCGCCTCACCTTCTCCCTTCCAAATGAGTTTCTGAAAGGTGCCCGAGTTGTGCCAATGACAGAGAAAACACTCCTTAGGAAGGGTGGAGCACAGCACTTGGGCAGGGATGACAGACACACTCTGTTACATTGTGGAGCCGGCTTTGAAGGAGCTGAACAGACTTTGTGGTGGCTGGAGTTTTGGCATAAGACCTTTATTTCCATATTGTACTACTTTGAGCTGATTTAAACAGTTTCTCTTTTTTTAAATAGGAGTGTATTTTAGATGTGCAAAGTCTGGCTACCATATTCTCTTGGCCTATATGCTTCCAACCAATTCTGCAAACCTACTTTGTTCGAATTGTGCCAACTTCTAAGCCACCCAAAATGCCCCATTTTCCCCAAAACCCACATTCTTGAGAAGCAATGATTATTAGTCCAAAATAATTTTCTTTCAGGTAGAGATTTTTAGCATCAAGTAGATTGTGAATTCATGGGATAATGTAGCAGTGGGGACAGTGACAGAGAGGGGACTCTTCCCACAGAATCATATTAACAATATGAGCATACATTTGTCATCCTGGTCTCTTAGATCCCAGTTCATTGCTTTTCTGTTATGGTTTTGCCACTAATATTAGTTATTATAAGAAATCTTAGCAAGTCATTTAACCTGCTAGGTGTTCAATTTCCTCATTTGTAAAATGAAGATAATATCCCCCATTACTGAGTTGTTATACATATAAAATGATATTGTGGGTGTGGAAGTGCTTTTAAAAAGTTAAAAATGGTAGATGAATGTTTAAACATGTTCAGGAATAGAGGAATGGAGATTGTTAGAAAAATTCCAAGAGTTCAAATGCACCATTTGACAAATAAGTGCTTACTCAAGGTGATTTCATATTCCCCAGTGGAGAAAAGGAAGATTTCAGATTCTCCTGGCCTGTAGAAGAATGGAAACCCCACTTAGACATGTCATAGAGAAGCAAAGGAAAGATGCTTGTGTGGGCATCGCTTTTTGATGGCTTTTACTCTATGCAGCTGACAGACCAAGTTATAATACATTTTCCCTACCCCTGGCCCTGCCTGCTCCAGTTCACTGCATCCCCTGCTGTCAGACCAGAAACAACTCTGATCATAGACGTCAGGAATGCTAGACTGGAAAGGAGCTGAGAAATCATTTTGTATATAAGCTGGCCGACAAGTGTGTATATTTCTAATGCTCTTGCTCCAGATCTGTGTGGTATCCCAGACAATTATCACCTTCTATGATCTGGATCAAATTTTCTTACCATTTTCCTTCAGAAGTCCCATGCCCCAGTCAAACTGGAGTACAGCCTATTGCTTAAAAATCCTACACTTTTTCAGGACCAGAAAGATGGCAGGTGAGGTGGAAGTAGAGGGATCAGTGGTCAGAAGCACAGAGGAGGATGATACAAATATTTTCGTGTGAGGCCTGGGGTGTGGACTGGAGAAGCTGAGCTTCAAATGATGGGTATAATTTGATTGGTGGGGAAGAATTGTAAGGCAAAGGCGGGTACAGATACACAGCACTTCAGAGCAGGGCGGGAGCTCAGAGCTTATCCAGTGACTTTTCAACTATTATATTCTGCAGGTTGTTGGGAGTTGTAGGGAGTACCCTCTCCCAACCCAGAGGTCACAGTGGAAGGAAGTGAGGAGTTGGGGTAAGGAGAGCCCTAGTATGTGAGAATCTGGACTCTGTATTAGTTATCAAAAAAAAATGACTTATTTTTCTTAGTCTACTTTACTGACAAGATTTCACATGAAGAAATGGTTTTCAGTCAAAGACAAAGAAGCATACAAAGATCACAGAATCAAAGTATCAAGCTGGAAGTGACTGGAGAAATTTTAGTCAAATAGGAAAACTTCACATGCATCTCAGTTCTTCTTAACCAGTAGCTTTTCTTTGAAGCCCCCAATTTTTATCTTTTCTTCCATTCCTGATGTTAAACTAATTAAACAAGGATGCCATTAGACCATGGCTGTCATGCTGTGGTGGACTACATAAACAAACCAAAGTCTAAGCCTGTTAATGCCCAAGGTTACAAAATCAAAACATAAAGGGCAACCAATCACAGTCAACTAGGCTTTAAGCTTTAGCCAATCAAATGAATTTCGTTTCTCTGCTTCTACACTTTCTCTAAGTCTTTCTCCTTAGACTACTTCCTAACCACTTCCTAACCACTTCCTAACCACTTCCTAACCACTTCCTAACCACTCCTAACCACTTCCATTGGCATTGCCCAACTGGGATAAATTTTTGCTCAAATAAACTGTTAACATTTTTAATACACCTCAGTTTATCTTTTAACACTGATTAATGTTCAAATATAGTGTTAAAAAGGTTGAAAAGGTGGGTGTGGAAACAAACTTGGAAGGTAAAAAAAAATGAGACACCAAGGAAGACAAAAAAGCTTCCAGATGAGATAAAGAAGTTAAAATAAGGAGCTTTCCACAATAGGAAATATAACCCAGACAAAAGTCTTTTAGAATGTTGACAAAGGGGGAAAAGTCCTGAATTATTAGAATTCAGGTTAGAGGAAAAATAAATGTATCTGATCACAGAATTTGAAGAAGGTAAACTTTCTCTGCACCAGTAAAAATAAATGAAAAAACTGGTTTATTTAGTTTTTAAAAATATCTATTAAGTCAGTTCAGGAAAAAAAAAAGCTGATACAAGGACATATATAGACAGTCTTAGAGAGGTTGCTGGCAGGTAAATATACAGAAAACAAAATGGAAGAAAAGAGTGACTAACAACTGTTCATTTCATTAAGAAATTTTTGAAATTTCATTAAGAATATTTCATTTTTAGTGCTGTGATATTCTCAGTGGAGAGAGGAAAGGCAATGGGACTAAATGCCAACTTCAGGTAAAATAACATGACACTTTTGCCTCACCCTGAAATCCTCTCTCTCTCTCTCTCTCTCTCTCTCTCTCTCACACACACACACACACACACACACACACACACACACACACACAGAGGGACAGAGAGAAATAAAGCCTCTCTTCTTGCCATCTGTGTTCTGAATGAGGATGTCCACAGGGCAAGTTTTCTGAAATGGGCAAGCATTACACATACCTGACCTTCGTTAATGCTATCCCTGAATAAATTTTTGTAACATTTCTGGAAGATAATCTAGTCACAATTTGAAAATCATACTATAAAAGTCTTTTGAGCTAATATTTCTAATTCTAGCAGTTTATCCTAAAGAAATTATAGAACAGGTGTGCAAAGATACACTGTAAAAAGATGCTTATATGCTTATTGCAGTATTGGTCATAATAATAAATGAATGGAAATAACCTGCTGTTTATCAAGGGAGAATTAAGTGTATAAGTCATGGTCCATCCACATACTAAAACACTCTATAGATTTTTTTTAAGCGATGAGGTAGATCCTATTGACATGGAAAATGTCTCAATACCTTAAAATGAAATAAAAATGAAAGCTACAAAACAATATACATAGTTTGACCTCATTTATGTTTTTTTAAAACATGTGGAGATACGTAGGCATTAAAATATGAAAGAATATATGTCAAACTCTTCATTTATTCATTAGAGAGATTTAATATTAGAAAAAGACTTTCAATTGTATTGCTTTAATTTTTACAAGTAAAACACATTAGATTTTTTTTTAAAGAAATGTCAGGAGAAAAGCAAAGCATTTGCGACAATGTCTCTTTGGTATTGTATGTAAAAAGCTGGGCATTTGCTGGATTTGCTAATTATACTAATTATACCACCTACCATAACCCAGAGGAGAATGTGTTATTACTAGTGAAAATGAAAGAGGTCAGCCCAGTTATTGGAATTTCTCATGCAATCTACATCATCAGCAACCACAGAATCGCCATCTAGCTGTATCACATCCTGTCTTCTGATTGCATGCAATGAAACCACTAACCATGACCTTAAACAGTAAGTCTTATCTAAAGATACATGAGGTGGGGGTATGAAAGCCTGGCCTTGGATCTACAGACACTGGATGTGTGTCTGTGAACATCCATTGGAGAGTCTTTCTGAAATAAGATGCCAGCAGTGGAAGGAGAAAGGCACAGTCAACCCAGCCCCTCCTCTGTGGGTATGCCAGGCTCAGTGGCCGGAAATGCAAAGACTACAAGGCCAGCTGGACAGAATTCAACATTGAGGCCAGAAACCCACATTTAATTTGAGTTCCTGGAGCCAAAAGTCACCCAGTGATGACCACAAAACCAACAGACCAGCAATGAGAATGCCCTGCCTTTCCTGTCTTGTCTTAGGGTCCTGTTTGGCGTCACAGCTGTGCCCATCAGGGGACAGCGTTATGAATTCTCAGTGCAGAGCCAGGTCCTGAGAGGCCCACTGCAGGTGGGGGCATGAGGTGGGGTCTGGAGCAGCGGTTTCATAGAGAAGTAGCATTGACTCAGTTCCTCCTATGAGTTCCTAGTACTCTTGTGAGAGGGGCTGCAGCTGGATGCAGGCTGAAAAGACAATGTGGCCACAACCCATCCCTGGATGTAGAAAGAGAACTGAGGTAGAATATATCGGAGCTGCCTAACTCAGCCTTCTCTACGTCCGTGGAAACCTGACTTCCTGAAGACGTGTGGGAAGGTGCACTCAACCAGCAACTACCTTTCTTATCAGCCTTGGAAATCCTGTTTTCTCTTAGGCCTTCTGCCAGAGTTGAGCAACGAGTGTCCAAGTGATCAGCGTTATATTCCAGTTGACTTTTTCTAAATGATGGGTTGCCATTGCCAAACCTTGCTCATTATGTCCTGTTCAAGCAAGATACCCCAGAGGTAGAAGCCCACTGACTTGGGTTGTAAATGCTGCCCCAGAGGTCAAAATCCTGAAATTGTAGTGGCTTCAGAGGGAAATGACTTATTTCATGCTCATATAAAGTCTCATATGAGTTAGAAGGCCTTCCTCCATCTTGCAGTTTTGCCATGTTCCACCTGGTCTCCAGGTTCTCCTTTGCGAAGCACATGAAGGATAGAGGAGGAACACTGATCTGAACTCTTTGGCCTGGAAGAGGCGTATTCTCCACTTGGACTCACAGTCCAGTGCCAGAGGGTCACCTGATTCCAACCTAAATCCAAAGAGGGCTGACACCTAAGGGCTATCTGCAGCCACACTCACAGGAGCTGGAAAGTTCTTTATTCCTGAAGGGGAACCTGAGAAGCACAGCACAACATCCCTATAAGCACTTGCTAGTTACATGACCTTGACCAAGTTACTTAGCCTCTTTATCTAAATGTTTACAAATGAGTAGTAAACTGAGGTGCTATAGTAGTACCTACTTCATAGAGTGATAATTATAAAACATTTAATGAGTCTTCACTATATGCCTGGCACTGTTCTAAGGGTTAGTCATTATGTGCCTGTCATAAGCGCCACAAGAACAGGAATGTTCACTTTTGGGGATTAATAGGGACTGTGGAGTCTTATGGGAGACCAGCAGAAAGGAAGATGTCCCCTCAGAAAACTATGGCCCCGCCTTTGTTGATTCCTCAGAGGCCCAGACAACCCAGCCAAAATACCTAGCCTGTAGGTTCACATTCATTCCTAAGATTACAACCATAAAAAGCTCTAGAAAGAAACTGCTATAATTTTCCTTAAAATATCCTTTCTAATGCTTCTGCATGAGATCAATTCTGATCTCTCTCCAATGTGTTGGGGCAAATAGTCTATCTGTTATAAAAAAAGGCATTTAAGAGCCTTGTCTTCTGAATTTAATCCCTAAATTCTCTGTATTTTTCAAGGCCCTGGAAGAATGTATGTTAGGTCTCCTGGAAGAACCCCAGCCTCTATTCTTGGAGGGCTGGGAGGTACACCGCTCAGAGAGGGATTTATTCCAGGTGTGGACCTCGCTCGCTCAGCTGGCACCTGCACTTGATATAGGCCATTTGCTTCAGAATAAAATTATGATGCATGAAGAAAATCTAAGGCCAGAGAATATGGGGCCTGCAGGAAACAAGGCAAAGGGGCATGTTGGGATAAGTGAGTATTCCAGTCTTCCTCATTGAAATGAAATTGGTAACTGGAAAGTTAACAGGAGCTTTCCTTCTGAAGGCTTGGAGCTTAGTCCTTGTTTCTTCTGTGAACTATCCCCTGTAGCTCTGTGAATGAGCCTCCCATCTCATCTTTAAGCAGGAATGGTAATGCCTGTCTAAATGCCTGTCTAAAGCCCTAAAAAGACCAGGGTTCTAGTCCTGCTCTGGACTAGACTTCTCACTACCTAGATCTGAGACTCTGTTGTCATTGTAAAAAAATCACCCAGCTTTTCTGGTCTACAACCTATTTTGCCATCAGGGCAGGGCAGGTGGAAATTTATTCTACATGGAAACCTCAAAGTGTTTTTCTTGTTTCTCACCAATAGCCTTATTTCCCCCCTGCCCCGACCCAAACACTATCTTCCCCTCCCCTCCTCCAAACCATTCCACCCCCTCAGCCCCTCCCTGATTAGCTGCCAATGTTGGTTCCAACGTCCAAGAAAAGTAGAACAGTTGTTTTCAATTACATCCCAAAGCACAGGCAAGCATTTCTGAAAGGAGCTTCCTAGTTTTCAATTGACCGTAGCAATAGTAGCCTCCGAGCAAAAAACTCTTTCCAGGAAGAATGCAAACCTCACTGAGAAAGCAATTTGAGGCTTTTTTTTCCACACACACACACACACACACACACACACACACACACACACACACACTACTAGGGGCTTTCCTGTGCATGAGGGGCTGCTGAGCAAAGAACTCTGTCTAGAAGCAAGTCAACCAGAAATCAGGACAGAGGGGCCGCAAGATACAATTCCAGCTTCCAGAGTTGGGGGGAAAACCAAGAAGCAGGGCTGAAACCCAGGTCTTTCACTACTGTGGAATGTGTGAAAGGCAGGCCAAATGAGGCCATCACAGCTTGCAAAACTGAGCCGCTCCTTCATCTGTAACAACAAAAGAGCCTTGGAACAGCCTGCTTAAAGTGATGATAGAAGAAAATGAGAAAAAGGCAGGGTGATGGGGCGGAAAGAGCATAATGATACAAGTCAGGAAAGTGGGGTTCTAGGCCAGACAGCCACAAACCAGCTGTCTGTTATGTGCTGGAGACCCGTCCCTGTGTTTCCCCAGATCCATTTTCTACCCTCTCCACCCATCCTGGTCTCTGCCTGGGAGGCTGCTCTCTGAGGACTGAATCAAGAGCAACCTGGCCCTCTGGCTTCTGGGTGGGTCCAGTCCATGGCAGCCACTGGCAGGAGATCAGAAGAGAGGAGGGTGGGAAGGGGTATTTGTTGCCCCAGCCCTTTCCCTGCAATTCTCTAAGATTGGTGGCCTCTATCTACTGAAGGCCGCAGCCAAACAGCCACTCTCTCTGTTCCAGGAACTACTCCTTCCTCTTGTCCTTTCTGCCTGAGGAGTAGTGATGGCTCCCTGGGGTTGCAAGCCCTAGGGATACTGAGCCAAACTCTTTATCTTTCCTGAACCCTGCCCACTTCTCTCTGGAGTTCCTTATTAAATGCTTCTCAATGACCTAGTTTGGGTGTACCTTCTGGGACCCTAAAAGTTATATTATCAGATTCATATTTGTGTTTTTAGGGGTAGGGACTCTGAATTCCCTCAGTATAGTTTTTATAGGGGAGAATGATATATGAAATCAGCGACTTTTCATTCTTCAACTTGAAAACTGAGATCCAGAGAAGTATATCTTCTGGTCTACTTCCCTTAAACAACATTCTGAAGAGGATCTTGGCAGCCACTAGAGAGAAGACAGGGAGGCTGAGAGGGTGACATGATTCACCACCAATGCTTCAACTACATACAGCGCCTCTTTTATCTGCTTAACACAATTTTAGACAGAAACTCCAAAATAGTAGCGGATGAAAATGATCACTGAAGAACACTGTGTGTTGAGCAGAAGAGCTCATATTGCAGACTTTGAAATGAATATGATACCCGATATGATTTTGGTAGTAGACCCACTTATTCCAAGAAGAACCCAAGGAAAGTGCACTGGAAGCATTGGCAGAGCCAGCCCACCACACTCCCTCTTTTTATTTATTTTTTTTAAAAGATTTTTATTGGGGAATTGGGGAGATGGGAACAGTGCTGGGGAATTGGGGGTAGGGAAACAGACAAGTTGCTGTTGTTTTGTTCTTTAGTCTAGTTGTGGAGGACATTGCTTCACTGGCCC
>NW_017731410.1:3730570-3737135 GCF_001890085.2 Hipposideros armiger
ACGTATTCACTCACTGGCCTGACAGAGCTGGCCTCCTATCATGGGCACCTCTCTGTTATACCACCATCAAAACAACTAGTAGATTTCTGTCTCACTTTTTTTTTTTTTTTTTTTAGCTGCGCCATCCTGCTACCTGTTGGCAGCTCAGCGGCTGTTCAGCTCGGGCCGGAACTCGAACCGTTGTTGCTCAGAGCTCAAACTCTTGAGTGAGCTCTTAACCAACTGAGCCACTCAGCCGGCCCGCTCTGTCTCACCTTTTGTTTGTGATTATTCTGTGCTCCTCAGATACAATGGACATATATTAATTTCCCTATGGAGACCCCTGGGAGCCCCTTTTCTTAAGCTTAATTTAAAAGTTCAGACATGCCTATTCCTTCCCTTGAGGATAGAAGTGGGATAGAATTCATGGCAAAAGAACAGCTCTCTCTAAAATTTTTCTTCACTCATTTCTAATTCCTGACTCTTTCTACCCAAAATGTAGAGTAGGAGTCATCTAGCCTGTTTTCTATCACTTTTGAAAAATTTTCATCATGGTATAGTCCTTTACCTTGCATTGTGATATCTATTGTCTTGGTGTTTCAACTGAATCTTCCATTTATACATTTATACTATATTAACTCAAAATGAATCAAAGACCTAATTTTAAGACCTAAAACTATAAAACTCTTAAAAGAAAACATAGGCATAAATCTTCATGACTTTGGATTAGGAAATGGTTTCTTAGCTACAACACCAAAAGTACAAGCAATAAAAGAAAAAAAATAGATAAATTGGACATCATCAAAAACTTTTATGTTTCATATGACAACTCAGAGAAAGGGAGGATTTTTTTGTATATCACATAGATGATAAGGACTACTATCCAGAATATGTAAATAACTCTTATAACTCAATAATAAAAAGACAAACAACCCAATTTTTTAAAGGGACAAAGGATTTGAATAGACATTTCTTCAAAGAAAGTATACAAATGGCAATAAATATATGAGAAGATGCTCAACATCATTAGCCATCAGGGAAATGCAACTGGAAACCACAGTGAGATACCCCTTCATACCGACTAGCATAGCTCAAAGCAAAAATACAAATAATAACAAGCATTGGTGAGGATGTGGAGAAACTGGAACCACACTGTGGGTAGAAATGTAAAATAACATAGAGTTACCATATGACTCAGCAATTCACCTTGTAGGTATATAGCCAAGAGAAATGAAAACATATATCCACACAAAAACAAGTACCTGAATATTCATGGCAGCATTTTTTCATAATAGCCAAAAAAAAAAAAAGGAAACAAACCAAATGTCCATTAACTGATGCATGGATAAATAAAATGTGGTATAGCCATACAATGAAACATTATTCAGCCATAAAAAGGGACTAATACATGCTACAACCTTGAAAACATTACGCTAAGTGAAGGAAGCCAGTTGCAAATTGTATGATTCTATTTATATGAAATGTCCAGAATACACAAATCCATAGAGACAGAAAGTAGATTAGAAGTTCTCAGAGGCTGAGGGGTTTGGGAGTAAATGGAGAGTAACTGCTAGTGAATACAGGGCCTCTTCTTGAGGTGATGAAAATGTTCTAAAACTGATTATGGTGATGGCTGCACAGCTCTGTGAGTATATGAAAAACTATTGAACTGTGCACTTTGAGGGAATTGTATGGTATGTAAACAATATCTCAATAAAGCTGTTATTTAAGAAAGAACGCTGATGTAGTCTTCTTTGTGTAGGCATGAGCAGTGATAAAATGAAATACAGAGGAGCCTTTCTAAAATATTACAAAATATATTATATGTTGGTCTTGCTAAAAGTTGTGGCAGGGCAGGCCGAGTGGCTCAGTTGGTTAAGAGTTGGCTTAAGAGAGCGAGTGCTGAGCAACAGGGCCGCCGGTTCTATTCCCACATGGGCCAGTGACACTAAGCCTGAGGTGAGATGTTGCTGAGCTGCCAACAGGTGGCAGGATGGCTCAGCTGCCCACCTGCAACTAAGACTGAACTCAGCACATTGAGCTGAGCTGCCACCCGGATGGCTCAATGGATAGAGCCCGAGCTCTTAACAACAAGGCTGTTGGGCTCGACTCCCGCATGGGATAGTGGCTACGCCCACCCGCAACTAAGATTGAACACAGCACCTTGAGCTTAGAGGCCACGAGCTGCCAACGGGCAACCAGATGGCGACTGGCACCCTCCACAACGAAGACTGAAGAACAACAATTTGTCTGGTCCCCTTTCTCAATTTCCCCAATAAAATCTTACCAAAAAAAAAAAAAAGTTGTGGCAAACGAGTTACTGCTTCTGGGGCCCAAGAGAACCAGTAGAAAAATTGCAACGGCCCGGCGTGTGAGGAGATTTTTCAACTAGAAGGTGGTTCGGTAAAAGCCTGGCTCCTGGGCATGATTCCAAAACAGAGCCTTGAGCCAGTGTCTCCCCCTAGCACTCACTGGGCCTCCTGGCTCCCACCTGCAGGCAGACAACAGTGTCTCAGCAGACCTGGGCTGTAGCAATTAAGGGGTCCTGCGGGATGCAGGGACTGGAGGCAAGTAACCTGGAGAGTGACTATGTGCCTGAGGGTCATGCGAGAGACAAGAGACAATGGACCCCTAACCACAGGGTTCATAGTCCTAGGACACATAACACAGGAGAATGTGAACTATTGTCTTGACCTAAGTTTCCTCAAAAGCAAAGACCCATCTGCGAGTGAGAGCAGGGGTGAGGCACAGGAATAATAAACAGGGCAGGAAGAGGGTCCACACACAAATATATTGGTGCTCAATCTTCAGGCCCCTCTGAGAAACTTCACAGAATGCATTTCTACAGAACTGTTCATCATGGGATGAGAGGAGGACTTATTTATTCGTCATCTCCACTTTGCCACTGGACAAGGGCTGTTCCATGGGGAGTTAACTCTCCCTACTTCTGGGTTGTGCAAGCACAAGTTCCCACAGGTAGGCTGTGGAGACAGAGGAACGCAGGGTACAGAGCACGAGGCGCACTATGCACTCACTTATAGCTGTAGGCATGCTTGGAACTGGTAGCCACAGCCATGGCTGGAGGAAGAAGCAAGTTGAGAGAATTTGAAACAGTGCTTTAAGAGGTGTCTGATGCAACGACCGCCTAAACTCTGTGAGGTCTCGGAATCAGCTACACCATTTGCAGGGCCCAGTGAAACATGAAAATGTGGGGTTCTTGTTAAAAAATTATGGAATATTACTTGGCCATAAGAAAAGATGAAATACTGCCATTTGTGACTACATGGGTAGATCTTGAGAATATCATGTTAAGCAAACTAAATCAGATGGAAAAAGTTGAGAACCATATGATTTTACTCATATGTGGGATATAAAACTGAAAGCAACAAACAAACAAGACAAACAAACAAAATCTCATAGACACAAACAACAGTTTAGTGGTTACCAGAGATGAAAAGGAAGGAAGGAGAGAGGTGGAAAAGTGTAAAGGGGTCAAAATATATGGTGACGGGGAGATTTGGCTTTGGGTGGTGAGCACACAATGCAATATACAGGTGATGTATTATAGAATTGTACACTTGAAACCTATATAATTTTATTAACCCATGTCACCCCAATAAATTTAATTAAAAAATTATTAGAATTTCAAGATGGTGACAGCAGAGCTGAAGCCAAGCCTAGGGTCCTTCTGAGAGTGGACCCTGTACAACTGCACTGGTTGCATATGCCCATGAAGCTGAACTCTTAAGTAGTAAATCACCTCTCATTCCCACTCCTCGTAACACACACACACACACACANCCACTTGGCTGGCCCAACGCTCCCTCTTTTTAGAATTGACTCTTCCTTACAGCTCTGATAAAGAGGTGACAAGGTGATCGTATTTCTTTTTTTAACCAAGTAATTCTACAGTGCTGGCCACCCCTAATTGGATTCAAATGGACATCTGGTCCAGGGAGAATAAATCTATAGGCAAGGCTGAGAAAATGAGCTTCTTTCTCTTGAGAGTTTGAGCCAGGTGATCCCCAGTTGTAGTCAGATGATGTTATGCTCTGGAGCAGCAGTCATGTGGCATGGGGACAAAGCAGAGGCTCAGGCCATGGTTCGTTGAAGTCATGAGGAAGGTGAAACTCACTGGCTTGTGGCAGCAGCCGGCACACTGCCAACGGACGAGGGCAAGACTCTTTCTTGTTTTTTCCACGTGGTCTCTTATCTTGGTTTCTAATATCTCTGCAGACCCTATCATGCTAGCTATTTTTCCTGCCACTGGGTGTTAAAAGATTTTCCTAAAGTTTAACAAATGCCCTTGGCTTATGCTAGATGGAAAATTGAATAAATAAATAAATAAATAAATAAATAAATAAATAAATAAATGGAGGGAAAAGGACAAATAAATCTTCCTTATAGAAAACTTCAAATACTATATGAAGATGTGCCCCATCTCCAGCAAATGAAACTTAACTCTCCCTCCTTATAAGTGTGGGCTGGACTTAGTGACTTTCTTCTAACAAATAGTGTATGGAAAGGGAAAAATAATATCTTTACAGTGAGAAACCTGTCAGACACAGCTTAACCAGCTGACCAAGGTTAACATCACCAGTGATAAGTCATGGGGGTATCATATACCCCTGATACTTACCCTTGAAGGGAAGAGGCACTTCACCTCTGTTGTATTTTTCCCCCAAATCCATAACCCTAGTTGAATAATGAAATCCAGATAAGTCCAACTACAAAATAACTGACCAGTTCTCTTAGAAAATAAGGAAAGACTATAAGAAGCTATCAAAAATCAGAGGAGACTAAGGAGACATAGCAACCAAAAGGAAAGTGGTATTGTGAGTTGGATCTTGGAAGAGAAAAGGGACATTAGTGGAAAAGTTGGTGAAATCTAAATACAGCATGTAGTTTAGATAATAATGTCATACCAATGGTAGTTTCTTACTTTTGATAACAGTACCATGGTTATATAAGATGTTAACATGAAGACAAGCTGGATGAGGGTCCATGAGGACTCTCTGTACTATCTTTGCAAGTTTTTTGTAAATCTAAAATTATTTTTAAAAAGACTACTAAGAAGATCGTCTCCAGGAACACCAGAGCACCAGTCTAGGTAGCTACAAAGCCAGGAACTGTTTCCAAACCCATACTACAGACCTGGGCTAACCAAGTCTCCATGGTCCCCCCGAGCACAGATGCTGCAGGCTTCACCACCAACACCACAAAATGGGCCCTCTTCTCTGTCGTTGCTGCTTCTAGAAACCAGATGCCACTTCTGCTACCACCATCTGTCACCAGAATGGAGCCTGGACAGCCCCTGCTTCCTCCCATTGCTGGTTATGTTTGCACATCAGCCTCAGTGAGGTTGGGCCTGAGTACCTGGCATTTCAGCTTTTATTCCTGCACAGGAGCTCTACTTTTTAAAATAAGAGATTTCCCAGACATGACTCTAATGCAGTGGCCAGAAAGCAGGACAAATGTCTGTTATGGCAATTGAGACCATCTAATTGGAGTGGTCAGACAAAGCCCCTTGGAGGAAGTAGAATATAGATAGGGCATTATCACAGTGAAAACAAATTTGAAATAAAATTCAACAGTATCTAGCACACAATTGTGTAGCAGAGGTGAGATTCTGATAAATAGAAATGCATCATGCTTTGTTGAACAAGCAGCACGTAGAGTATATGCAGAAAACAAGAAAACATCTTCATTTTTGTCTTCTACTACCCCTTTCAATCAACTCCGTGGGGCCATGTCTGCTGAGTTTTCAGCCAAGGGTACGGGAAATTCTCAATAATTTTCTGGTCACTCTTGAGTAACACACATAGTTCTAGGGTCACTTCAAGTCATAACTCAAAATTTCAGATTAGGATTAAAATGTCCAGCCTTATGTAATAGTCAAAATTTCAAATTTGATTTTAAATTGAGGCTTCTTCCCCTTGAACCTGCAGTCAAGGAAGGGAAGGGTTTCTCTTCCCTCATATATGTCCTTCCTCTCCTCCAGGGTTGATGCACGGTAAGAGTGAGTAGGTCAAGAAAGCAGAAAAGTTTCTACTGAAATGGTACTGCCCCTAAGGTTTAGAATTTGTGATCTCCGTTTTTACAGATATTTAAAGCTGACTTTTCTCATGAGCTCTGACATGATTCTTCAGAGATTTTTGGAGATCTCTTCATCTGCAATTTCTTGGCAGGGCAGACGCAACTCTTCTCTGGTTGATCATTTCCTTTTTCTCTCATCCTCTAGAAATCCAGGAGTCCCCAGCTTTTCTCTGCTCAGGTCTTAGGTCTCTATGCCTCTCTAGACCACTTTCCTGAACAGGCCCTAAGATGACCCCACGCCAGCTTACTGTCTGAATCAACATCTGGTCCACAGGAAACACTCACGTATTCACTCACTGGCCTGACAGAGCTGGCCTCCTATCATGGGCACCTCTCTGTTATACCACCATCAAAACAACTAGTAGATTTCTGTCTCACCTTTTTTTTTTTTTTTGTGCGCCATCCTGCTACCTGTTGGCAGCTCAGCGGCTGTTCAGCTCGGGCCGGAACTCGAACCGTTGTTGCTCAGAGCTCAAACTCTTGAGTGAGC
>NW_017731410.1:3740800-3811472 GCF_001890085.2 Hipposideros armiger
ACACACACACACACACACACACACACTCCACATTCCAAAAACTCCTGACCACATCTGAGAAGCACCAGCACTGAGCAGCTGAGTTTTCTCTTCCCTGCCTCCCCTCAGCTCTGACCTCACACCTACAAGCACAGCCTCCACAGGAGGGTTCCTGACCCTGCTGGTAGGTGCTGAGGTTTTTCCAGACCAAGGTCAAATCTGGGCAAAGAAGATAATTTTTCATAAAGCTGCTTATTTTTTTCCATAATGCTTTTTATTATAAGATTTTATTATAAGATTTTTATTATAAAATTTAATAAAAATTTAATTTTTATTAAAAGACCTTACTTTAGAAATGAAATTATGGTGATGGTAAGTAGCACTTTCGACTTTGCAAAGGAAGGATGTTAATTTTTTTTTTTAAAGTGGTAGTCCTCTGCCAATCCTGAACTTAAAGAGAAAATGAGTAGCCTGAGAATACTGGATTGGGAGGAAGAAGAGCAGGTAAGGATTCAAAATCAAGGGTCTGGTTGATGTAGGGATTTGATTCTGCACAGATAGGAAGGGCCGGGTGCAAGGTATTGATCAGCGTCTCAGCACCCCGTGTAAGACAGAGAACCATGAACACCTCTGAGCTCCACTCTGCCCCCTTGCAAGTGTCCCTGGAGTGCTCTTTTCTTCATCCATTTTCTTGCCGAGCTTTGTCTAATGGTAAAGGGAAAAGCCCTGACTGCCAGGTATAGCATGAGCATTTGGGAAGCTCTCTTTAAAAACACATCGTCTAGACCTACATCACCCACCTGAAATTCCACTGCCAGTAATGCACTGCTTCAGGTTGAACATGAGCCTCTGGTTGACGCAAGTGACTTCATGTGTTAGTTCTTTAAAATGCATTAAAAGCCTAAGTGAGAAAAATTTTTTATAGTAGTACAATGTCTGATCCATTGGAAATGCTGTGCAAAGATGATGATATTAACATCAGGTTAATATTGCTAAGTCCTAAGAAAATCCGAAGAGATTGGTGCTAATATTATTCCCATTTTTTTTGGCTGAGGAAACTAAAGTTCAGGGATATTGAATAAGTAACTCAAAATCACACGGCTTGGAAGTAGACAGCCAGGATCCAAAACAGACCCAGGGTCTACTATTTTTTTTTTTAAGATTTTTATTGGGGAATTGGGGGGATGGGAACAGTGCTGGGGAATCGGGGGAAGGGGAATAGACAAGTTGCTGTCCTTTTGTTCTTCAGTCTAGTTGTGGAGGACGTCGCTTCACTGGTCCAAGCTGGCACCATCATTGCGCTCTTCCCGGGCGAGGCAGTTCAGTCGCCGGCTTCTGGATGGCCGCTCACACTGGCTGCTGACTATATACAGTAGCCCATGGCAACCCACTGCCACAGGGGTTGCAGCCTACGCCGTCGCCGGCGAGTCACGGCAGCCCAGCTCCAGGTTGAGCTGTTGTTCAGCATCTTAGCTGTGAAGGGCAGTGTCACTGGCCCTGAAGGGCAGTGTCACTGGCCCTCATATGTGGGATCCGAACCAGGGCCCTCTGGCGTCCCAAGCCAGCTCTTAACCATCGCGCCACTCGGCCGGCCCCAGGGTCTACTATTTAAACACTCTACCATGTTCCTAGGCCTGGTGAGAATATGGTGGGGCACACTGAGCAACAGGTGATGAAAGGCTGCACTGAGATGTGGAGGTGGGAGACAGACCAAGGTGGGCCAGTGAGCTCCGTAATACTCACTGCACCACTGGGTGGACAACACGCAACTATGACAGCTTCAAGTGAAAACATGAAGCCCTTTCCTAACCTCTGTTTTTCTTTTTTCTGTACCCTCCTTTTCCTGGCACTTACTGTGTGATTCTGTGTCACCTTGCAGCTGCTGACTCGAATTCTCCTGCACACTGATCCTTTGAAGTTATAAGGAAGTGTCTTGGAATGCTAAGACCGAGGGAATGATCTCGGTAAAACTTCCTTATCAGGTGGTCTCGGAATGCTGATGCCATACCGGGGATCATACGCATGTGTGAAAGCACAACTGCTTAATCACAATAAGTTTTGGTGAAGCAGCTGCCAGTTTTGACTCGTGATTTCTTAACTGGTTGCCGCCCCTCCTCAAGCCTCCCAGCCCTTGTCACGCAGGACGTGATATCTGGCACCCCAACGTGGGGCCTCGAAGACGTGCTATCTGGTGCCCTGAAGATGTGATAATTCTGGAAGAACCTACTAGAAGAAACAGACCATAAAGCTCCTTCCAGGACAACACCTTGCATCTTCAGTATCTAGGAACAGTATCCTATCATGTTTCACATACAGTAGGTGCCTAATAAATATTTGTAGATCACTATGAGAAGGCAGCCTCTTGTAGGTCCCTGTTAAGCAGCCAGTGGTGTTCTTGAGCATCCTAGCCAAAGACGCCATCATTCAGCCTGTCATATAGTGGCTCCATGCCCAATTTCATCCTCACGTCTCTCCTTACACAGGACCAACCTGAAGTTCATTATTAATTACAATTCTTCTGAAAGGTACAAAATGTGTATAGTACAGTCCCATCCCTAAGTCCAGGGAAAGTCATATGATATATACCATCACCTTTCATTACGTACCATCCATCCTCAAAATTTGTCCATTACAGTCCCAGAAATCTGAAGAACCAGAGAGTGGGGATAGCTTCAGTGTCACTCCCACTGCACCTAGTTAACGCAGAAGTGTGAGGAACTGCACTCGGGTGTTTGAGCAGAGGCCCTGAAAAATTAGAATCTGCCAACACCTCCAGATATGTAAAAATGTTAGACCCTCCACCCCCAGCCCACCCCAAAGTACACCTTCTCTTAAGCAAAATTCAGCCACTCTTCTAATAGTAACCTTCAGTATCCACTTATTAAATTACCAGTCATTTGTTAAGAGGCAGCAAATTCATTATGACAAAGAGTTGAGACTAGGCAGTTATAGCTTAGCATATGGGAGAAATTGTTTCAGACTGATTTTCCATTTTTAAAACTTCAATTTTCAACGCTAAACAAGGCTTTGCCAAAACTTTTTATTTCATGTTTTATTTGAGCCAGCACCAAATGGTAGGCATTGTTTCCTTTTAATTAAGCCCATCTGCAAATCAGTAGAATATTCCAGAGCCTCTGGAAGAAAACTTTCCAAGTTCTATATTAAGTACTTGATTAATCACGGAGTCTAGACATCTGGATCTCACACTGATGTTCTTGCTCTAGCAGATACCCTCACAAACAATGTGAATTATTATTTCAAAGCATTGGTGTATGTCTCATTACAATATGGACACCAATTTTATTTGTCTGGAGTTGCAGACTTAACAAGAAAAAGAGGAGGGAAAACCAGACATTTTTGTTTAGCCAGACTGGTAATCCTAGCTCCAGAAATCTTATGGCTGCAGCAAGAACGAGGCCAAAATGGTCACAGAGCCAAGTATGTCTGGCTTTCTCACAAAGAACAGACATTCTCCTTGCCCAGTGGAGGGAGAGCAAAACCCACTTCCTGGATGCAAAGATGCTCCTCAGCCTTTCCCTTCTCCATGCAGGCTCAAGCACATACTGTCATTCGTTCCTTCTGAGTGACCAGCTGCTTAGAATAGGCCTAAGAACCACTCTGAGTCACACAGTGATCAAGCCGACCTTGGCTTAAGACAGTCATTCCTCCTCCTTTCTAAAGGGATCAAGTACAGAAACACTTGAAAGGATATATATATATATATATATATATATATATATATATATATATATATATATATATATATATATATAAATAAATTCAGGAATCCAGAAACACAGGGGAGAAGAATCACTTTTGGAAGAAGAATAGAGAAGTTTTCTTCCACAACAGTTGTCCATGGCCAGGGATGATGGCAACAGTTGTCCGTGGCATTAGATCCAAGGATCTAAGCCATGGTTAGTTGTCTCTAGGCCCAAGTATGTTATGCTTTCATTTATTCTGTAGATTGTGAAATCTGTTTTCACAAGGGGCAGTTAAAATTGGGTTGGGAGAGAAAAGCAACCTAGAGGAGCAGAAGAAGGGGAGGGGGAGGGAATAAAAGGCTTGTCCACATGTAACACATCAGAGGCATCAGACTTTTGAGGACACTTTGACCTCATCTTTACCTTTGTAAATATCTTACCTCTTCTTATTCTCCTGATATGTTCCACCTGTTAATACAAGGCAAAATCTTTTCCTTGGAGAAGAAATATGAAGAAATTAGTCTGAGCCAAAGTTTTGTTTAAAAAATGTTCGTGTTTACCATTAGCCACTCAGAATTTCAAACATACTATGGAACTTTCACCCTTTCGTTCTGCTTTTAGAATACAGTTGTTGGTTAGGCTTGGTAATGAATTTATTATTCCTTCAATGGGTATACAGGAAATCTCTTCATTATGGCTTAAACCAAGGTTTCTCAACCATGGCACTACTGATATTTTGGGCCAGATAATTCTTTGTTGTGTCCTATTCATTGTTGGATGTTTGACAGAATCCTTGGCTTCTACTCAGTAGTTGCTGGAAGCACCAATTGTAAAAACCAAAAATGTTTCCATACATTGCCAAATGCCTCCAAGGGGTCAGTTCCTCCCCTCACCCTGGAAACACAGTCTGCTGGCTTTAAGAAAATCATTAAAATATGAAAAAGAGAAATTGAAGTAGACTTCAATTTTAAAAATTAAAATCTTTGTTTCTCAAGTATAGCAATACTTGAAGAGTATTTTAAAAGATCCCATTTCATAGCCTATCTAATTGCCCTCCCCCTATTCTTCCCTGATTACATGGTGGGCTAATCCAATGGCCTCTGACATGGCAGAATCTATGCCTAGCCCCAGGAGAGATGCTCAGCCATGAGAATTGCATTTCCCTTTGCCAGTGGTTGGCTAAGAGATGGGAATCATGTTGCTCAGATCTAGATAATGAGACAAAAGGAGAAAATGTTTGGAAAGAAACTCTTCTTATAAGATTAAATAATAATAATAATAATAGTAATAGTAATAATAGTAATAATAATAATAATATCGTCTTATCTAAGAAAAAGTCTTTCTGCCATATTTCTCTTTCCCCAACTAGGATCTCTGCCTTTGAATGTAACTGTATTGTTGGAAGTATAGCAACCACCTTACAATCACAAGGACCCGAGCAAAATAGCTTAAGGAAGATAGAGTAGAAAGAACAAAAGAGCTTCAGTCCCTGATGACATCTTTGAACTGTTGAACCAGCTTAAGAATGTCCACTTCAGGCTGCTTGTTACTTGAAATAATTCAACACTTTCATTGTTGGCAAACTATGATCTGTGGGTCACATCCAAGAACTAAGAATTGTTATTACATTTTAAAAGGTTGTTAAAAAGTTAAAATAAACAACCCTATATGGCCCCAAAGTCAAAAATGTTTACTCTGTGACCCTGCAGAGTTGCCAATCCCCAACCTAAACCACTCACAGCAGATATCTTGTGATTCACAACCCAAAGCATTCCTAACTAATACAAATACTGATACCTTCATTTTACAATTACAGAAACTGAGGCTTGAGTTTGTCAATAGTAGGCTCAAATAGACCAGTCAAATACAAATTTGCCATTATTTCAATTTATTGTAAAGTTCAGCCGAATTGAGGCATCACAAAAGCATTTAACAACCTTTATTATTCTTTAGAGCTTCAAATAATAGTCTTGATTGTACCAATCAGAATAGACAAAGCCTCTTGATGAAACACAGTGTGTTCAATGAATACCTAAAAAGGGGCCAGGCTGTCCCATTATCTGGAGCACCAGGCCACTTCCTGCAGTTGGAAGTCAAACCTAGAGGCTCCAAGGAGGAAAAAACAGTAGAGAAAAACACTAGAAACAAACACACTGATTTGATGAATAACCTTTTCTACTTGCTGAAACAGTTCCTGCACTCTCTACTGACTCACTCGGAGAGAATGAATGAATCCTCAGGAAAGAAGTTTCAAAGCCTTCCTCCCTCAACTCCAGCTCCCAAGGTAACACTGCTGTTGCCAATTGGTCCATCATGTCCTGTAGCACCTTGGTAAAGGGTTTAAATATTGACCACATCTCATGCACCCTTGGAGAGTCAGGTCCAGAGAGGGCACATAAAGCTCACTGTGGGGAGCCCATGAGTGTTGTACAGAAGTTATAATAAACACATGTTAACATCTAACCATGGCACCATAAGCAAGCACCAAGTGACTGGCAATGCCAGGCTTTTCTCAGCTCATCCAACCCGCTTTCTTTGCCTTTGTATCCCAGTGCCTATGCCAGTATCTGGCACATAGTAGATGGTCAATAAAGAACAACAGCCCTCAGTCTACACCCAGTACTGGTTGTGCTTCAGTGTTGGGTTGGTTTGTCGGCAGAGCTTGACCATGTCGGGATCCAGATTCACCCATGTCTCCCAAGGAACACATTTTTCCACCGGCTCAGTGACGGGAGACACCATTTGCTCACATGGTAGGGCCCTGAAAAGACTGATGGGGGTACTGCTGGAGATTTTTAGAAGGGGCGTCACTGTGACTGTGGGAATAGATCCACTTTTTTCTGGCCTTGGATTTTGGGTTGTGGGTTCCAGGTTGGTCTGGAGCTTGATAAGAGGTTTTGCCTTTTCTGCTTTCCGGCCCAGCAGCCAGACACACAAGGCCAGCACAGTTGCTATCAGCAGGAATACCACAGCAGCCAAGGGTATGATGACCATCAGAGAGTAACTACCCTCCCTGGGCTGGGTGGGTGCCCAAGGGTTGGCTTTGGTGGCAGCTGGTGGCCAAATGACCCCGGTGGGAGAAGCCTTGTCATTCATCATAGGCCCATCACCCCTGTGGTGTCCCCAGGGATCTGATTCCTGCCATCTTATCTGGGTCAGCTGTCCCAGAGTTTCTGTCTGTGTCGTGGGTCCTGAGGAAACCACAGGCTTTTCTTGAGACAGGGCTGAAGTCACAAAGTTATCTGCAGTGACTAGTAAAGGAACATCAGGGGTAAAAATTTGCAAAAGTAAGGCATCAGGTGGCACTATGGTAAAGGGGAGACAGCCTATCGCTGGTTGTACATGGTCTGCCCGGAGCAAGAAAGTGAAGGAGTCATTCAGCATATCAGTGCCAGTTAGATTTGCCTTTGGATCAAGCATCAACAGCCCTTGGTCAATGTCCCTCTGAGTGAATAGAGTAGCGTCTTCCATCACCGTGCCATGGCCTACTCTTCGTACAAGTCTTCCATGAACAGGGGGTTCTGTTACTTCAAATCTGGGATCACTATTAGTCCTATTAGCAAGCTCAGTAGCATCAAGGTCCTTTCTTCTTAGCTGATAAGCTACTGTGTTGGCAATTGTCAGGTTTGACAGAACCCTCAGTAAAGGCTGTACCCTGATGCTCAGTGTTTGTCCTGTCAGGTTGCTTTCTGAGGTAAACAGTGAGAACTGTAGCTGGTCCTCTGAGGCAGCAAGGTTTGTCATGTGGTAAGAGAGTCTTCCTGAATTCAGATCCTCCTGTCCAAAGTTGATGACCATCTGGTTATCGATGAGCAGATGCCCATTTTGGAGAGGCCACGTTATCTGGTAAGTGATTTGAGGGCTCCTTCCATTGGTCATTGCTGACAGGTGGGCATTGGTGATGGGGACGGTTGTCTGGCCTTGTGGGAGAAGTAGGTCAGTGAGGTTCACAAGGGTGACAGAGAGGGGGATGACATCCAGGTGGAAAAGCTTGTAGAGTGGGCGGTGTTGGCCATCAGTCACACTAAAGTAAAACACTCCAGACAATGGGCTTCCATCTTGTATGAACCACACCTGAGAGTTATCAATGTTGGCTTGTGTGAAATGGTGAACAGGTGTGTCTGGATGGTGAGCCATTGACAAAAAGCCATTATTAGGATTATGGATGATTGTATATCTGATCTCCTCTGGAGGACTGTCTAGATCTTCCACTTTCAGGCTTTCAGGTCCCACAACCAACCTATTACCCTGCAGAACTTTCAGCCGAAGCTGTTTTGTCTTTATCTCTGGCACCTGGTCATTAACAGGAGAGATGGTGAGGTTAAACATCTCTTCAAGAAAGTCAGCCTCTGGCTTGGTGGTAGGCTTGCTCTTTGGGTTGGGCCAAACGGCAAAGGTAAAATTATCAGCTAATGATTCAGAGTCATCATGAAGGTATGTGATTCCAAATTTATTAATTATATTCTGGGAAAAATTGGGTTTTCCTTTGGTGATATTTCTCTCTCCAACCATAATGGTTCCATGGTGAGGAAGAGATGTAACCTGGAACCAAATTTCATAGGAAGAACGCTGAAATTTGGGCAATTTCAGTAAGAAGTTGGAAGCATCCAACTTAGATTGGTCAATGAGAACTTTGTCTCCCTCCTTGACAGCAGCTCCTGTTAAAATATAAATATAAAGAACAAAGTGGCATTTCATTAGAACTTTCAGATGACAGCTGTAAGGTTCTTTCTCCCTCCAGTCTCCCAGGAAACTACTCAAAACGCCTTTGTTGCTCAGGGACCTGAATTCACAATGCTTCTCAAGGCATATAAAAAAATAAATTGTAAATATACACACCCACATTATTAAGTCAACATTTGAGGCAAGGGCGTTTTAACGCCATGAGATTCACTATAAAAATTTCATTTCCTAACTTACCTACTACCAGACGTCCTCTTGCCATGGAAACAGGTACAGCTTTTAATACCCTTTTCCTTTCAAGGACTTATTTGTCATTTTCATTTTCTATCAACAGTTTTCAGTCATGTCCCCATGTGGAAGTACAAATTAAATTCTTCAAAGCCAATTTGCCGTACTTCCACTACAACTCTTAAGGCTTATGAGAAATAGCACGAAATAACAAGTTTTTATAACCATATAAGTTCTATTCAAAAGGTTGATATCGTGGCATTGACAATTAACAAGGGAAAGGTTTATTTTCAAATTGTTCCTACTGTAATAATTAGAGATAAAGCACTGGCCATAGCAATGTGACTTTACCTGTATTTGCAAGCAGACGGCTCTGCCGACCAGGTTCATTAATTTCATATGAAATTGTAATATAAAACGTCTCAGGGCCTAGAGCTGCCGGTGGGGAGGATGCTGTGAACGTGAAAGAGTCTTCTGCTGTCCAGCCAGTGTTCTCATGGTCCACATGCTGGTATAATATCAGCTGTTCACTGATCTGGCCAGACAGTAAGAAAAATCAGCCCCTGGTTTCAGGGATAATATGAAGATTAACATACATCCTAACTGTCATTTCAGGGTTTACTCTTCTCATGCTCAAATTATTGCACATATCCATACAAATGCAGGAATATTAAAAATGTGCTAACTTATTTGTCAAACTTAGGTGATTTTATTACAAAGTGATCTATTTATTAGAGGAAGAAAATCACATTGATTTTGAGATAACTAATGGCCAAAGTATTTTTCTTACAGAAAGTTTATAATAAACCTTCACTTAACTATCAGACAGCTCCAAGAACTATCAACTCATAACCAATCTTATTTCATATATACTCCTACACTTGTTTCTGCCCAATATATTATTTTAAAGCAAATCACAGACATTATAAAATTTCATCTGTAAATGTTTTAATATATATTGGTAAAAAATTACTCTTTTAAAAACAATACCACCATCAGACCTAAATATTATAAATATTTAATATCATCAAATATTCAATTAGTGTTCAAATATCTCTGATGGGTGTGTGTGTGTGTGTGTGTGTGTGTGTGTGTGTGTGTGTGTGTTTTACATAATTGCTTTGTAAAAGTCAGGATCCTAAGAAGTCCACACATCAAATTTGTTTGGTATGTCTCATGGGTGTCTTTTAATCTATAGGTTCCCCTTCTGTAATTTTTTTCTTGTAATTTATTTATTGAAGAAATTGGGTTGTTTGTCTTGTAGTGTTTCCTGTATTCTGGGTTTTGCTGATTGCATGGTGCTTAACAAGTTCCGTGTGTCCCCTGTAGTTCCTATATACTGGTAGTTAAATCTAGAGGCTTAATAAGAAGCCAGTTCAATTTTTTGTTAAGAATGATTTACAGGTGGTGTAGTTTATTTTCTCTTGCATTTCATCACAAGGCAAAAATCATGCTGGGTTGCTCCTCTTTCAGATATGTTACGATTGATAGGTGGATTCAAGTGTTGCCAGGTTGCTCCATCTATATTAAAGTTCTCCATCAGCCTGTCACCTAGTAGTTTTACAAAGTCATTGATAGGATTGCTTAAATCTTATTTTTGCTGTGGCAAAAAAATGATATTATTTATTTTCTTATTCCTTCTTCATTCTTATTTGGAATTTTTGTATAAAGTATTCCTCATCAGCTTATGGTTACACTGAGGTACAGTGCATGCAGGAAAGACAGAATAAATGCTTGATTCCTTCCCTTATGTACCAATTTTTAGAAGAGTCCCTTGGTTCTGATCTCCAAATATGACTATTGGTTTTGTTTTGTTTATTTCTTTGTTTTGAAATCATTATAAACTCGTGAATTTTAATAGATGTATTTAATTCCATTGCAATTATTATTCTCATTGATGTTCAAATTTTTTCACCTTGGTTAAGGTATTTTTCAAGACTTAATGTAAGTTCCTAATGCTTGTTGCCTATCAATGTCCTTTCTAACTCAACTGGTGGAGGTGGGTAACACCCAGTGTTTTGTTGTCCAGATAGCATGTGGGTAGTCCTTTCTCCAACAACAGTGATTGAAAGCTCCAACATTGGAACAATGGAAGAGAAGGCTAGAGATAAAATATTCAACCCTTAATTCCTATAGGTCACATCTTTTTCTGACCTGCTTTCTATTGTAATATCTGAACATACCAGTGGATTTTGCCAACATATTTGAGTGTCCACATCAAAAGTGCCTAAGATAAACTATTATATAATTAACAGAGTAGTTGTATTTGGAAATCCTGTATTAATGAATAGAATTTGATGATGTACTGCTCTGGCTCATTGCTGGTACGATGGATGTATCTAGAACTAGGCTTTTTGGTCTAGTGAGTTTCCATGGAATACAAGCTATCTGTTTCCCACAGTAACCAAAAACTGTTGGTGAGTTTTTTGTTTCTTATCCTATACAAGGATGAGACAAGGCAAGGAAATGCCATTATGGGGATTTGAACTGAGAAGAAAATACCATATTGCAACATTTCCTCATTAAAAAGCAAGGCTACTCATGAGAAACTGGAATTTCTCCAAAGACATTAATTTCTGGTACAAACTAGTAACTTAATTCTCCAGCAGTTCCTGGAGATCAAGTCAGTTTTATTTAGTTCTGCCATTTCTATTTCCAGCTTAAGATTTATGACAAAAGATTAGTCACAAATGTATTCTTCCTCCCATAAGTAGGTGACTGTGCTATGGATTTTGGACTGAAGGATGGTTCCTAATAGGTTTCCATTCTTTTTGAGCGAGGCATAATATTATATGGAAAAATAGATCCAGTTTCTTAATATTAAAAGTAACATAGTCTATTAACCAGGAGGAAAAATTTTTCTGGAAGCTCGACAATCTTGTCCATTGTTCCTTTCTTATGAGCGAAAATTAGCTTCCCTGAGAAACATATAACAAGTTATTAGAATAATCTAAGGATCTTCTGATAACCATAGTATGGAGAGTGATTGTCCCAGGGAAATAATTGTTCTCGTAGATGGGAACCTTTGAGATGAAGGTCAGAAATCTCCTGAGGGAAGTCGTTGAGGAAGAGTCCTAGACATGGCTTTGTACTTCAGGAGACTAGTGGAGCCGTATCTGTGATAGGTTCTGTTTCTGAAAAGGCATTTCAAAAGTGCAAAATTGTGAATAAACAATTGTCTCTTTTTACACTGGAGAGTGAGAGAGAGAATTTGATTAGATTCACCTTGAATGTCTGAGCTTTAAGACTGGAGAGCATGTAATTGAAAGTTCTGAGCTAGAAGTCAAAGGGAGTCAGGGTGCCTGTGGGATATCAACTTTCCAGTCACTCCCTGAAAGAGGTTTGAGGTGAGTGGTCTTTAATGTTTAGAAGACAGCCTTTGCCTAACCAACATTAAGAGTCAGGCTCTAAGGGTGTGTGTGTGTGTGTGTGTGTGTGTGTGTGTGTGTGTGTGTGTGTGTGTGTGTGTGTGTGCAGGAGAGAAACAGGAAAAGAGAATGAGATGAAGACTTTATGAGAAAACATAGAGGGTAAACCTGAGGAGGAAAGGATCTCAGAAAGGATTAGGAATTTGGTTACCTCAAATTGAAAGTGGCCTTAGGAAAACTTCCAGCAGGTCTGCATATTTCTACCATGTTAAATATAGATAGATAAGCCACTTAGCTGAATACCTGGGCTCTGAGATTAAGGAGAGGGGAGGTTTTGTTTCCTATGGATTTAGATTAGTCTGGAGATTTTCTATTTTACAGATGGAATCTTTCTGGAATGTCATTAGAAATTCAGTGGTGTAGAATTCCAACTAATAAACGTAGAAGGAAAAGCAGAATGAGAAAAATCAGCATTTGGCAACCACCATAGTAATAAATGTTTCAAGCAAAAATCCTAAAATGGTTGCTAAAACTAGTAAGCAAAATTGTAATGAGACACGGCATACTTAAATAGTTTCAAAGTGTCTTCTCACAAGATACTTATTAATCACAATGGGGCAAATGATACCTTCATATCACCTGACCGTGAGGAAAGAAAATATCATCAATGACAGGCAAAGTGAGCATCAATGCCTCCTAACATAAAGCTCTCAGAAGGACCCAGCATCTCTCATGGCATTCCTGCCAAAAATGCACAACCTGAATCTGATCATGAGGAAACATCAGATAAAACCAAACTGAGAGACATTCTACAAATAACTGGCCTGTTCTCTCAAAAAAATCTCAAGGCCACAAAAGTCGGCATGACTACGGGATGGTTCCAGATTAAAGACTAAAGACATCTGACAACCAAATGCTATGCTTTATGCTGTGAATTTTTTTTCTTGCTATAGAGGACATTATTGAGGACATATTAAAGAGGACATTTGTGAAATTTGATTAAGGTCTATAGATTATATAGTAATAGCACTGTATCAATGTTAATTTCATGATTTTGAAAATTATACTGTAGTTATAAAAGAGAAAGGCCTTGTTTTTAGGATATATACACTGAGGTATTTAGAGGTAAGGAAGCATCATGTCTGCAACTCTCAAATTTTTGGAAGTGTGTGTGTGTGTGTGTGTGTGTGTGTGTGTGTGTGTGTGTAAGGTAGTTTAAATGCTAAAATTTGGGAAATATGAATGAATAATATATGGGAATATTTTGTACTGTTTTGCAATTGTTCTGTAAGTCTGAATCTATGGTGTTTTACATATCAACTTCAAGAAGGGGCCAACAGTCTCTTTTCTCTGATGACCCATTACTCTGATGATACAGAATAGGGGCAGGAACCCACAAATGCCTTGGGCACTCTGAAATCAAGAAGTGGTCATTTCCTATCCCAATCTGTTTCCCTCTCCACCGCTACCTCCACCTTGGTCCATTTCTCTAGGACTTTAACAAGGCTGTATTCCCCCCTGGCCTATGAGTGGGTGGATATGTGGATCCAAATGCTAGACCTCCTCAGAGTAGTGCTTTTATTTGAAGGGACAATATGATACCATCCCTTGGATCTCTGAGATCTAAACCTTCTGGGTCTCATATCCTTGATTCCTATAGAACCACACAGAAGAACATTTGTGAGGCTAAAGAGATAAGTTTGGTTCTAAGAAGGCCAGAGGTCCAACTGACTTTTCTGTGATGGGTTAAAATTTAGAGCTGAGAGGCTGCTGAGACGCTCAGAGAAGTTGGGGATTTAGGGAACGCCTTTCCCTCCCCTCAATCACAGGGCCCATTGGTAGCAGAACTGGGACCAGAAGCCAGATCTCCAGGCTTGTAGATGAGTCCTTTCTCCCATAGCATTTCCTTGGTGCCTCCTTGGCTCTATCTCCCTGATATACTACTGTTTTTCCTTCAAGAAAGAAATGGACACTTATTAATATGAAAATGGAAGCAGAGGAGTGTAGTAGAATTTGAGCCTTGAATTGATCAGACCTAAATTCAAATAGGAATACTACCAACTTTCAGCTCTGTGGTTTTTATGCAAGTCATTTAATCTCTCTGAGCCTCCGTTTCTACATTACAATATAGAATAATATCTCACATATAGATATGCATTTAACCTAATTGGTCTATTGCCACATCAATATTTAAAATGGCCCTGAGTGTTTCTAGATCTTTCAAGTAAGCATCTAAGTCCTCACTGACCTCACTGGGACATCAGGGGATTCTGGTTAAGATGGAAGGCTAAACTCATTTTTTATACTGAATCATGGAACAAAAATATTAAGCAAGCAGAAAGCATGCCTAGTAAAGTAAATATTTTCCATAAAAACAAAGGAATTTGTAGGCTGGAATCTTGGCACATATTCTAGGAGCTTACTTTTGGTTGCTTTGTAAATATGTATTAGTTCACCAATCTATACTTGTCATTTCAACAAATATTAGTGTAATTAACAAATAAACTACTCCAAAAGTACTTTATCAAATTTAATTATAAAGTATATATTTATATCATGAAATAGTAGAAATAAAGCACCCAAGACATTTCTTACCCATTTATTTAACAAAAAACACATAGACAGTATCTAACTTTTATTAAGCCCTAAATATGTGTCAGATACCCTGTTAGGCACATTATGTAACTCAATTTATTTAATCATTTTTAGAAGACCTTGTTATGTTCATCTGTCAGATTTAAAAAAAGAAACTGAGGCCCAGAAAATGTAAATAATTTATCAATAGCCAACAAGAGGGAGAGCCCAGTTTTTTTTATCTAGTCCCACATGATTCCAGAATTCACGCTTTTCCCACACACTGAACTTACAGTGTGGAAAGCTCAACAAGACTTCAGGCAACCAAGAAATTCACAAGCTATGCTCTCCAACCCCAAGGAGACTAGTAATGTTGGAAGTCGGTTGGTAGGTGTGATGAGGGCAGAAAAATACCATTTTGTGGTCTGACTGGCTTAGACACAGTCACTATTGGCCAAAGTCTGTAATAATTCAAAGAAATAGCTCATTCTATATATTCTATATACTGTTTTTACTCCAAATGGCAAGTTAAAGAAAGGTTGTATTCTAGTTCTTCTATCCTACTGCCATTGTTGATCAGGTAGAGACTTTCTCACAAGGCACTAGGGGGAAGAGAGTAGGACTAAGGGAAAAGGAATTTCCTTCTGGCTCCAGGCTGAGGGTAATTTCTTTTTGAGCCCCAAAGTGACTAGCAGATAACTTTTTTTCTTAAGACTAAGCTTTTTCAAAACCTGGAGGCAGAGAGCTAAGGGCCATTGTGAGTGCTCTTCAATGAACCCAGGGATGAAGTGGAAGCTCTGATACACCATGATTGATGGTGTCAACCATGGCAGGGAATCTGACGATGTTTTTCCGTAAAACTATGTGGACATTCTGTAGATCCACAAAAGTACTTGTGGACAAGACTGAGTGTTATGAGAATAAAATTGTCAAACTTGTCCAAAAGGCAGGGCTAGAATGCTTCGGAGTATGCCAGTATCTTTATTCTGAGGGGCCTTCTAAATATAGCTCCTTTTTGTCCCCATAAGAAAACGAAAGCCTGAGTCCTTTACACTGACCTTTCCCACAATGGAGCCTAAAAGTCAATCATAGCTTTGAAACTCCCACTAGAAAAGAGAGTAACCAAATTATTTCAGGGTTGGCTGGGAGAAGGGAGAGGAAGAGAGGGAGACATGTTGTTTGATTCTCCACAACATGACGGCTTTACCAAAGCTCCAAGTCTCTAGACAGGACAATGGATGGCCAGAAGGAGCCAAGGGAAACATAATTGGCCCCAAATCCTCTACCTTAGGCAGATATTCATGGAGACAGGAGATTACAGAAAGCCAAACAATTCAAAAAGGTAAAGTCTCTAAGGTTCCATGTGGATTTACCAAAAAATTCTAAAAGCTAAGTTTCACAAGACAATAAGATCCTGTGCTCCTGAGGCTGAGCTCAGAGAAAAGACTCCTCTCTCTTTGCCCTTTTTATTTCCACCATGACTGGCACCATCATGTTTGCAGAGGGTAGCCAGGCACAGAGTTCAAGGTTCCCGGAAGAGGTCAGAAGTCTGGGGCCACAGCTTAGAGGATGCAGGTATCAGACTAAATAAAGTGGGGCAGGGTTAAAGCCTAAGTGTGATTCCCCTTAGTAGCAATGGATAGAAGAGGCATTTTAGGAAACCTAAGTTCCTAAATGGTGAAATTTCCAGCTAGAAAAGAGCAGCTGAAAACAAGGTCCAAATAATTATCCAAAAAGTTGTGGCTCATACCCCTCCATGACTGGGTCAGACTCTGCATAAAAACCCTAGAACAAAATGATTTTTAAGGAGCCAAACAATATATTTATCTATAGCTCTACATGACAAAGAGGTCCAAATCCACATTTAGATAGAAGTAAGCATATTATGCCATTACAAGCATGTAGACCTTTAATAAAACTACCAAATAAGATCATGTAAAAGGTGATTCATTGGGAAACAGCAGAAGATAGTATGGGATATCTTGCTTCTGTTCTATATGAATGTAGCAGGCTAAAGACAGCAGGTCTTGGTCCCTTGAACTTGTGAATGTTATCTTGCATAGCAAAGATTTTATAGATGTGATTAAGCTAAGGATCTTGAGATAGGAAGATCATCTTGGATTATCCAGGTCGGTCATAACTGCAATCACTTGCATTCTTACACATGGGAGGCAGGGGGATATTTGACACAGACAGGAGAGGAGAAAGCAATGGGGCCTTGGAGGCAAAGACTGGAGTGATACAGCCACATGCCAAGGAATGCTGGCAGCTACCAGAAACTGAAAGAGGCAAGGAAGGAATTATCCCCTAGCACCTCCAGGGTGACCAGGGACCTGCTGATACCTTGATTTCAGCCCAGTGAAATGCAGTTCAGACTTCTGGCCGCCAGACCTCTGAGAGAATAAATTTCTGCTGTTTTAAGCCCCCAAGTTTGTGGTAATTTATTACAGCAGCCATAGGAAATTAATAAAAGGAGAAAGGATAAATCTCTCCCACTAAAACGGGAATTGGTTCTATCACTGTTTCAAAGAAAGCAGCCAATAGTTCAAAGAGAAAGATACATTTTTGGTTATTCTAAGCCATTGCGCCAGGACTCATCAGCCAATTGTCAGTTGAACAATGAATAGGTGACTAAGTGACACCACATACAGTAATTTCTACACATGAAAAATAGGCTCACACATAATTCAGTCATCTGAACTGGCAAAATCAAAATTACCAAAAAGAAACACAATTTGGACAATGTGGAAAATGTCCAAAATGATGACTGAGTTTAGTTGCCTTTAAGCTGGCTACTCAAGACACCCCAGAAAAGCAGGGGTGAGCAGGAGTGATTGCTACACAACACTCATCCTTCCTTTCTCAGAAAATGAAAGGGCCAAAGTTTAATGATCCCACGGTTCTCTCTATTAAGTTGTAATACATTAATTCTATCCTCTGGGAAATGAGTTCCTCATTTCATAAAATGTAAGTGTTGTCTTCAACAACAAATCCAGATTCTGGGAAAAGAGGTAATTAGACAAAATTCATAACCCAGAATCGATTGCATATTTCCTAAATGTGGCCCTGGAAACGCGTATTCATCTCACAGCAGCAAGCAGAGACAAGATGGGTAATGTTCCATCCATAACAGCACAATAGCTACAACGCAATTACTAGCTTTATGGGAAAGAAAAAAGGCTAGGCTTCATAAACCCCCAAACCAGAACACTTTGCTTTTTAATGATTCTAAATTATCTAAACAAGCTCTGGAATGAAAATCACTCAATTAACCTAGTGTTCTACTTGGAAGAGATTAGTGCTTTATAGAACTCAATTCTTAATGTGTTCATACATTCTTTGAAATAAACAAAAATTTCTCTAAATTTGTGAAAAGCTTTCATTTCATTTTAAAATGTGATGATTCACCTCTTCTGTGTATTCCTATGTTTCATTCTTCAGGATATAAGATTTTCAGCACAAGTTTTTGTGGTTTAGCTTTTCCCATTTAGGCAGATGTAATATTATAGTGAAAAACAAGAATGGTACTTGTTTATCTTGGTAGGTTGTCATGGTATGGCTTGAAAAAGCAGTGAATTTTCTTATTCTGGAATAAGAAAATATTTTGAGCTGTAATGTAACAAATGTTTTCCCCACAATTATTTTGCCAAAGTATGATCTTAAGCATAATGGATGCTGTCTAGAGTCCCTTCGTAAGCTATATCCACACAGAGCCAGTGATTAAAACGGTCATTTTTATTTCTCTATAAAAAGCAAAAAACAGTGTGGGTTTTATGAGCAAATGATACGGTGGTTTTTCCTCCCCCATCTGAGAGTGGTAGAGGACTGGAAACAATTTAGTCCTTTAAGGTAAAGGTGAGAAAGAGGACTCCACCATCAACTGCCTAAAAGTCTCTCCCAGTTGGACACTTAGCAGGTTATTGGCTGGAACTGACTTGAAATTAGAAAAACTGGTCTAGAAAGCCAAAAAACATTCAAAGCCATTTGAGTATGTGAACGTAGCTGAATAGTTCTGAGCCCTTTTAAAACTGAAATTATTTCCTGGGTAATATTTCTTTTCACCAACCAGAATGAAGAGGGCTAATCGAAGCACATAATATGTGTTCAATAAATGTCTTCATTAAGCAATTTCAGAGAAGAGGTTTTGATCATCTTCACCACCTCCAAAACCTTTTTTTTTTTTTCCAAATGTTCTGGAGCTGCTGGGAAATAATAGGAGCCACAAAAAACGGCTGAGAGTTGACCAGGGTTCTATTTGACAGAGGTCATAAAACTGCAAACGTTAGGAAAAGAGTCACATTCCATTTTCATGTGAAAAAGGAGACAGGGGCTGGAAAGGGAAAAGTCAGGAAAATAAATGCATTTCTTTCTCTTCCCAGGTCACAAACAAAAACGTGCATTTTTGAACAAACAAGCTAAACACAACTGAAATACCTTCAGGTTAACACTGATTGTACTGAATTTATTGATGATCCCTGCTCTTTCTCAATATAAATGTAATGCTTTAATGTTTTCTAATTGTATTTTACAATAAGCATGTGTTACTTTCACACTCAGAAAAACATGCACACTGGAAAGAGCCAGAGTTAGCATTTTGGTTTATGTCCTTACAGAGTTTCCTCGGCACACCCCTCCTCCAAGAACATTACTGATGTTCTTTATGACTCCTGAAGTGGAAGGAGAGACAGGATATTTCAATGAAAGGCATTCATAGAAATTTTGCCAAACATATTTTGTAATAATACCTCAACTTTGCTACAGCAGCTCTCAGCGGATCTGGGGGCAGTCCTTCTACCAAGTGCTCCTTGCCCTGACCCGTTCCCCCAGCGCCAGGCCTCATTCTGCCTCCAGCCTGTGCTCTGCCCAAGGATGAAGTGCTCTATCTAGGCCTGAGGCCCCCTGACATTTCCCTCAGCCCCTCCTCACAGCATCACTCAGAGCAATGTATTCTGGAATACCAGGGACTCTCCCCCAAAGGGCAACAGTAAGTAGGTTACTGGGTGAAGCAAATATCATTCTCTAATGACCTCATTTCCATTCATTTAATCACTATTGCACTTGAGGGTAAGCACACAGCAATTCTGTGTCCCAGAAAATTGCCTGCCCCTGTGAAACTAGCCTTTTGGCTACTCAGAGAGGAAAGGAACCTCTCACATTTCCAAAACCAAAAAGATAATAACAGCAGCCTTAGCTCTCATTTATTTAGTGTCTGCTACATGTGGGGCGGCGCGCTAAGCTTTTTTGGTATTCATTACCTGTGTTACTCCATTACAAACTCCAAGAGGAAAGTATAGCCTAGTGGAAAGGAGCATGACCTAGAGTCAAAGCTCTAGGTTCAAATCCTGGCTCTGCTATTTCTGAGCTGTGTAACTGTGTGCAAGTTGCTTAACTTCCCTGTGCTAAAGAATCCAAGCCTATAGAGTAAGATAATGAGTAACACAGAAGAGAGCTTAGAACAATGCCGGGGACATGGCAGGTAAATGGTTTTAATTATCATTACTGTTATTTCCTCCACGTTACAGATGAGGAAACTAAGGCTTAAAAGGCACGTAATTTGCCCTAACTCACAGAGTTAGTCCAGATCTTCTGACTTTGGCCAAGGGAGTGTCCTCAGTCATGAGTGGTCAGCAGTTGATCAAGGAGCAGCAACAGGGCACCAGCCTCCTAAATTATATGCTCTCTCCACCCTCACACCAAAGACACAGAGAGCGTGGGCTGCTGAGCTGAATTTCTATAGACTCTGAATACGTCTTCAATGCCATTTTACAGAGACAGGAATCATCGCATCCAGGGGTGTACTCGCGTAGAAAGCCTGATTACACAGCCTGATGCCTTGTATACGATAAAAGGAGCTCTCCTTTGTCCTCTGAGTCAAAGCACAGAGCCAGGCCCCTGGCACGGTGGGGGCATGCTTTGGAGAAGAAAGGGCTGTGTGTAGTGAGAAGAGACGTGCACCTGGTCCATTTGCAAAGGAGAAGGAAACTCCTTTCTCACCACACCTGACTTGTGGCTGTGGCACAGCCCAGGTTGTGCTTTTACACTGGAGCCTGTCCCTGTCCCCCAAAGGACCAACACTGGGGTCAAAAGCCCCTCTTCCAAGACACCCCTATGCGGGCCTCTTCTAGCCCTGAGCCGCCGTGTAATACATCGCCTGCCCAGCTAACATCTGCTATTGCTAATACGCCATTGTTCGTATGTTTTCTTGATACTTGCCTCTTGGTTTTTAAAGTAGAAGGAATAATGAGAAGAAAAATAAAACCTTAAAATAATTGGATTTTAATGAATTAAGACTTTGCCTGCTGCCCTAGGGCCTAATAACTAGCTTGGAGTTTTAATTCCTGTTTACAAATGGGTTCTATTCTAAAGGTGGTTTGTTTTCATAGGAAAATGTACTCTAAATGTATTATAAACAGTTTTCAGATCACCAGGCTAGCTCACTGTGGTGGATTGTTCTATTGTTCCAATGATTCAGGGCCTCCTCCCTGTAACCAGTCTCCTCCACCCCCTTGACTTCAGGCTTGCTCATGCAACTTTCTTTAGTCAATGAGATGTGAACACAAGAGCTACACAGCACTTCTGGGCACAAACTTTAAGAGTCATCACGTGGTTCCACCATCATTGCTTTTCTCTCTGCTGCAAATACAAAAATACCCAAGAGAGAGGGCTGCTCCCTGAACTTAGGCCCTGGAATAAAGGAGAGACCACTGCAAACCCACAGCCTATACACAATACAAGTGAGAAATAAACTTGCTATTGTAAGCACTGAGATTTGGGAATTTGTTACCTCAGCAAAACCTGGTGGATCCTGGCTACCATATCCACTAACACCTATATAGACCATATTAATCTAAAATACTATATATTTGCAAAGAAAAGTAGTGGAAACTAATGCTTTAAGTAATCATCATCAATTTCTTCTTTTAAAACTAGGGCTAGAGCCAAGGCATCTTTATGTAACTGATATCATTCTTGTCTGTGTTCAAAATGCAACTGACCCTGGGCGAGTTTTGATGCCGTCAGGCACATTAAGCTCCCCACAGAATTTAGTTTTCATTCTAATCCTTTTGTTCTTCCTTCAGAGTGCATCTGGGAACTAGAGAATTTATACTTCCTCTTTTCAGCATCACATCCAGAGCTTTTGCTAACCTCATGATCTGCTCCCTTAAAGGCCTCCAGACAAAGGCAATTGCAAAGCAAAAGCCAACTGCAATCCTGCCACATCACAGTGAAGAGAAGTGGCTCAAAGGTTAAAGGCAGACACTCTTGCTATTTCCTCTAAACTTGACTTTGGGTTTTTAAATTCCTTAGTCATGTAAAGCTGTAGTCAAATCAACTGTCAGATCCTTGTCCACCCTGTTCAAGAATGAAAGAAGAGGGTTGAATGGCAAATGATAAATAGTTATATGTAAGAAGACCATTTGAAAATATAGACCATTTAGAAAATGAAATCACATATAAGCAAATATGTCCAATCAGTCAGATTTCTGGGATGAAAAAGGAAAAACTATCAAAAGGTTTGAAGGCTTATCTATTTAAACACAAAGGTTTGTAGGTAGTAGTGGTGGTCAAGTACCAGAGAAGTTGAAAACAGATGCCTCTGGATACAGGTTAAATACACACATATACATACATGTTTATATACACATATATAACTATAATCTAGGAAATAATGCATATATCTTAAATATAAACGTGAACTGACATATCTTGTAGATTTACTCCTGCAACTATGCTTTTGATTTATTCCTATAACTATGCTTTTAAATCAGTCTTTAGTGATGAAAGGATCCCTTTTTATGTATTAGACCCAGAATTTGAATTTGCCTAATGTTTTCTGACAATGGTTTCTCATCTGTGCTCACTGCAGTGTCTGATTTTACAACCCGTACAGTGAAAAGAGTAATTGCCTGGGCCCACGTCTGCTTAGCTTAATGGGATGAAGATGAACGAGAAGGCCTGCTCTGCAGAGACGCTCAGCCCTGCCCAGCTGCACGAACAGACGTCAGGACTCACCAGCTCCTGCGTAAACATGGACACATCCTCAGTGCTGTTGTCAGGATTTACTCGCACCAGCCTCCCAAGTCTTGGGGAATTTACAACTGTAAAAGTTATAGCTCTGTTTCCTGCACGGTCCATGTCATTGGTCACAGCTCTCAGGTCACGAGAGGAAAGGGACTTCATGGAACCTAAGTCAAGATGAAAACACAAGTAAGTATAAAGTATATGAAGGCTGCTGATTAACCAAATGATCTTTATAGACTCCTGGAAACTCTGGAAAACACATGGTTACGTTTGGGGGGACCAGCTAGCTCTAGCTTATAATTGGGCTGTCAGGGGCTAATTATGGTCATGATTTGCTACTGAGACTAGAAACAAAAGAGGAAAATCACATGAAATGGGCTCCTCAGCCCCCACCCGGCCTGTGTGTCTAAGGGATCCCTAGAGAAAGAAGGCAATGCCAATGTGTGTTGGCACCCAGCTGGGCTTCCAGCTCAGGAAGGGGAAGCAGGCTGTGTGCACTGAGAGCAACAGGGGACAGTGCCTCCCCAGGGAGACAGAGGGGTCCTAGACTGAAGATGGCTGCAGGTGCTCAATGGATGCCCATCTGTAGACAATTTTGGGGGTAAGGTTGACTCTGAACCAATGTGAGACAGTTCCAGAGGACCCCAGACATGCAGGTTGCACAGACACTGTGGAAGAAGAGGGCCTGTGAGAATGCCAAGAGGGGAAGAGCCAGTGACACACGGTTTTGTGTGCTGTTGTGACCTCACCAGCAACCAAAGGCCAGAGAGGCTTGGAGACATTCAGGCCAGAGCAGTTCTTCTCAAATGCTCTGGGGCGAAGAGTCAGTGCTTCCCCTCCCAACCCATTGTGAACCAATAATTTTATAAAATACAATAAAACATCACAGCAATATCAAATTGCTATAAAAATTTCTAAACACTTCATCTCACTTAGCAGTTCACAGACCAGAAGGTCTGTGGACCACTGTTTGAGGAGCATAGGATTGGAGTATATATCCCTTTACTTTGCACTGATTTAGGGAATATCCCCAACCTTATAGGCTGGCAGCTGAGGAAGAGATTCACGTAGTCTTCCTGGCCCAGGATCTTACCTTATCGCTTCTGTGTCAGCCCTTGCTAAAGGGCTTCAGCATTAGGCTCTTAGAATAGGCACTTTATAAACTGTTATGAAGCTGAGTAAACCACCCAAGAAGCTTCCTGAATGACATCCATTTTGCTTTCCCTTACTCAGCCATTGTAGCCTTAGAGAGTTAGGGCCACCAACTGTAGTGTTTAAATCATGTTAGGCTCTTAAAAGCAGGACCCCAACTACAGCTAATGCAAGGGGAAGCCAGTTTTGCGTCTGGAAGATTTCCATCCACACAAGGATTGTTCGGCATCTTCAATTTGGAAACTCTATTTCAAATGCCTGATAACAAAAGAAAAAATAAATATGTGGGACTACATCAAACTGAAAAGCTTCTGCTCAATGAAGGAAACCATCAACAAAATGAAAAGGTAGCCTATGGAATGGGAGAAAATATTTGTAAACCACATACTCAGTAAGGGGTTGATATCCAAAGTATACATAGAACTCATACAACTCAATTTAAAAATGGGCAAAGAAACTAAATAGACATTTCTCCAAAGAAAACATGCAAATGACCAACAGGTACATGAAGAGATGCTCAACATCTCAAATCATCAGGGAAATGTAAATCCAAACCACAATGAGATATAACCTCACACCTGTTAGAATGGCCATCATCAAAAAGACAAGAGATCAGAAATGCTGGCGAGGATGCGGAAGAAAGGCGACCCTTGTGCTCTGCGGGTAGGAGTGTAAACTGGTACAGCCACTGTGGGAAACTGCAGGTTCCTCAAGAAAATTTTTGCAATTATTGCCACCTGCAAGTGTCTGGAGCTAGGGGATCAGAGGTCACCCCAGGGAGGCCAAGAGAAAATATTCTGTACTCTTAGTGTTACTCAAAGTCATGACTGAGGCCAATGTAGGGCCCCACTTCCTGTCAAGCAGATTATGTCTCTTATGTGTGCAGCCTCTGGGCACATCCAACTTCTCCATCTTCGGTTTTTCTTTGGAACTGTTCCTCACTGTGCTTTCTTAATTATTTCCTTCTTATAGAGGACCCTAGCGTTATACTTATTCCTTCACCTCTAGGGTTACCTTTGGCAGGTAGTGGGTAAGGGGAACTCTTTTTTTAAAACATAACTTCATTTATCTTAGCCTTTTGGAATAGAGGACCCACTAGAGATGTTCCAGGCCAAGAGTGCTTTTCTCTCAGCCAGAGTACATCAACCCCTCATCACCTTGTCCAGCTGCCTAACCCAGGACGGTATATAGGGTTTATTTCCTATTCAGCAGTCACTCTGGGCATGCTCAGTCAGGGAGGTTAGTTTACTTCATGTCACAACTGCCTGACAAGCATCTTTTATCACTCAGCCCAATTTACCCAAAGCCAAACATCATTTTCCCCCACTCACCTCATTCATCCACACTGTTGCTATTTTCATCAATAAGCTTCAGGCACTTAATTTGGGGAGGATTTCTCTAAGGTCCCACCTAAAGCATTTCCGCAGACTAACTATCCTACGAGGGGTGCAGTAAGAAAAGGGCTCTATAACTTTATCTATAATCTTACCTGTTTGGCAAGCCCTCGCTCCATATGCACCTCTTGGAGATTTAATAAGTAAATCAGTGTTAAAGAATCTAAATCTTGGGGTAAAGAAATCTCTTTTATCCCTCTTTTAAATACAGCATTTTTCAAACATGCTTGTATCCTATTGTGTTTGTTTTGTGAAAAACAACCACCACCTTAAAAGCAAGAGTTTCATGGTCATCAGGCTAGAAAACCTTATATATTTCTGCAACAGATATTATCAAATGCCTCATATATGACAAGCCCTACAATAAGGAGTAGCGATACACCAGGAAATAGCACAGACACTGTCCCTGCCCTTTCTTTTAGACATCATGATAATCCTAAGAAGTATGTATTTGTTTCAACACCACTAAGAAGGGGTTATAAGGTTTGGAGAGCTTAAGCAACTTGCTTAATGGTCAAATGCACAGTTCACTGACTCTGAGGTAAGTATTTTTAAAGTTGACACTAGATTGCCTACACCATACTACTTGGAGGTCAGTGCTGAAATGATATTTGATAGGAAATAATGTAATGACTCCTTCAACAAACCCAACAGATTCTCCTCTCCACCTTCCAAACATACCCTTCCTCTTTCCTGGGCTTCAATTCTGCAGTTATATTGTCCTCTCTGGTAGGCTCACCCCTCTTCATTGCCATCCATTGAAATCCTACTTACTCTGCAGAGGCAGCTCAAGACCCGTCTGGCCAATAAACTTTCCCTGACCACTGCTGTCTATGGGAAATTTCCATCCCCTGAATTCATGTAACTCACCTAACCTGTACCACTCACCAGAAATTTAGCATAGTATGTTTTGCATGATTACTGTGCTCTTGAGTGTAATTCTCTTATTTCCCTAATTAGTAAGACTTATTTCCTTGAGGACTGGCAATCTTTTCTTCTAGTTCTTGGTTATCTCCCACTAAGTCTTACAATATTCAATTCAGTGTTTCAAGATCAGCGAACTAAAAGTTTTTTACAAATCTCTGCTCTAAACCCTTCAGCAACACACTGTGATTTCTTTCTGCTTTTTTCTCTCCTTTAATTCCCACCATGGAAGACAGATGGCCCATTGGTGAGACAGGATTTCCTCCATATTATGACCAAACCCCAAGGGTATTGAAGTCACACAGTTTGCTATGAATACCCTCCAATAATGGGCTACTTAACTCTGGGTCTGTGTAAGCTTATATTCTAGACCAGTTTGACAAAACTCTCAAGGTCACCTCCTCAACACTCTGTAAAAGAGCCAAATGCAATTTGGATATGCAGAAAAACTAGGTCCTGAGGCCACAGTATGTTCCAGCATGTCACTACTAAAGATAAACAAATACATTCAATAGTAGCATTCAAGGAGAAAAACTATTTACAAAACTCCTTTCTGGGGAGTGAATTTTGCAGAAAGAAATAGAACGTGTGAGTGTGTGTGTGTGTGTGTGTGTGTGTGTGTGTATTTGTGTATTTGTGTATATATAAATACAAAATAACAAAATGAAAATATACATTGTATAGATTTCTTTCTTTGTTCACACACCAAAAGTTACTTTACAACTATAGTCCTTCCTACTTTAAAATGACTGAGCTAAAGAATGACTTTCAAATTTGGCAGGTCATGGAAGCTATGGTTCACCTTAAAACATTCACCTGCTGAGTATTCTTATAATTATTTTGGCTCATCCTACAAATTCTTGCAAGTCTCAAGCCAGGGCCATATTTTAAGACTGAGTATGCAAAGGAGGCAAAACAACATGCGCAAAGTCAGCCGGGCTGGCGGAAAAAGTCCAGCTGGTATGGGATGAATATGAGGGAAAATAAAATGTTGACTAATGCTGGCTTGCAATATTTCTCTAATCCAAGAGGGAAGAACACACAGAAATTCTACATAATCATTGCTGTTTGTTAAATGGCTTTGCACATTTCCCTGGTTGTGTATATCAATCCATCATTAACATTAAGAAGGAGACAAAGTCACTTCGAGGGGTAAAAAGTATAACTATTGCACTGTGTTGTACAGCTGAAACTAATTCTTAAAAATGTGTATTTCATAATAAAAAATAATTTTAAAAAATAAAACATTAGAAACTTTAGATATTTATTTGTAAATTATAAAACACTGTGGAATTGTGTCCCTTTAACAATGATGTAAACAGATTAAAAACCTGACGGAATGTAACCTGTATTTAAGGGGTGAAGTGTGATTACACATCAGCACCACAAAGAAAAAAAAAAAGGAGACAAAGTAAGCAGCCGCCACGATGGCCCCATTCTCAGGGAACTGACATTCTAAAATAGAGACAGCCCTGGAAGGCAGGCACACAGAAAGAAGAGAAGATGCTGGGATTCAAGCACAGGACTTGAGGTTGAAGTTGGCACTCACTCGGTCTTAGGGCTTATGACTCCTATTTGTTACATGACTTCAAGCCTTCCCAAGCCTCAATGTTTTTCATCTGCCAAATGGGGATGATCAAAACTTGTTCTTAAATACATTATTTCATTTACATCCTTATAACAACCCAGTGCAGTAGATAAAAATATAAAGCACTATAAAAACACAGGTATCAATAGTATATTAATGTTCATTCTATAATAGGAATAGGTTTCCTCCTATTATAGTTCTATAAAAATCTATAGTTCTATAAAAAGGAAGAGATTTTCCCTGATATTTCAGAACATATAGGTCAACTTGAGTCTGACTAGAGCAGCAGCAGCTGATAGCAGACACTTAGCGTCATGCCCGGAGGCGGTCCACAGCATGGGCTGGCTGACAGACAAGGGAGGCAGAGGTCACTCAGGGCCCGCTTCCAGCAGGACCATAATGGGCGGAGGTCCTGAGGGAAGAGACAGAGTGAGGCATCTGTCATCATCACCCCCTGCAGCTTTACACAGTGCTAGCGCCAACATCCTCAAGTGGCTGCTGGGGAAGAACAGGTTGAGCAAAGGGAGAAGACAAGGAGATGAGGTCATCAGAACCACACCCCCACCAGGGACTTCTCATAAGTAGCAGAGTGGGCCACTGCTTCTTGGGGATGTTGGGGTAGGAAAAACACCAAGAACGACTGGACCAGGCATCCATCAAGGCCATCCTGAACTCTAAAATCTGTGATTCCACAGTTCTCATTTCCACACCCACCTAAGTTGAGATTTTATCAAATGCAGGAGCCACCTAATGGAAGTGGACATGAAAATCTATCTTCCTTCCTACTGACCAGGAGCTGGAGCTGAAAAAAGTCACAGTCCGGGGATAGCGGGCGACGCAGTAACCAAGAGTAACAAACAGTTAACATGGTAGGAGCAGCTGACTTTGAAATTTGAGGATAATGTGCAGATTCCTGTGGAGAGTTCTCAGACACAGGGAGGCCAGGTCAGGACAGGTGCAGGGCACGTCAGAAAGGGAAAGGAGTCGATCACTTGGGACCGTGTCCAAATGTTAAACAAAAGGCTATGAAAACCATATGTTTTGTACAGTTCCACAAAGGTGACAGGGAATTGGGGTCACTTTAATATATTCTTCTTGCTAAACTAATATTCTGTAAAACAGACACCAGAAACTCCAAACTTTCTAAGCTGTAATGGCTATAACATCCCTGTAATCTAATATAACTGTCTTCAATTACTAATCCAGAGTTTAGCCAGAATAGATGAAAGGAATTTAATCTTTTGCAGCAATCAGATTTACTCTGATTTTTTAGAACATTGTTTGTATAGACATGTATTTCAAGTTACTAAGGTGCAGTAGTTGGTTTGTTTTATTTTTTAAGACAATAAATGGCATCCTAATCACCTTGAAAAATCAATAGAAGCATCTTATTCTCAGAGAAAAATTATGGAACCTAATAAGGTTTTAGAATAGAAGAATCTGGGTTAACATATCTTTAATTAGATTTTAATAAGGTTTCTTTTCATGAGCCTAAATGCTTAAGGCAACTCAAAATTTGAAAATTTCTCCTAAAAATTGTTAGGTTTTTTTTGTTTTGTGTTTTTAAGTTACACAGAGTGATTTTGCTCTAGGTCTACTGTAGAAGTATGTGAGCTTTAGCTGCCGTTTATTGGCCCAGCCAAGTTACATCATCTCGCTACGCCACAAATCCTACCAGCTTCCTATGAATTTATCACCTTCCTCACGTAGATGTGAGGATTCAAAGACTAGTCCAGTGCCTAGCCCCATGGATCTTAATCCTGGCTGCCCTGCAGAACGACTTGGGACTAAAAGAAATAATGATGACCAGGCCCCATCGCAAAGACTCTCATTCAACTAAGTGTAAGGCACTGTATTTCTAAAAGCTTTCCAGAGGCTTGAGAACAACTGACTAGAGTAACCATAAATAATAAAATGATTAGTGTCTTCCTCTATCTATGTTATATTGGTAATACAAATCAATTAAAAAAGTCACAATGCACAGGGCTTTTTTTTTTTTTAACTGAAATAGAAATTTTATTGTTTGCTGGGCTGTCTGTCTCAGTGCAAGCTTAAATTCTTTTCTCTCCTTTTTTATTGCATTCCCTGCCATTGGGTAAATCTTTCCCTAGCCCTCTAATGAGGGTATTGAGTCAGAGATGCTGACTGAGATCTTTCCACCTCAGCCAGGCTGAGACTCTTGGCAAACAGCAGTCTGGAGGCTGCAGGCCCCTGAAGCAAGCTCTCAGTGAAATCCCCTACAGTCCCCTGACGCACAGTTTTTATACTCAGAAAGAGAAAACCCCAGGATCTAGAAGATCACCGCAGAGCCTGGGTCTCCTTGCTTCTTTAAGGACCCTAAGGAGAGTAAGGAAAAAGTACACATGGACTATAAAGGCGTCGGCTTCAGTGGTTCCTTTTGCTATCACCCTTTACCGACGTGCCCTATTCTGAAGAACAGGAGAGGGGACATAGAGGAGGCAGAAAGAACCAGCCTTGCTTTTGCTAAATCCCTGCAAAGAGAGAATTTTTTCTGGGACTTTATAACTATCTGTATGGTTAAAGATGATATTACTGGAGGTGTCAAAAAAATGTATACACATGACTTGTATTCACCTTTTGTTATCAGTATATATTATTACAATTTTAATACAGTTTTTTCCTTTCTTAAAATGTGTATACATTTTTTGACACCCTCTGTATATACCATGCAGGAAGAGCCTTTCTAAATAAATTGAAAACCACTTAAACCCAAACACCGAGTCAAGCTAAAATCTTACCTGGGAAGATGCTCAGTCCTTTGTTTACTTCTAAGCTAATGGTCAGCGCTCGAGCTGTGACGCTAAAAATTTGTCGCGGTGCAAAATTCAAACCATCAGTAACTTGAAAATTAAAGCCTCCTGACATTGCTCCTTCAAAAGAAGAAATTACACTCGAGTCAATTTAGTTGTTTTGCAAAAGTTACCCACTTTCACTCTCCCACCTGATCCCCTTGCAAAGCAACCCCTATCAATTGGAGAGTGTGTTAACAGTCGCTGAGCTCACCAAATCAAATATTAACAGAGCAGGAAGTTAAAAGAACAACAATAAAGATCTAAAATGGGTATCCCCTCCCCCTTTACCCATGCTATAATGAAAGAAAGCAAAGATGGTACCTCCAAGAAATTTCTTAAAAAGTTTAAGAAATACTCATTACCTGCATTGTATCATTTGGAATCAATTTGTACCAGTAAAAGTAATGCATGCATGTAACACACACACACACACACACACACACACACACACACACACACACACACACATACCCTAGTGATTCCTGATATATTGATAACACTGGCTAATACTGAAAATCAAAATTAGGGGAAGCACATACCACCTAGCCTCTCCCCCTAAAATAATTTCTAATTATTCATCTATCTCCAACTGGCTGTTTGCTGCTAAGAGGGGAAAGGGCAGAGTGGGAAAAGATCCAGGCCCACTTCTTTCAAATTCCTGCAAGAAGAGAATTCTACTCCAGCATTTCAAGGCATTAGTGATATCAGTAAAGTTGTAAATTAACTTATGCGCCAAACAGACATGGAGATGGGCCCCCCTATCGATCCGGTTCCCAGGAGTGTTTTACCAATCTGTCTCACAAAGCACCAGGCAAGACCACAACGCAAAGAGCCTGAAGTTCTCATTCCCATCACCCTTTGAAAATGTTCATCCAGCAGTAAATCTGGAGGCCCACAGGTTTTTGCCTCATGTAATGGGTAGAAATGTCCTCTTTGTTGCCCTCAGGGACATGTGGCAAGGAACAAAGAAGGCATGGTCAGACTCCACAATTACATACAACTACTCCCTTAATAACAATTTAATAAAGGGGTTGGCCCATGGCTTAACTGTCTCTCAAGTCCCTGCTATCGAAGCAAACCCTGAGAGTTCTGATTCCTCACAAAAAGGTTACAGACTTTAAAAAAATTTCCCAATACATTTAAGAGTCATCATTAAAAAAGAGAATTCTGAGTCTACCTAATTTTGCACAAGGGCCCACAACCAAATTTGTTTGTTTGTTTGCTTGCTTGTTTTTTATTAGAAATAGCACTTGGAAAGTTGTGTTTAATTTAACAGGAAATTAGGGAGAGCATGCTTTCTACCACTAGGCACTTTGAGCATTTCATGAATTCGGAAATAAAATGGAAATGGTATCAAAAGGAATTATATCAAAATACATACTAAAATAGCATACTGGGTGTACCCTAACTATCATGCTAATTGTGACCCAAGAGAGGAAAGGAGGAAAACATGAAAGTGGGTTTTCTATTGTTGAACCTCAGATTTTCCTGACAGTACTTTCAGAAGGGCAACCTTAAATCACTTAGCCTCTCACATCTTGGTTTTATCAACTTACTTAGGTTGTTAGGTGGACTGTAATTAGATTAATGGCAGAGCACTTTGCAAATATAAAATGCTAAGAGAGACTAATTAAACCCAAGCCTTTGTTCGGGGCTGCTGATGGACAGATGTAGCAGGGCGAACCAGCTGGCTTCAGCAACAGGCTCATCTGCAGCTGGGCCCCAGCCACTCAGAGAGCTATTACGGCCTCCACGTCCATTTAGAAAATGTGATGGATTGGCTCTCAAAGACCTTGCCTTTAACTCTCCTTCCTGTTTTTGGGGGAGACATTATTTCCTCTGCTCGCCAAGAGCAAATATTGACCTGGTAGTTGACAAATAAATTAATTCAGGGAGCTAATTTTTATTTGACTCCTTCACTGCAAATAGTAACCAGTTCTTCAACCTACAATGCTCTTCAGTGGGTGGCAGCTAGTGGAGAAAGCCCAGCTTCTGGGTCAGACCAACTTATATCTTTCCCAGCCTCAGTTTCTTCATCTCTAAAATGGGGTCATTACTCCCAATGGCTCAGAGGACTTCTGCAGATTAAATGAAATGGATCCTGTGACTGTACTTCCTGTGGTGCCCAGCATGTGCCAGAGTCCATCACCCTTCCCTCTGTAAACTATGTAGTTTTAGAAATTCGAAACTTTCCTTGTGCAAGCCTCTAGAGCAGTTCTCTTCATTTTGAAAATATGATCCTTTTATAAAAATAAAAGTCTTTCTAGGTCCTCACCTACTACTTGGACATTTGCTATCTACTAATCAAAACCACACAGAATTGGCAGAAACCTCTTATCAATTCAGTGCTTCTTTAAATGAATTGTATTTTATTCGTCAGCACATCTGCACACATTTAAAAAACGGGAACACACATATATGGAAAATATCACTCCGTCTAGAAACAATGCTTTGACACATATGCGTGTAGATTAGGGCCTTGTTGCAATGACACTAACACCATAGGTCCCCAGGCTATAGATTTGGAACCACTAGATTGAGAGCATTCACGCACTAAATTATTTTCAGATTATTGGGGGTTTCTTTGCATTAACTGCAAAGATAATCAGGAAATTACAACATTTGGATTTAGATGTTTAACCTTTAGTTACTAAATTTTCAAAGAAGATAAATAAAAATGGCTGAAAAGATATGATTTTAGCTTTCGCATCACGCACCCTCACATTTCCTCCTACAGCTGGGAATGAGCTGTCTCCCCTCTCAGGCCGCTGACAAAGCCAAGCTGGGTCACTCTCTGTGCAGATTTACAGTGGTTGTTTGGCTTATTGATTTATTGACCAGAAGGAAGAAAAAAAAGCCTTTTAATGTCAGGGTCTCTTAGAATTACATTTACAGTCATTCATTCAATCATTCATTCATGTGTTCATTCATTTAACAAATATGTTTGTTTTGTTCACTAATGTGTCCCTAGCATCTGGAACATTACCTGGCATGTAATAGGTATTCAATATTATTTCATTCTTTTAACTTTTTTATTAAGCACCTACTATGTTCCAGACACTGTTCTAGGTGCTGAGGATACAAGAGTGAACAAAACAAAGATCCTGCTCTTATAGCACGAATACCCTAGTGGAGAAGACAGACAACAACCAAATAAACAAATCAATCTATACTACAATGTCAGGTCAGGGGAAAAGATGAAGGCTGACAGAGAAGAGATACTATTTTATCGGGTGGTCAGGAAAAGGCTGAGGAGCTTATATTTGAACGCAGACCTCCCATGATATGTGAGTTAAGATACTTTAATGTTAGCTATTATTAGCCTTACCAAAATGTGTCACTTTTTAAAAAATTATAGTGTCTGAAAAGTTCTTAGATGGCTTTTGATTTTTCAGTCAGCAACTATTAGGTTTGACTGCCATGTTAATCTCTGATTGAAATACATTTTTAGTTTCACATTGTTTTTCTGTATGACATACCAGTGTGTACAAACACTAGCTGACCGTTGTTGATTTGAGCCTGGGTGAAGTTCTGGATGCTTCGGCCAAGAAAGGACTTGAGCACCAAATGTCCGTTGCTGGGTGGAGTGACCCAGTAGGCAAGGTCCTGCGGGGACGAGTCCCCATCTTCCGCACAGAGGTCACTACTGGTAATCTCAGTGACAGAATTCACCCATACCTTAAAAAGAAAAGAGCCACAGATCTTGCAAGGACCAATTCCAACTACATTACATTAGTAAACTGGAGAACTGTGATAGCCTGATCCTTGTCCAAAGATCTAAAAACTAAAGCAATTCACCAGAGTTTTTGAAGCATGAGGTTTCCTAATTCAAAACAGACATACAATTAAATGCCAGATGAAATGCAGGGCATGTTGTAGTGTTTATTTAATTTATGAGGTTTATGAGGTTTCAATAAAAAATAGAATTCATAGCTATTTATTCAAAATTAATTAAACTGCATATGCACTTATATAAAGCATAATAGCAATAAAAGATGATGGTTACTAAGCACCTTCTGTGTGGCTGGCACATGTTACGGCCTATATATGGAGTCTCAGGTAATCATAGAACCTACCTTACAGGGTTGACTTAGGGACTTCTATTCATTACTTTAAAAAGTGGACGATTTCATCAGCATTGGAATATTTGAGGAGAACACACACACTGCACATTTTTTATTTTCCTTTATCCCACCTGTCTTTCAGAAAACAAATACCTGGCTCCTATGGCCTTGCAGTGTTTGCTGTGCTGACAGCTCATCTGCAGTTGTTTCTGAGTAACAGCCTCTGTTTTCCAATTACATTTAAAATCTATTTACATTGCCTGAGTATCTTACTCAAATATTCATTTTTTAATGAGCAACTGCTATGTTCTGGGCAACATTCTGGAGGCTTGCAATACATCTGTAAACAAAACAGAATCCTACACTCATGAAGTGTACATCCCAGCAAGAGAGGATGAAGGAACGTAGGGAAGAAACAACAGGCATACTAAAAAAAAATGAATTTTATAGTCTGTTAGAAGGAAACAGGCACTACATATAGCAAAATGAGGGGCTCAAGAGTGGGAGAATGTTAAGTAGGGGGCTTATTAGATGATGAAAATCAAAGGAAGTGAAGATATCTAGGGGAAGAGCATCCAGGAAGAGGGAAAGGCCCTAAGGTGGGAGCGAGCCTCGCCTGCATGGAGCAGCAAAGAGGTCCGTGTGGTGGGAGCAGGACAAGCGAGATGAAGAGTAAAAGGGGATGAGTCAAACAAGGAACAGAAGGGCAAATTCTGCAGGTCTTGAAGGTCACCATGAGAACTTCAGCTTTACTTCAGTGCAATGGGGAATCATTCTAGGGCTTTAGGTGAGGACTAACCTGGTTTGATTTAGGTCTTAACAGAACCCTTCTGGCTTCTGTGGCAGGGTGAGGGTGGAAGCAAGGAGACCAGTTAGAAGGTGACTGGAACAACCCCAGAGATGAGAGACGGGATTAACCAGAAGTTGTAGAGGTGGTGAGAAGTGGTCAAATTCTGGGTGTGTGTTGAAGGTAATGCCAACAGAGTGTCTGACAAGTTAGATGTCGTGAGGCATGGAAGAAGAAAAGGTGGCTAGAAATGACTCCATGGTTAGGGCTCAGCAACTAGAAAGTTAGTTACCATCAACTGAAATGAGGGGAGCTGCAGGTAGAGTGGATATGGGGAGTAAGATCAGGAATTCAGTTTTGAACATGTTGAGCTCAAAATGCTTATTGAGACACCAAAGCATATTTTATGGAATTAGGTTGATTTGAGTTGCTATAATCCTGCAGTCACATGATATTTCACTAACACTAAAAATGGGTGGCTTTATCAATAACTGAATTTTCACATTTCTATCTGTATTTGTAAATGTCTTCCCCCCAGAAACACCATGCACATTCCCAAGCTTATGTCATTCTTTGCACGCTGACTAGGACCTTATCATCTTCTACACTTGTTATGAACTTTTTAAAAAATGAAAACCTAAGCATTTAACAGATAGCCTCTCTGGTCTAAGGGGCTGTTTTCCTCAGCAACATAGGCAGTTTATGAAATAACTTAATTCATGCCCGTTCATCAGCCAATAACTATTTAAACACAATTTGAGAAAGGGAGATCAGAAAGTATATAGAATTCGACATTTTCATGTAAGGCAATGATATGCCACTTTAGCTGTGTAAACTTGGGCACATTTCTGTTCTCTGTGCCTTAATTTTCTCATCAGTACTCTAGGAATGATAGAATTATTATGTATAATGAGTGACAAGATTTGTAAAGAACTTAGGACATGCTTCACCTGGTACATAGTTGGCACTCAATGACGATTAGCTTTATGTTACCTATCTCCATCCGAAGTGGTTCTGAGGATGAATGTGATTTTTAAAAATATTACTTAAAAGTCATTTGTAGTGTGATGTTAACCACTATTGGGGCCACTCTGTAACATGTACTGCAGATTTCCTTTAATCACACAGCATTCCTTCAGAATTTGGGCTGAGTAGTTTATATGTTTAATGATTGTGTTGTCAAGAATGCTTCTATATCATGACATTTGGGATAGGCCCACTGAGGATTTTTCAGCTTTAAACTCTAAGGACATCAACTTTTTAATAGCTACCAGACATTCTAACCAATCTACTGTTCAAATTATAAGGTTTTGGCCTTTAATTAACCCATGAAAGGCTACAGTTTTTATAAAATATACAAGATGGATTGTTTAACAAAATTCCAAGCCCACTCATTGTAGTTTTTTCACTTTTTACATTTTTAAATCCATCCATGCATATTATTCTCATTTCTTCAGGAACTCAAACTGATTTGGAAATGTACTGCCATTTCTCTTCCCATGACTCTAGATACTCATTTTTTCCAACACCATGTAGCCAATGGCTGGACAAGGCATGTTTTCCACTGTATTACTCTTCTGTGAAACACCGCTTTTGCCCCTTCTTGCCTCTGGGATATACCATCTTCCAAAACAAATGGAAAACCTGACACTCAAAACAAGAGCTAGTAACCTCAGGTCTTTATTTCCACTCAACCAAATTTAGTTCTATTAACAGCCTCATTGCTTTGGGTGAGACCTGATTTAGTGCCCAGTCTTTGGTAATAAAATTTCAAATAGGTGGGGAGAAGAAAAACAAAGACTGCAAACTTGAATTCAGATTTAAAAGTGACCCAAAGCCCCAGAAATCATAGTTTAAGGAATAAATATCTGAAAAAATTGATACTTATTAATTGGAATACTGTATTTTAAAATTCACCTTTAACTTAAACAGGAGGCTGGTGGGATTTAGAAACCTAATTATGATTCAATATAATCCTGATTGTGATCCTTTTATTTAAAAACCCAGACTTTTGTTTTGAGTTTCACATGGGGGTTGTAAAATGTTCATGAATTCATTCTCCCACTATTTGATCCTGCCAGGTCTTCAGTCATCATTTCAGACTTCGCTGTCTTAAATTCTTCCGCTGTCCCTAGCTCTCAAAGCTCTTTTTAGTGATGACAAGTGCTTATCAGAAATAAGCAAATGGTTCTATTTTTGGTACAAAAAAAACAACAAAACAAAACGTACAGAATTATAGAAAGCAAAAGTTGGAAAATAGGAAAATGAAGCCCCCTTGTGGACACAAACATATCTTTGATAAGATACACAAAAATCACTGGTCACACTTGAACACAAAAGTACTCAGCAGAACATATTTCAGAGTAAAATGCAAAGGATTCTCCCTAGGTAGTCTAACTTCAATTCCTAATTCCAATTTGTCAGGATGGAAATGACCTCCCATACCACTGAATGACCTCAGAGATCAGCCGGCTACAGTCCTGTGGCTTAAAGAATCCTTGTTTAAAGTACTTCAGGAGAAAGAAACGTATCTGAAATGCTAGGACAGAGTCATTAATATTCATATTTCTGCCTGTGAACTCCCTTGCAGAGTCTGAGATGCTATCAGCAGCTCTATCCACCCTCAACATTCTCATTTCCTACTGTCAAGTAGACTGCAGATAACCCTTTATTCCACCTCCTTCACGCTCTGATGACAAGAGAGTGGGAGTCCTGTAGGATAATCTGAAGGTCTTGAGAAAATGCTGTTTGAAAAGTCAGAGATTAATAATAATAATAATAATAATAATAATAATAATAATACAAAGGCCTTATAAATTCACATTTAGCCACAGACTCTGCCACTGTCCAACTTTGTCATTTTGGGCAAGTTACTTAATTTCCGGAGTTTATACTCTCTCTTCTTTAAAATGGGAATAAGAGTAATACTTACGTTATCTACTACACCAGGTCCTTGGGCTTTTTAACTGTCACTGTGAAGGTAGAGGCAGTCAAGTGTTATGACTATGAGCAAAAACTTGCATCCTAGCTCTGCTACTTAACGCCTCACCAGTGGCTCTTCCATTCTTGACCTTGGGCAAGTGTGTAAGCCTCTCTGTGCGTCAGATTCCTCAATCTTAAATTAAAAGTGGTATCTCAAAGTAGCTGAAGATTAAATGAGTAAATAAATGTAAACTGCTTAGAACAATGACAGGCACGGAGTAAGTACTGTATAAGCATTAGCTAATAGTATTAAAAGTTATCAGTTTGTGAGGACACCTTGCAATACATCCAACACACACAGTCTCACCAGAAAGTTTTCAATTTTCATTTTCCATTGTTATTATATACTCTCATGGCTATGACAGAGATATCATATGCCAACAACAACAACAACAAAATTAGGGTTAGAAAGTAAAGAATATCTTAAGACGTTGTAAACTGCCTATACAGGTTCTCAAAATTAGCAAGACCAATTCCTGGCTGCCTCTTGGTTTTTTCTCATCAAATCTAAATTATACTGAGATTGATAATAGATGTGATTATAGCATAAATTTCACTGCACAAGGCTTCATTATTCTAAAATCCTTACAGCAATTTCATTCACATTGTACTATATATAATAGGAAAACAATATTGTGATTTTTGTGCCCTGGTCTACATCCCTTTATCTTCAAATGTTTACAATTTTTATAATTTATTATTATATGTTCTCCCTTTTTTCTGTTTTCTCTCCTCACCATGACTTTGGGCCACAATAGCAGTACCTAAAGTGAATTAGCCAATTTTGCAGACAATGTCCCTGGTCCCTCCATCCTCACTTCCTCTGCTTCAGGAAAGAACAAGGCAGATGGACAGCATATGGGCTGGCGGTCGAGCTATGATGACGGGCAGTTGCAGAGAGACTTAAAAGCAAAGGGCAACAATCTGACCCCACACCCACACCCAAACACAGAGGCCTCCTGCCATGTTGTAAAGTATCCTGATGAAGTGGTATCTGATGAATGAGTCCACAAGGGGCTTATTTGTGTGAGGGGCCAAGGATTCTCTCAGAAATGCAGCCATACTAAAGGAAGAAAGAGCCAAGACAAAAGCCTGGCCTCTGAAACATGGGCCAATGCTGGGGGAATAGACAGTTTATATTTTCATTTACTCATTCCTTCAACACATATTTCTTTTTTACAGTGTCAGGCATTGCTGGAGACCATGAAAAGAGGTATGAACAAGCCATTAGGCTCCCATGCTGTCACTTTATCCCGAGCCTGTCAGTCAGCCATCTCACAGTTTCCTCATCTGTCCAATGAGGGAAATGGTAGTGCATATCTCAGTGAGCTGCAAGCCCTTAGAGCAGTAGCCGGCACATAATAATAGCTAACACTTATTTTTTTTTGAACTCCTAGTATTATAACAGCTATAATTACTCTCCAAGCCAGAATACTGGGTTCAGTCCTTAGAAGAAGGGACAGTAAGAAGGGGTGAGTTCAAACCAAGAAAAGTTATTAAATGAAAGCTTTGGGATACTTGAGTGTAAACCAGCACTGATGGGTTCACCAGCACTGATGCAGGTAGTGACTGGTGTGGCAGGAAGGAAATGGTGTCATCAGAGACAGAAGGCTCCCTGTGCATCAGCCCCTGTGTGTGGGCAATAGAAGCCACAGCAGCAGACCTTACCTCAGGGCTCCAAATCAGGAGAGGTGCAATATAATAGCTACCACGTGGCAACTACGACATGTTATATGTGAGTGCTTAAGAATCACCCCCAAAGAATTCTCAGAAAGAGTGGAGGGTGATAGAAGTTCCCAGAACCAGCAAAACACATGACTGCATGGTGGCCTTATTTTACTCTAAAACTGGTGTGACCGTGAAGTTTCTTTGGTAATAATAGCTACTGCTTATTGAGCCTTAACCACGTGGGAAAGTTTTACTATCATTTTATCATTCAATCTTCAAAACTTTGCCTCCATTTTCCACCACCTAGATAAGAGCCAATTAAATTAAGGCTAAATAGTGGTGCGTTGGTTAAGAGCTGGCTTGGGATGCCAGCTCTGAGCAGCAGGGCCCCGGTTCGGATCCCACATTGAGGGCCAGTGACACTGCCCTCTACAGCTAAGGTGGTGAACAACAGCTCGACCTGGAGCTGGGCTGCCATGAGTCAACAGCAACAGTATAGGCTGCAGCCCCTGCTGGAGTGGGCTGCTGTGAGCTACAGTGAGTGGCTGGCAGCCAGTGTGAGCGGCTGGCAGCGGGCATGAGCTTCCATGAGCTGCCGTGAACTGCCGCGAGTGGTCGTCCAATGGTTGACAAGTGACTGCCTCACCTGGGAAGAGCACAGTGATAAAACCAACATGGTCCCGTGAAGCGACATCCTCCTCAACTAGACTGAAGAACAAAAGGACAACAACTTATCTGTTCCCCTCCCCCAATTCTCCAATAAAATCTTTTTTTAAAAAAGGCTAAATAACTTGTCCAAGGTCACACAGCCAAAGGTGGGGTGCTGATTCTACCTGATCTGTCTACAGCAGAGCCCACTTTGTTAACCACTATGCTTCCAATCCTTGCAGGAGGCTGTATTTCCCAAATGCATACACCTTCCTAACCTAACTAGAAAAGGCCAGGTTTCAGGGAATACAGTGTGAGTGGTGCCCACTCAGGAAATACAGTATGACAATAACTCATTGTGATTCATCATCTCTCGACAGTACCCAACTGTCTGACATACCAGAATATCATGGTAATAACTGTCATTTATTTTAAACCAGTAGGAATCTGGCAACTGTACATACATAGTCATATGTCTTACTAGTTAGCACTAGGAGCAATACAAAAGAAAATCAAAGTAGTAGCCCTAATATTATTATGATAAATCAAAGAGCACGGAGCACTTACCTGGAGGATTTTATTGGCTGTTATTACTGGAGCCTCATCATTGACGGATTCAACAGTCACAAAAAGAGTTTGGGGAAAACTCTGTTTTCCAAGCTCTGAGCTATTTGCAAAGATGGTGAAATTGTCAAGCAGTTCCTCGCTATCATCATGAACATAGTAAATCAATTCATTTTCCACCTATTACCAACAACAATAACAAAAAATCACCCACTTACTCAAATGTGATATAAAAAGATGAATAAATTGCTGTAGAGAAATCCTAGTTTTTTATATCCCTCTATAACGCAGATGTATTCATCCCATGAAGTTTGCTTCTGACAATCAGAGTGCAAATTATGATGGGTTGCATAGTTCTTATGAAGAGATGCTGCATTCTAGAAATAAGTTTAGGGAGGAACAGGGTGCTAGAGCAATGTGAGGTAGTAAAGAGAATGTTGGGCTGGTCATCAGAAGGCCTGAGTTCAAAGGCTACATCTAACACTAAAATATGTTGTAGGTAAATTATATAATCCAGCCTTTCTTCCAATGGAACAACATCCACTAAAATTCAGACTCTACTTGTTGATTTAGAGTGACACATTTTTGAAGCTGTGAATTACTTTGTTGGACAATTCAGAATGTTAGATTTAGGCTCTGAAGCTTCCAATCAATGGTTGGATTTTTGTTCTTTGGAGATACATGGGCAAAGGCAACTCTTAAGTTTTCTCAAACTTCTATTTTCTGAGTTAAGCATGCAGGATTCCCTTATCTGTTCTTTGTATGTGAGGCTACACCTGCTCCCTCCTCATCCTGTTTCTCTTCCTTCAGAATACAATCATTTTTTGGTGCATCTCTTAATAAATGCTAGCCAATACTAGCTACCATACATCTCCTGTGGACAGAATATAATAAAATATATTGGAACCAAGTTATCATATCAAGGCAGATCTACCTCACTGTAATAACCCAAATGCAAATATTTACTTTTATCCTTATTAGATTTCATCTTTCTAGTTTTCATTCTGAAATGGTCATCCAATGAATTTGGTTATTCCTCTTGGATTTGTAATAACCACACATTTGATCAGCATGCCTTTCATGTCTTCAAGGTTATGATGGAAATACCCAAGAACTCAGGATCAAAATCAGAGACCAAGAGAGTTTTAAAGCTAGAAGGAAACTTGGCTTCAGTGAGTCTGTGACCCAAAAAAACAACAGCAGAGAACTTCCAAAGCCTAACAGGAGTAGTTGAACTTCTAAAAAAGTCTCTGGGTTTGTTTGTTTTGATAAAAGACAGCCAACAATTTTAACAGTCCAACTTCACCCACTCCTATAGTGCACTTCCTTTGAGCAAAGACTTTTGATCTCTCAGAGGTGTTTCTGACAAGAGTTGAAAAGTTCATGAAGAATCTCAAGAGAAAGTTGTGGCTACTCATACACAGGTGTGCTGAGAAATTCTCTAGAATTCCATGGGCAGAGGAATTCCAGATCACAGGGCTGACCACATGTTCTTGGAACATGCTCTTTTAAGCTATTTGAAAACAAACATAAAAGATGGCAAGGATCAGAGGGCAAGACAATGTTTAATCTAACATGCTTTAGGAACATAGCATTTAAATAGAAGTCACCTCCTCAGTATTTTTCCTGAGGAAATTCATCATTTCCTCAATGGAGTGTCACTCCCCCGAATTACATGCCATTTAATAGGTGTTCATCTAGAGGCCAAGAAGGTCTGGTGGGAATTTATCTAGTCCTAGACTTCTAACACTAGAAAAACATCTGCTGACCTGAAATTAAAGGATATAACAAATTTATAGAAAATCTTACAAGATTAAAAAGTGTTCAGTCCCGTCACCAGTCATGTTCAGGGGCACATTGTGTCATTCCTCTGCTTACATCCCCCTCCCTTACTGCTCCCCACCTCACTCAGGGTCAAAGGTGAAGTCGAAGGCCCTTCCATACGGGACCTCCTCCATAACCTCATCTACTGCTCTAGCCACACTGCACTCCTTGCATGCTCCCCACACAGAGCTGTTCACTTGCTTCTTTTCCCATATTCACCTAGTTCACGTAGGAGCTTATAAAGGAAATAATGAAGATCTGCCAGCTTCTTTTCAATATTTAAAAAGAGAGTAATGGAAATCATTATTTCCCTTATGATAAGAAAGCAGTCTCACAATAATACCATTCTAGCCCAAAGCAAAGAAACCTGAGAGCAGCCCAGAGTTGACTCTGGTTATTTTATGCTGATTGAACACCAGATTGGCAGTTGTGTCAAGCTGCTTTATTGCAGGGGCTGGGCCATTTTAGCCATTGATAGCACTATGCTTAGGATAGGCCATGGCACAGAGTATGCACTCTGTCAGCATCTGTCGATTTAATAAGGAAGTGAATGAATGAAAAAAATCCACTAATGATTACAGCATGCCTGTGTTAAATATCTGGATGTTATACTTTGAGAAGGACGTTGCCAGTGTAAAGTTCCTCTAGAGCTGGGCAGACAGGATGCAGCAGGCACTAGAAACCCATCGCATATGAGCAAAAGCTGGAGAAACTAGAGATGTTTCACAAAGAAGATAAAATCCAAGGGAATTTGATAACTTTTTCTTTCATATATATAAAGAGCTTTCATGAAAGGAGGTACAATTTGTTCTGCAAGCTACCAGAGCCAGGACCCAGGAGAAGTTTTTAAGTAGCAGATTTCAGCTCAGCATAAAGAGCTTTCTAACAATTGGAGTGTTTTTAAACTGGAAGGGCCCATCTCAGGAAGTAATCTCTCCATCACTTAAAATATTTTAGCAATGGCTAGATAACCTGTCTATGGGGTTACTGTGAAAAGGCTTCTAGGATCAGTTGGGAGATTGAACTAAGATAACCTCTGAGGTCCCATCATTCCCAAGAGTTGATGAATCTAAATAATAAATAATTTTTTTCTCTTATCCAACATACCCAAAATATTAACTGAGAGTTATTACCTGTTTCCTGGTAAATTTCATTAGCCTTACTCTTGGAAAATGAGAATTTTCAATGTAACCATGGTTTGGTGGTTTGAGTAGAACAAATTCACAGTCAAATCCCTCAAAATATTTGCTTGGAATTTTGAGGTGGTCTTCCAGAAGTGCTTTGGAACCACCTTCTTGGACTGTGAAATTTTGTACCTCCAGAGGAATCCGCTTAGGGACGATATCCACCAAGATTTCAACTCCCCTCACAGCTTGGAAATCATTCAACACATCCAGTAAAAAACGGTCCTGTTGTTGGTCAGGCGCTGTCTGCACATAATGGATATTACCATCATCAATATCTTGTTGTGTAAAAATGAAAGAGGACTTTGCATCTGCACCCAAGCTGTTTTCTTCTGGTAAAGATTTTCGGAGGTAGCCATGCATTGGTGGAGTTCTGACAATGAACGTTGCCTCAGGAGGAATATTATCTTCATGCACAGCCTTGAGTTCATACATACAACACAGACACAAAATGAAAAACACATTAATACATGTAAGAATCAAGGCCCTGGAACCACATTTTTTCTATTAATGCCCACAAATGTCTTAAGTTATTACAATCAGGGTCGATACACAGAGTTTAAGCCTGGGTCTGTTCTGGTGACTATGCCAATATTTTGAATTTCAGCTCTAGTGGCAAAGAAAAGCAATGCTCAACAACATTTGAAGAGCTACTAACATATTAACAAGGCATCACCCACAATGGCAAAAAACCCAGGATTCAGAATGTTGAGGTGAAAGAAATAAAATGGTATACGGAGAAGGAATAAAAGATGGTGGAAGAAGTAGCAGTTGAATCATTAAAATTGTAAGACTTTAGAGGAAAGTTTATTTTTCTCTCCCATTTTAACTAGCTCAGCATTTTCAATATATATTTAATCTACTGATTCAGCAAAATCCATCTCAAAACTGTCATTGTAACTGATTTATAGTCACTGAAGTGCACATGCCCCCTTGTGGTGAAACTTAAACATAAACTCTCTAAGATCCTGAAAAAGAAATGAGAAAAGCAGGTGGGCCCCATATATCCTTATATGAGGAAAACTCATTATTTGGTTAGTAGCATTATATAAGTTTCAAGTGTAAAATTCTATAATGTATCATCTGTATATTGCATCCCCCCAATAAATTTAATTTAAAAAACATTGTACATCCCCTCTAAGGATATTATACATCCATTAAACTGATGATTATAAAACTATGTAAAATATGGAGAATTGATTAGTTTTTAATATTAATTTTTCAAAATACAGAATATAAGATACAAAAAAACCTCATTGCTTAGTAAACTGTTTCTGATTTGAATTCATTTCTACTTAATGTTTTTTGCTGCATTTAACATGCAAGTAAACTAGTTTGCAGTCCTGAGGGTAGAGTCAGACAGAATACCCGGCATTTGTTTCTGATTTGAATTCATTTCTACTTAATGTTTTTTGCTGCATTTAAAATGCAAGTAAACTAGTTTGCAGTCCTGAGGGTAGAGTCAGACAGAATACCCGGCATTTGTGGCCAATTGTCATAAATCAGTTTACATATCCTGTACAAGATTATCCCACAAAGAACACTCTCTCTTAACTCATCAGGGCTGTGCCTGCTGGAAGTTTCCAAGTAGGAGCCCCAGGGAACCAGGCAGCTTATGGTGTGAGGTCTCACGCCTAGAATTCCACTGGTCTAGGCAAATTTTATCCATCAATTTCAAGAAACTAAATAAGGCTACCATTCAGAGTTAAGGAAATAAACTGTGTAATACAGTATCCTCTGCTGGTTTAAGAATCCTTTTGATGATTGTTGGGTTACTCGAAGTTTTTATACCCTGCTTCATCACATTACAAATGTAACTCATACCAAATAAAATATTGGCAGTGTCGCTATGCAAAACTTTAAAAATAAAGGCCTTTTATTTACCATAGTATATACATCCCCTGCTCATTCCCAGTTTGTCCTACACTAAACACACAACCATACTTGTGTACACACAGCTTTAAAACGAGGCTTAGTATTACTTATGTTCCATTTTCAACCATAGCAAAATTAGTAGTATCAAAATCGTGAAAGCTTCCAGCATTTCTTCTTAATGGCATCTACATTTTATAAACCAATTCCAAATACCAAAAGAGACATCAACACAAAAGTAGCTTTCAGAAGCAAACAAATAGATTATTTGCCCCTGTGATTCTGGGAGGGTGAGACCCCGTGGTGTCAGGACGACTAGACCTACCGGGAGTCTTCCTCTACTCAGTTTTACTGGTTTTCCTTCCTCAACAACAAGGGTCTTGCTGTGTAGAACCTGGGTGTGATGTTGGTAGCTTTCCGAGGACACTTGCACGTAGACGCCCACTTCTAAATATGTATCTTTAACTTTCACTGTCAGGTTGAACACATCAAAGTTGCTACTGCCGTGATGCCTATAAATCACACGTCCTTGCTTCACGTCGTGCTGGGTAAACGAGTGGGACACGGAGCTGCTGACCAGCACTCTGCCATGCTTTGGGGGCCGCTCGATGTGGAATTCGATCTCGCGGTCCGTTCTAACATCTTGGTTGGTGGTGACGCTGAGGTTGGCTGCGGTGAGGCTGCTGTGCTTTCCTCTCTGTACGAGCAGCCCCGTGTTGTTGGCTATCCGGATGTAGGGGTCTGACACACTGACCTCAAGAAGGGACGACGTGTAGTGGACGCCATCTGTCACAAACAGCACAAAGCGGCCCGAGTCTGCACCCCGATGCTTGAAGAGCACACGCCCTTCTTGGAGGTCATCTTGCCTGAACTGGTAGAGTTTCTGAGTGGGGTCCCCGTCTCGTACCAAGTCCCCATTTGGGATGCCCCGCCGGATGTACAGCAACTGCCCATCGTCAAAATCTGAGTCTGGGTCGTGGTAACAGAGATCGGCCAGGGTCAATAAGCGCTGGCCATTCCGCACGACATGGAAGACCTTATCTACCACGCGCACTGGTCTCTCATCATTCTTCAGCCCAACAGAAACGGTGACTCTGATTTCTGGAGACAAATCTTCCATGTCCAAATCCCTGACATCTCCCTCTTGGCCTGTGGTGGAGGCCACGAGGAGGAATTCATCCCACTGGGTCTCAGAGTCATCGTGGACATACAGCAGCCGCTCCCCGACTATGTCTTCATTAGTGAATGTGGTGATGTTGTCACGACTTCCCAGAGAATTGGAAAAGTTAATCAGTTTCAGCGTCCCATGTTGAGGACTCTTGGTGATTTTATATTGGAAGGTCTGATTATCCAGGGTTTGAGCGAATAATTCCGATTTTGTAATTAATTTCCCTTCTCCTTCTTTTACAAATAATCCTCTGTTAGTTAAAATAATGTGTGTCTTAGCAGTTTTAAAGCTTATTGTAAAAGTATAATCTTTTGATTCTATGTGTTTTGCAATAATCGAGAACCTAAAAGTATCTTGTGTGTTTTCCCTGGGCCTCTCCTGTGGTTCATAAATTATCTTTGAGTCTGTAATATTTTGTTGGCTGAAGACTGAGTTTGTTTTTAGAACTTTATTCCCAAGTAGCAATTTTCCTTTCTTCGGTGGGGTCTGTAACTTAAAATGTAGTTCGCTCTCAGCGACTGTCCCACCCTCCGTCACAGCCCGTAAGTGATCAGAATTCAATACTTGTCTGTTTATTTTCTCGATCTCCAGAGGAACATTTTTTAGAAGTGTAAACTTTAGCCATTGTACAGTAACAGGAAACATCAGCTCGCCACTGGATTTTCCTTCTATGTTAACTTTAAATTTAAAGTGATCTGTAACATTTTCGAGCTGCAATTCTTTGAATGTACTACAGTACCGAACCCGACCCCGATCAATGGAACGCTGAGAAAAGGTACTAACTTGTTTCCATTCACCATTTGACCCCTGCCGCTGAATCTGGCCAAATTGGGGTAGACGAGTGATAACATAGTGGGTCTCCATCTCATGGCGTTCACCATTAACCTCCACTGACAAGTTCCTCTGTGTAATCAGAACCATGCCACCCTGCTGTACAACCACACCAGTTCTGTTGGCCACTTCAAAGTTCCAAGGAACAGCCATGACCCGTAACACCACTGTATTGCTAACCAGCTCTCCATCGCTTGCTCTGAGAAGGACCCGGGAGTTTCGATGGCCCCTGTGCACATAGAAAATGTGGCCATCTCTTAAAGCCTCATGGGTAAAACCATGAATGGCTCTCCCAGGATCATTGGTGTTTTCTAAAAACCCAGAATCTGAATTGAAGTTGCCAAGAATTGAAAAACTAAGACTCAAGGAATCCGTGTCAGGGTCTGACACATGTATTATATTTGGAGTCAGTCGTTTCTTAGAGTTCTCAAACAGGAGAAGCAAGTTTCCTTCAGGGAGCTTAAGGTGTGGGGGGTCGTTTACTGGAATGACAATAATGTTAAACACATAGGGAACATGTCCTTGCAGATACAATGGCATTTCCTTCTTGCTCTTGGAAGAGACTGAAAATGTGAAATAATCCCTAGGTTCTTCTGAACCATCATGGACATACCAAACTTTTCCTTGCCCCAAATCTAACATAGTAAAAGCCTTCTCCACTTCTTGCTCAGGGGGAACATCTAATCGAAGGAACCCATGAATAGGCATTTCCTTTATCTTAAATAGTACTTGAGAAAGATGGAGACTCAAATCTTTAAATTCCATATCCACTTTCAAATGCCTTTGTTCCAGTAAGGCTTGCCTACCTTCTTGGACCTCCAAGTTATTCAGAACCAAGAAATAGCTACTCGCATCTTGAAGAAGAGGCTCACCCACTGCACGAACAGCAGTGGAAAGGGGAATTTCTGACTGACGCAGGTTTTCTGTGATTGTTATAGAAGGATTTTCAGCATCACTATTCTTCATTTTACACCCAGCAGATATGTCTTTGGAAACAAGGGCATCCTTTAATGCTCTGTTTTCTGAGTTGGCTACCAAGCCCTTTAAGCACCCTTTGAAAGAGATTCCTCGAGCAGATTTCCTAGGCACAGAGGGAAGTTCTACTAACCTCCTAATTTCTTCTTTCTTACGGTTATCAAGACCTCCCACGAAGAGGGGGCCTTCAGGTACAAATGGTTTGATTTGCAAAGGCAGCAATGACCTTACCCCTTGTTCATCCACTATCAGGTCCAGATAACTTTCAGTGAATCTGAATTGAATAACATGCCACTTGTTGTCACTAACTGAGCTAGAAGAAGAAAGCTGACTATTACTTTTATTCCTTCCTACATGAGCCCTCAACCCACCTTGAACTATCTCCAAAGCAACAAAATCTCCTTCTTGACCTGACTGAAATACAAGCAAGGCTTGCTGAGTTCCAGTCTGCAAAGTAAATTCCAATATCCCTTCCCCTTGCACCCTCCATTGTGGGAAGGTGACATAGGATCTGGAGCTGAAGAAATTGATGGCTTCACCCTCCCCTGCAAAAAATTCATCATTGCATCCTAGTGACACCTCATAAACCTTCTTAAAACCAGGGTAAGATCTAAGGGATGGAAGGATCTCCCTCTGGTTAAATACCACACCCTCTACACAACCACGGAAATTGGGGAGCTCTTCATCTAGATAAGGGACATCAAGACCACCGTGGCCTCCTACGTAGATTCCATGTTGAAAGTGCAAATTGCGCATTCCACCAGTGATTTGGCCAGTTGTCTCATAATGTTTGTCAACAACCAGAGAGATATTATCTTTAACACAGTACAGTTCCACTAAATGCCAAGCCAAATCATCCATACGAAGCCTTTGTTCAGAAAGTACTTGTTCACCTGCACCCAAATTCACTCTGACCTGAAAGAGAAAGAATCATAATTAATCAGTCTCATCTCATAGTGCTTTATGCAGAAAATGGGGCCATTGAGAGAGAGAAAGAGAGAGAGAGAGAGAGAGAGAGAGAGAGAGAGAGAAACTTGGACATGAAAAACTCTTCCTACATTTATGGACTACATATTGAGGTTAAAATTTTTCAGAGTAAGGATATTTAAGACATGCTGGTAAAATTGGAGAGGATCCCACCTTTACAAATGGCACGAGATTTCATAATAGTGAAATAATACTAATCAAAGGGACATCTATTTTGTTCTCTCTCTCTCTCTCACTGTTTTTCTCTCCAGTGATTGAATGCTTACATGTTTTTAAGAATTTTTAAAAATCTTACCCACAAGTTTCCTGAGAGAAGTTCTATTATACAGTAGTCATTTTTCCCAATTGCAAGAAAAAGTAAGCCCTGTGGTTTGCTTGTTTGAAATTTTAATTGAAGAGATAACTCAGAGAAAACTTCTATGATGTTGAGCTCCACATAGCTTTCGCCATAAAAAGATGCTAGGGAGAAATTTTTAAAAAGAAGTATAAGTTAGTAACTTTATCACACAATGACTATTCCACTTTATATTGTCACCTCCCTTCAGGGACTGACCCTTCTAAAGAAAGCTGCCTTACCCAAGGCCACACCTGCTTCCTGGGGAGGCTCATGGATCTGACACGGGGGTATAAAATCTCTATGTTCTCTCACCCCAACTCAAGACAGTTCTGATGGGTCAGCCCCTCTTTAGAACTCTCAAGAGGAGTGGCTGAGGCTTCCACTAAAACTGAATCGCCACTCACTTCTCCATCTACCCAATACTGCTTCCTTCCCTCCCACAGGGGTTCATCCTGGGTCACTGGTGGGTGAACTGGCATAACAGTGGAAGGGAACACATAGGCTACGAAACATCAATCTATGAAAAATGTAGGGCCAATAGTAACTATGAAGTCAATGGAAATGGGTGTCTACTGCTAGGTTTGAATGAAATTTCAGAAAAAGATAAGGAAAAGCTAGGAGAGATTAGCTGACAATTACAAGCTGAGTGTGAAGGCTGGAGGGCTTCCCTGGTAGCATATAAATTTTCTCATATCCTACAGCAGGAGGGCAGAGGAAGTTGAGACTCCCACCCAGGAATTAATCATCAGAGTAGTGGAGCTCCAAATAAAGCCCCAACTAAGACAGGCTTGCTCTGACAAGGCGAAGGCCCTGGTTGGGGAAGAATGTAACCCTGACATGTGGAATGGGAACATTTGAATAAAAAATTCCTTGTTTATTCAACCATCTCCTGCACTATTCCATGAGTTTCCTATGATCAGGGACCTTATCTTTTATATCTTTCTCTCTCCAATACCTAGCACAGTGCCTGGCACACAGGTGGTATAATAGAGTCTGTTGGTGCCCCTTTTAGATCCCTTTTAAACAGGGTGGTGCACACATCTTCCAGCTGATTAACTTTGTTATCCAAAAGTTTCCATAAAATTATAACCCCTGCCTTGGAGGCAACCTATAGCCAATGACTGATTGAAACAGATGTATAAAGTATGTAGAGCTAGCTCTGTGTTGCCACTCATATTCCAGTGCTGTCTGTGGGTAGTCTGGGATTACATCAGCTGAGACCACGTCTTTGCTTGGTTGCTTCCCCTGCCCTATCCTGCTTCCTTCACATCCTTACAGTCCTCCCCGTGTAGTACTCACTCAATAATTCACTTACACAAGAACCCCTGCCCACTCCTCCCTCTCAAGGGAATCACACCTAAGACAGGCAGGGAGCAAGCAAGTATTTATTGAACCACACTAATCCAACCTAGTAGACCCTGATTTTATAGTGGAGTAAATTCAGACCTAGAGAAGCTTAGGGACTTACATAAAGTCCACTATTAGTTATAAATAGAGCAAAGACAAAAACCAGGCATTCCCAACAACCAATCCAGTGTTTTCACCAAGATATGAAGTTGATAGAGATGATTATGATCTCTACAGACTTTCTCAAATATGTACAAGCACCCTTTTCTCTAGCTAAAAACAGCCATTAGTAATTCAACTCAAACTAGAATGTAGAGTTAAGGGCATAACATTGACATAAGTAATTACAAACCCACTAGCTATCCTAGTTTATCCTCCTGGCCTTCCCATTACTGAATCCCCCCACTCCAATTTTGGACAGACTTAGAGGCTGTATTGTTAAGTTTTCAAAATCAGGAAATGTTTTCTAAGTCGTAAAATCTACCCCTGAGAATGACTAAGTAACATTAATAAACAACATCCCTATATTTTCCCACGGTTCACCTCTCTGGCACTAAATCAATTCTAGTCCCGGTTGGTGGCTAGAAATTTCCATTGCCTAAGGGGAAAAACAAGGAAGCAGGTTTAATACCTCTGGTTTTAAAACTTCCTCACATACCTCCAAATTGACCCCAACTTTTGTGGCCCCCAGTAAGTGCCGCAAAACAACAATGAAAAACAAAGAGAAGCACAAATAAAACTGACGCCTAAAAAAAAAAGGTGATCTCTACCTGCAGTGAAGGAAAAGTATGATTTCAGTATTATATGCATGTAGCAAATCAAGTTGAACAAGATTCAGAGCAACGTCCCGGTTTTGTGTGCTTAAATAAAAGGTGAAAAGATTGAATAGAAGCCAAAGTTTGGCAGTAAGGTGGGTAAAATAATTTTAATTGAAAGTAAGCCTTTCTATTTCTCTCTAATTTATCATAAGTGGGTAATCATTTTCTCTATCTTAGAACTGGTTCCCATTCGTTCTTCCAAACTACATCTTTCTGGTTTTTTGTTTGATTTGTGTTTTGTGTTTGTTTTTGGGATTTGTTTTTGGGGGCGGGGGGGGGTCTTACTATTTATTGAGCACCTACTATGTGCCAGGTACTATCAGGAGTTAGAGGTAGGAAATTAATAAGACAAAGGGGCTTGCAGTCAGAGGAGAAGGCTGCTTAGAAAGAAGAGTTCATCCACGTGATATTAGCGAGTTGGTGCAGCAGAAGCTTGTTTGGGGCCCAGCTGGCATATGAGGGAAGGAGCAATCTAATTATAAAGCATCTCTCCCTGGCAGGTTTAAGTGCTCCATCCTATGCACACTTATTCTGTCCACAAATACAACAAGTGTGTGTTTGGTACTGGGGATTCAATGGTGAATGAGATATAGACTGCTAATCATGCAATTACAGTTGCTAGATTATTAACTGGGACATGCAGACCAAAACAGAAGCACTTGGCCTAGTCAGGGAGGGTGAAGTAAGGGCTCCCAGGCAAGGCAATGGCTTCTAAGAATAGCTGGTGAGGGGTCGGGGAGAAGAAGAAAAGAGAAAAAATAGAGAAGAATCAGGAAGGAAGGAAAGAGATTACTGCAGGGAACTGAAAGTCCAGTCTGGCCGAGCACAGTGTGAAGGGGGTAAGCCACAGTAGAAGTGGCCAGTATAAGAGTTCAAGGTCAAACAGTCAGAGAGAAAATGCCATTGCATCCATCTATCTGAAAGGCCTGCCCAATTTAAAATGTGCATGCACACACACACACACATGCTTGCAAATGCACACAGCCAATGGATAGCTACACCTTCAAGGTCCTTCTCATGATCTCTAATTACTTTCTTTGTTTTTGTGGTTATTATTCAGCCCCGATACCAAACCACCATAAATAGAATGTAAGATTTTGAGGTCAGGAGCCTTTATTAGTCTTGATCTCTGCTCAATATTCAGTGTGTACAACAGTGCACAGCACATAGTAGGCACTCAATAAACGACTGCTTTGGAAGTCAAGTCAAAGGGCTCAGACTCAAGCCAAAAAGGGCCATGAAGGGATCAAACAGAGAAATGACACAATCAGATTACAATTTAGAAGTTGACTCTGGATGAAACGTAGAGAACGAACTCGAAGGAATGTCGCATTCAGGGAAGCAGATGAGGAGAAGTGGGTGGGCTCAGGAGATATTTAAAAAGTTGGACTCTCAGGGAAGGGAAAGAGAAAGGACAAGGAGGCAAGTCCAGATTAACTTCTAGATTTCTGGCTGGGTATCTCCTTACTGAGAAGGAGACCCTGGGAGGGAGGCTTCGGTTTCCTTTTGCTTTGTTTTGTTGGTGCATGTTCGACAAGAAATTTTCAATGAACAGAGGAGCAAATGGCTGACTGACTGGATCCCCAAGGGTAGAGACCCACTCATCAGAGGGCCTTACAAATGATATTTAGAAGGTTGAACCTTAGTCTGCATTACTGGTTTTTAGTTGAAAAGAGGCATATCAGTTGTATGTTTTAGAAAGATCGGTCTGGTGACTCTGAGGGAGAATCAAAAGTAGGATGAAAACGTATTGAGAAAGTATTCCAAAAAAAGATTTCAGAACTGTTTGCTTTCACTGAAAACTTGAGTTGCCTTTTCATAATATAATATTTGAGGTAATTTTGTATTATACCTTTTTACATACCGCCCTTCTTCTAAAAGTGTTCTACAGATTATATATCATAAGTGTAGAATATTATTTTTTAAATGAAAATTAAAAACAACAGAAAATTTCTCTGCTAAAATATTTGCATTACACAAAGTCCTAAGGTGAGACCCTCAGAGGAGCTTTATATACAACAGCTCTTCCTCATGCAGGGTCATCGGAGTGGAGCAACCTGACTGGGAAAGAAAAGGCACATTTTGCCCCGCAAAGCTATTCTTAAGAATCTCTACAGTGTTGCATGCTTTTCCAAACTGAAGTTGAATATTTTTTCAAGAGAAAACTACCTTTATCCAGAGCACTCTGAGAAAGAAGAAAACTTACAAGTAAGAAATAACTTAGCACACACATCTAACATGCCCTGGGGGGGCCCAACCTCCATGTTCATTGAAAGCAAACCCACACAGGGACAGTTCTAAAAGTCTCCCCAACAAAACTCAGGTCCCCTAATATTTAACTTGGAATAAAATGAATGAGCAGAAGAGATAGATATTTGCTCCATGGCTGTAGAGCAAGCAGTTGAGGGGATGTTGAGCTGGGGGTTGGGAACATTGGGGCCGATGTGGGAGGGACCCTCTGGCACCACATCTATGCTAAATGTGTTACTGACACTGTTGGGAGGGTGGCGGTGGTGCTGGTAGCAGGTCCAGGGCCACTGTGAAGATGCAAATTTTGGGTTTCCAGGTAGAGCCCCAGCAATTCACAGCCTTGGAATTCTTGCGGTTTCAGAACAGGGCCCACCAGGCGGCTCTCGTGTTTCATTCATTCCCCAAACGTTAGCCTCCATGCCAGCTGCTCAGTTTGCAAAGAGAAAACCGACACTTAGCCTTGCCCTTACCTCGTCTCAATGGGGCACTCACTCCAGGGCTCAGCATATGGCCCTGAAGACTGTGCCCGGCACAACTCCTAGGGGAGCTATTCATATAAACTGTAGATTTCTATAGCACCCCTTGGACTGGAGCAGTGAGGCAGACCTGGTACCCCTCCACCCCTGATTGTTCTGACAACTGCCTCCTTAGTGACTACAGAGCCTACGTCCTATCCTGTGTGTTCCACTATATGACCCTTACGCATTTCCAGGTTTGCTCCCCCGCTGTCTGGGAGCTTTCCAGGTCCCAGCCCGTCTCTGGAGTAAGTGCTGGACCCAGCTTCGCTCCCCACAGGGCAGAACCATTCCTAAAGCTCCCAGCCCCCTCATTCCTCTCTGATGGCATGCTTGATCTCTGACTGTCAGAACAGTATGGCTCTTGTGTTATCGCTTTTACTAGGACAGAAACTCCCTGTGTAAGTTCCCTATTGTTGCTGTAACAAATTACTACAAATTTAATGGCTTAAAGTGACATAGATTTATTGTCTTACAGTTCTAGAAGTTAGAAGTCCAAAATAGGTCTCACGGAGCTAAAATTAAAGTGTCTGCAAGGCTGCATTCCTTCTGGAGGCTCTAAGGGGAAATCTGCTTCCTTGCCTTTCGTCTTCTAGAGACTGCCACGTTTCCTGGCTCATGGCCCCAGCCAACAATCACATCACTCTGCCCCCTCCTTCCATCATCACATCTCTTTCTCTGCCTCTGCCTCTTCTGCCTCCCTCTTACAATAACCTTGGGACTGCTTTTAAGGCCCACTTGAATAATTCAGGAGAATTTCCCCATCTCAAAATCCTTAACTGATCACATCTGTACAGTCCCTTTTGCCATTGAAAATAACATATTCCATGTTCGGAGAATTAGTATGTGAACTTTTTTTTTTGGGGGGGGGGTCACATGTTATTCTGCCCACCACCATCTCCAGGGGGGATTCAGTCACTCATTCAGTCACTCATATTTTTGTTGAACACCTATCATTTGCAGGTACTGGACTAAGTGCTGGGAATACAGAGATGAATGAAGCAGTAGCATTGGAAAAGTCCCCAGAAGCAGAGGGTATGAGTTTTGCATAACCTATACAGCTATATTTTTTTATTAAATTAAATTATTTTTTTAAATAAAAACCTGGGAGTTTTGACGTCCCTACATAAATCAGCCACTCAAGCCACTCTGGGGCTCACTTATTCCCACAGAGCAGCAACCACGTATGGGGTGTGGATGCTTCAGCGCCACGGTCCCCCACGCCCGTCATCCCCTGCCTCTCCAGCTGCTGCTTGCCCCAGCGTGACTCACGGGCCACTCTAACCATTTGGGTTCGGGCACCACAGCTTCAGGCAAAAAAAGCAAGTGACGTGCCAAGATTCTTCATTGCAGAGCCAGAAGAAAATATTAGGACTTCTGGGGGCGGGGGGGGGAGGGGGTTAATCTAAAAAGGAAATAACTGAAGCTTTATTCATCTCTACTTTACAGGTTGATTGGCAACCTGCCTCGGCTGGCATGTGAGTCTCACCTACTGGCTACACAGTCTCCCTAAGGGAAAAGAATTTCTACAGGGGTTGGCGGGGTGCCCTCGCTCTTCCGCTCTTTTCTCCATTCAGAGACAGGCCACATATGGGCTTGCCTGATTAACGGGGTTGACAACAATATTATCTCTCCATAACTAAATAAATCCTCCCAAAACGGATCATTTACTTTTAAAAAATGCCTGCAAATGCAACAATTAGAGGTTTTTCTTAAGGAGAGACTTTCCCTGGAAGTTTGCCTGGAACAACTTCGACCATTCTCTCACCTGTAAGCCAACGGAATTGCTGTTAACTGTGATCATACCCATTTTTAAGCAGTTTTGTGTTCAAGCCAATTTGGAGACCCAAACACTCAGCTCACTGCTTAATTCAACATTAAATTTTATAATTCTATTTTGCCCTCTATCTTCACCATTGTTAATTAAGAATCTTTTATTTTTTAATTTCAACAATAAAAGGGTCAGGATGACTTAAAAATTCCTGCAAACAAGTCATAGATTAAAAATGTATGCAAATAAGGCAAATGAACTGGCAAGAAGGTATGAGAAAAATGAGAAATTATTGAACAATTGACAACATGTGTCTAGTATAAGTATATACTGTACCTTGAGAAAGTGGTTAGTGACAGTAGTACTGATATACTGGGGATGTATGCTGAAGATATTCTTACCGAGAAAATCTGTTTACCAGACAAAGGTGGCTTTCTGCTGTGGTGAGACTCACCAAGTGAGGACACATTGCCCTGTGTCCTCTGAGGACCCAAGTCTGACAATTAGATTCTTCAAAGCAACAGCCTGAATCGCCCAAAGAGATAAGGAAGAAACCTAAATTCAGATCACACGTCTGGCTGACCACACACGCAAGAAAATATTCTCCAAAGTAGCTTTTGGTAAGACCTCAGTATCAATATTTGTCATGCAATTGGAGCCATGGGTGAAGAATAGTATGTGTGTTAAAGTATATGTTATGGAATTTTTATTCAATATATCTCCTCTGTCCACATTCTGAACCCCTAAATGGATATCTTACCCATCAGCTCTTGGCCTCATACCCAAGTTAATTGCACAGAAGAAGAGGAAAGGAGGGAAATGAACATGTATTAAGTAGTTCTTATGCTGCTAGGAAGTCTTACAGTTATTTTATTCAAGCCTCTCTGAAGAAGCTATTATCTCAGTTTTACAGGTCTTGCGAAATCAAGACCTAGAGAAGTGAAGTAACTTTCCCAAAGTCAATCTGAGAATATATGATAGCACCAGATTGAAGCCCAAGTCCATCTAACTCCAAAGCCTTGGGCTTTTCATCACCATACATTGACCATCAGGATCACGGGCTCATTGTCCATCACACCCAATCTGGTCCCCAGTGCCCTCTCAGATCTCTCTGGCCTGCAGCTCACACTTTCCCCCTCAAAGCCACACCAAAGACACAAGTTACAGCAGGACTCAGACTTTCAGTTCCCTGATTGGCCCAATCCACCCTGCCTGCCAAGCAGGAAGGGGCTGGGGAAGGGGCAGAGGAAGAACCAGGAAGGAAGGAGGAAGAGGAGGAGGGAGGGGCTCTGGAAGGGCCCTGAAAACAGCAGGAGTGGGGCAGAGCTGGAGGAGCTAGAATGAGACTCGGGGCCACAGGGCAAGAGTGAGGCAGTCACTATTACAGAGTGGTCACTGCTGGAACACCACTCCACAGCTCCTAGTGAAATCGTCAGGCGCTGTAGACAGCAATGACGCTGTGTATGCCTAAAACGAAGTAAATAAGGGTCCAGAATTGAATATGAACACTACAGAGATACTGGCCTTTGATTTAGAATGTGTTCTCTAAAAATGGCTCGAAGGAAGCCTTTTGTTGAACTGAATTAAATTTCAAAGAGCCATGGAAGGCGGGAAGGCCCAAACGCAGGGTTCAATTATGTAAAAAGTCTCAATAACTTGGTTTTATTAGTAATCTTTGACTTCTAAAGAGCACCATGAAAATGTAAACACTAACAGCGAATCGGGCCCAGAAAATTCAAGCGAACATGTAGAGGGATTTATGGAACAACAGGCCAGCAATCAGAGTATTTCGGGGCTGAGTTTAAGGCCCCCAAACCTCTGATGGTCAGCTTACCCAGGAGCTCCCAAGGGGCCTGGGTAAGGGGCAGAGCTGGAAAGGATCGGAAGGGAGGACAGCGGGAATCCTTCATGCTGCCAGTCGGAGTACAACCAGGAGTCCGGCTTTCAAACCCCAACTCCGCGGCGAGGATCGCGCGGAGGTCAGGTAACAGGGCCCTCGCCTAGGGCTCCACGCGTGGCCGGAATCCGAGGGGCCAGGCCGCACGGAGCGAGGAGTTGGAAGCTTTGCGCGGCGGCGGCGCCGAAGCCACTGCGCAGGACGAAGGAGTCTCCTCCCCCGGCCGCCCAGCTCAGGAATGAACACCCGGCCTGAGAGTTTAAGCCGGGATCGCAGCGGGACTGGCCCGGCCTGGCGTTTCTGGGGTCCCCAGAGCACAAGGGGGTCTCCCCGCCCGCGCCCTACCTCTTGCTCGCCACCCACCCTCTTCCAGCGGGCTCCGCGCGCGGCCAGCCGGGGAAAGGACGGGGAGGGGAAGTTCGGGCGCGTACCTCCGAGCGCCCCGCAGAGCCCCAGGCAGGCGGCGAGCAGGACGAGGCGGCGGGCCGCGCCATCCCGCCACGGCGGCCCCGCACCCCGCGCTGACTCCCGGCGGCCGCCGAGCTACCTGCGCCGGCCCCGCTCCGCCCGCGGCCCTGACCTGTAGCCTGGCAAGGGGGCGCCGCCCCCAACCAGCTCGGGGGCTGGACCAGGGCGGGGAGAGAGCCCTGTGCAACCTGCAGCTGTTGCGCCTCATCAGCGCTCGGCTTCACTCGGATCCGCGGCCCTGCGGCTCACTGTGGAATCAAACGGCGCTGGTGCGAGGGTCCCAGCGCCCCGACAGGCGCAGAGGACACGGAGTTCGTGGCCCCCGCCCTGCCGGACGAGATCTGCGATGGAGTGAAGTGTTCAAGCTGGCGATGGTGACAACTGGAGGCTGGAGGGGTTGGCAGGAGGGAGAAGGACCCTAACGAGGCTTTAAGGCAGCCAGTGCTCCTGGCCACAGTGAGCTTCAGGAGGGCTGGAGGTTGTTTTTTCATTGCTGTGTCCCCAGTGTATACCTGGTGCATGGACACCAGCAAAAATGCATTGGATGAGTGGGTGAGAATGAGAGAGGAGAAAACGACATAATCAGTCCTCAAATGTGAGCTTTATTTTTATTTATTTTAAAGGATGGTCCCTCAAAATATTCATTGATTTGGGGACAACTGTCTCTCAAGAGGAATCAGTCAAGGCCAAGAGTTATGTGTAGGAACACACACATCCTTATTTGGGGCACATATTCCCAGTAAGGAAAAGCCTCACCAAGGTCTGAGGGTTCTGATAAAACTGGACTTGACTGATAAAGAGTCCAGGGCCTTTTAGATCAGCTTCTTTGGGTGGCGTTGACCCCTCTGTGTGTTCTCTGCAACATGGGCGTGTGACAAAATGCCCTTACATGTGCTAAAAAGGCAAGCAATGCTAGTGACACTTTTTGTTCCTAATAAAGTTAAAAATGAGTTCGTTTGCCCTTCCTTAGTTGAGTTCTGTAATAAAGAGCTTTTTAAGTATAGAGTTCACGTTTGACCTTCTCTCCAGCAGATAATCTGTGATGTGTTTCACTCCTCAAAAGATTTGTTTCCTCGGCCCAGCAGCCCCCCATTCTCCTGGGAGTCTCACACTCCTTCTCTAGGGGCACCGCTGCTACTCCCTCGCTCTGTCTTCCTCCCCACCAAGTGTTGACGATGGGAGCCGCCATCAACTTTCAAGACCTTTCCAGGCCACAGTGATTGGTCAGGGGATGGGTACTTGATGTACAGTCCTGCCAATCAGTTTCAATTTGAAACTTTAAGGGAGGCTTTTAGAAGAGGGTCTGCTCCTCTCTGGAAAGGAAAAAGGGAAGCTATTGGTAGCCAAGTCTTCTGCTGTTTCAAAGAAGCTAGACCATAATAAGAAAAGAGAGCAGATACAGCAAAGATTTACAGCATGGGCTGGGAGGCCAGCTTTTCCCTTATCTTTTCTGGGATTTGGTTCCAGGAGTCAGTGAAGTCTCCTAAGATGGCACTGATTGGGTTCCACTACTAATGTTGACAAAAGATATCCAGCCTAAGAGAAAACTTACAGGAGTTTATTTGAGCCAAACTGTCGACAATTGCCGGGAAACAGAACCGCAATGGGTTGAGCAAATGCTCCACAAAATGGTAGTTTGCAGTTTATTTTATACATAAAATCAAAGGAGGAAAGTTACATGAAATCCATTGGTGATAGATTAAGGGGGTGGGAGAAAGCAAAGCGGGGAAGTCTTTGAGATTGGATAAAAGCACATTGGAGAGACAGGTACTCCTCCCACATGGGTGGGTGCAGGATAGCTAACAGTTAGCTCTTTACAGCACATAGAAATGGTAATCAGGAGACAAGCAAGATAATGAGGAATTTTGCAGTTTCCAGCTCTGGTCCGGAAAAAGGATTAAAGGTGTTATTTTAGGTACAAAAAAGACAAAGAACAGCCCCACTGAAACGGCACAGATTAATTTAATGAGGATGCTCAAGATGTGACTTCCTGCCATGGCCCACTTTAGTTAAGAATTTTTATGTTCACACCATCCTTTGTGGTTATTTCCAGTCTCCTGAGCTTGTCAGGTTTAACATGTGGCCCCTTTTCCGTCCACACTTATGACCAAAAGAGCTTTGTAATCGATTTTAATCCAAGCATGCGTTATATCGCCCTAATTCCCATGTATGTTCTGCAGGCCATAACTTTGCAAACCCTGAGATGAGGAGCAGACATCTAGCTGACTGAATGATGGACTTGTAGCATGAGTGTCAAGAACACTGTCTGCCCCCAGTTTAGATTCCCTTCACACTCATGATTACCTTACATACTGTTGACTTGCTCCTGCAAGCTCCTGCAGATCTCTGCATAGGGACTTACTCTGAGTCCAGGCACATGTATGGCCCATGTGTGGTTGCCCAAGTATGCCCAAGGCAGGCAAAAGTGAATGCTCACAGGAGCAATTCTCAACCAGTAACAGAAGGAACTTGGTGGGAAAATATCCAAGCTTCCTAGCTTTAGAGTGGGATTCTGAACAGTCTCCTACAGGACTGAGCGCTTCTTGCCCACAACAGTAACCTGCTCATTAATGTGGATAGTTGGGGGACCCTCTTCCCCATACTTAGATAATCACAAAACGAAAAAGTGTTGGGGTTGGAAGAAGCTTCTTGAGACCTCCTGATCTAGAAGCAGCCGTGTCACATTTAAGAGTATGGCCACTGGCTTTGTATTCGTCTTACCTGAGTGTCCCAGGACAAGTCCCTTAGCCTCCCAGGGTTTGATATCATGACTGCCACATTGTTTTTTATCTGCAAATAAGCATAACAATAGTTCTTACCTCCTAGAGTCGGTGTGAGGATTAAGGGTTGTTTTTTTTTGTTGTTTTTGAGGTCCTAGCATGGAACCAAGGGCCAAAGAAGCAGAGAGATCCCACTAAGATCTGAAATGGTTTTGTGCCTAATGTGGATGAGTCCAAGTTCCTCATTTCATACAATTCCTTTCTCTTCTCTGGGTTCTTTAGCTTCAAACTAAATTAAAACAGGATTTCAGAGTAGCATGAAGAGTCTGACTACGGATTCCCCGGCTCCTCACAAGAACCCTAAAAGCTTCCTGGTTCAGTGGAATTCTACCCCTGTCTCACTCATCTATGTTTTCTAGTTTCTTTGTGACCTTTCCTCTCTTTCACAAAAATAATGTGCACTTTATTAGTGTTGTCTGACTGGCAAGCAAGAAATGAGCAATTCATTGGGCTGACAAATAGCTAAAATGGGAACCAGACAAAAAAGGATTGATTTTCCAGACTGTACACAAACCTGTTACTCTTAGCCACTATGGCTTGCTCACCATTTACTGCTCCACATAAACTGAACTAAACATATATTTCATTATAAATCACAGTATCACACCATGTTAATAATCTCCAGCATCCCCCACTGCCCATAGTATTTCTGATTTTCTTGAGGTTGAAGAACCCTGGACCAGGTGGGCGGGACTTGTAGCTCTGCCTCTAGATGGGTGACAAGTCACATAGCCTATACTAGCTTCTATTTCCTCCTGTGTAAAATAAAAGGGATGGATTAAATGATCTGTAAAGTCTCTTCAGACTCAAAATTTTATGATTCTAATTTGTTATCATTGGCATCAGGACAGCTCTGCCATTTATATAGAGCTCTTTTAATTATCACACCAAGAAACTTGGAATGTTTGAGTTTTACTCAAACCAAGGCAGTGATTGCTAATAAACGTAGGGCTTTTAATTTAGAAAAATCATTTAAAATGTCAAAAAAAACAAAAACTAGGAATTATCTCCCTGTAGAGAACCACTTGCTTCTTTTCTTTAAATTAGTTCTAATTTATTACTTAAATACTCAAATATTGAATGTAGTCTCCAGCCAGTTTCCATAGCGGTTAAGATGGCTCTAAAATAATGAGAAATTAAGATACTCAGTTGTTAGAGAAAGCCCAGTCACAAATACAGTGACTATAAGGATGTTACTTGATAGTGTCTGGTCAAAAAGTCCACCTACGTAAGAGTCACACTCAAATCCAGTCATTTTGGCTGCCACTCACCTGCCATACCCCAGCAATAAGAATTATTCTATTCAGGTTTTAACCTGAATGCTCTCCATATCTTCATCTCTATAACAGAAGAGAATGAATATAGAGCAATGAAGGTATAGGAATAGAGATATGAATTTATTCAATAAATATTCATTGACTGCTCCCAAATGCAAAAGACATACAAAAGATGTCATGGTGCATAGAGAGATGAATTAAACCCTGTGTTTTCAAGGAAGTAACATAGAGAAGGGTGTGAGACGTACAAAAATAATTTTAACAAAGGTGAATTAGAAACTGGGCCCAACACTTCTCTGGAACTGTCAAAACCATATACCTTTGATGATGAGACTGGCTTGAGCAGCCATGTCTGATTTACATGACTTCTCACCCTCTAACCCCACAGGATTGAACCAGGATGGGTTTTTGGTGTAAGGGGCATGACCCTGGAGAACAAGAATGTCAAAGCTGATTGCTTCTCAAAACTTTCAACCAAGAGGCATTATGAATGCAATGATCTCACTCATATGTGGAGCCTAAAGAACAAATAAATGAACAAACAAAACAGAAACAAACTCATAGATACAGAGAACAAACTGATGGCTGCCAGATGAGAAGGGGTTCAGGAGATGAGTGGAAAAAGTTAAGGGAATAAGAAGTACAAATTAGTTGTTATGAAATAGTCGTGGGGAATATAGTCAATGATATGGTAATAACTATGTATAGTGCCAGGTGTATATACTTGATTAATGGTGGGGATCACTTCATAAATTATATGAATGTCTAACCACTATGTTGTATACTTGAAACAAATATAAAACAATATCAAATAGCAACTATAATTGAAATTAAAAAGTTTTTTTAAAGAATGCAATGATTTTGTAGCAGTCACAGGACTAGTAAGTCCTTGTGGAGATGACTCCTTACTCACTAAGCCAAACTTACTCACCAACCTAAGACCCATGTCCAGCTGAACCAACTACCTCCAGCAACCCAGAGGTCCTTCATTACCTTGCAAAGCCCGCAGAGCTTATGCCACACTAACATGAGCAGAGCAGCCAGGAGCACATATAGACTCTTCCATCCTGGCCAGGGGCTCTGCCTACCCCTAAAGGAACTATTTTAAGAGAGTTGCTCTAAGCAGAAAATGGGAAATGTTATCCAAGTGGGAAGTGTGAATGTTTTCTGCTGTTCTCGACTTGTAGGAAGATAAACACTTTATAGGAGGTTCCACCTCAAAAGAGAAACCACAGCTAATAATGTAGAAGCTGTGGCATGTTTGGGGACTGAGGACTTGGAAACCAGAGGACTAGAGTGGGGCCAGTCTGACTCTGCAGGAACCTCCTTCACCTCCCTTTTCTCCTTGAGGTCAGATACCACCCAAGGCCCAAGTTTAAATAGTAACAGCCTCATCATTTAGAGAGGCAGCTTTTCATGTAGACTCTACAACCCCTGACTGGGTGAGTGGTGAGAGGTTCAGATCCCAGCTCCACTACTCAGCAAGGCAGGTTACTTAACATTTGTGCCTCAATTTTTATCATCTGGAAAATGGATGTGATATGGTCCATTGGGATGTTTTAAATGAGGTCGCTTATGTAATGTATTTGGCACATGATGGTAGGTAGCATTGTGGACTACTAACTAACTATTCCTTGTCGCCTTTAAGCAAAGTAAGATATCCCTTCATTGAAGAATACTGTTCAGACATGCAAAGACCGAGGGGAAAAGGAATTACTAGGTGTGGAGGGATGCAGAGATTTATTTCACTTAAAAAATATTACTCTGCCACACTAGTTTGCTTGCCAGGAACAGAACCCCACCAATAGGGCCTTAACAAGAACAAAGGCAATATATGATGAACATGGGGAAAACAAGAGCCCTTTTTGGTATTCTAGTGGGACCTTGAAGAGTGGGTCAATGGAGATGGTGTAAGATCCCAGGAGGAAGGAGGACATGAGGACTTAAAAACTGTTTCTGTAGAGGGTGAGGAGAGAAGTCAGTTGGCAACAGGTTAATAAAGAAATGGGGGGGCCGGCCGAGTGGCATGATGGTTGGGAACTGGCTTGGGATGCCGGGGGGCCCCGGTTCAGATCCCACATATGAGGGCCAGTGACACTGCCCTCCATAGCTAAGATGCTGAACAACAGCTCAACCTGGAGCTGGGCTGCTAGGAGTCGCCGGTGACGGCGTAGGCTGCAGCCCCTGCTGCAGTGGGTTGCCATGGGCTGCCGTGTGTAGCCAGCAGCCAGCGTGAGTGGCCAGCAGCCGCAGTGAGCGGCCGTCCAGAAGCCAGCGACTGATCTGCCTCTCCCAGGAAGAGCGCAATGATGGTGCCAACTTGGGCCAGTGGAGTGATGTCCTCCACAACTAGACTGAGGAACAAAGGGACAGCAACTTGTCTGTTCCCCTTCCCCCAATTCCCCAGCATTGTTCCCATTCCCCCAGTTCCCCAATAAAAATCTTAAAAAAAAAAAAAAGAAATGGGGGTTGTCCTGGAAGCTGATGGTATGAGGAATTTAGCTTCAAAAAACCTTTTATGTTTCACCTGGTTATCATTTCTTGTTTAGCTGTCAGCAATGAATAGTTTAATATTAAAAGAATGTAAAAAATTTTGGAATCACATAACTTGATGCAATTATGGGGTTCAAACCACCATCTGCCTTTTGAAACCTATATTAAAAAGAATGAGAAGGCTGGGTTAGCTGGTTTCTGGGGTTACTGCCAGCTCTGACATCCCATGATGCCTTGAACAAATGAACGTTTACAAAGGCTTTTCAGTAACACAGAACACACAAAGATGGCTCTTGTCTGTAGTCACAATGGGAATTCTTATAACCTTCCCACAACTGGTGAATCCTCTGTTTCCAACTGCCTCATCGCCTGCTTAGCTTCACTCAGAATCAAGTCTTCATCAGGCCACAGGCTTCGATGTAAAGCCACCCACCAAGTGATGAGGGGTCCACATGGCCAGCTGTGGGGGGTGAGCTGCTCCACACAAGCCCACCCACAAGGCCCCTTGTAGAGTCAGGCCCCACGTGAAGCCCTGTATGGAGTCCCAAAGCTCCAGAATAGTTTATGGCCATTTATATGTCCACAGAATATGTGGACTCCTCAGCATCTGGAAAATAAGAGATTGTCACCCCACCCACCCTGAACAGCCCTAGGGGCTCAGACACAGTGCCGACAGGGAAGGGAAGACACATTTCTGCTTAACCGGTATTTCCAACACAAAGCCTCATTCTGGTAACCCTAGTTAAAGAAATATAAGAAGCCACAGGAAACTATTTTGGGTATCTTAGAACTAGAAAATTGATTTTAAATTGTTGAACTCTATTTTCTAAAGAACCATTTGCCGCTGCATTTGGCCTCCCCCTTATGCAAGTTACACATGTGACTCAGTCCTACCTTCGTCCCACAATTGGGTGAGACTTGAAAAAGTGCTCACTAAAAAGACCCCTCTGTCTCGTGGCTTCTCCAGATACAGAGCACTGAAGATTTTCATGTCAGAAACACCGAGCATCACCAGCTTTTCCACAGCGTCTTCCTTGCCTATCTACTCATGATCCTGTGTCTCTAGTGCCATCTGCAGGAAGTAGAAACAACCAACTATTTTATAATTTCATATGGTAGTTCATGTATTGTACCAGTGGCAATTGACCATAAAGAGATAAATGAGCAATCTAAAAGGCAACAAGAGAACCAGGAAATCTCATTCCATGGAGGTTGAGGGAATCAAGATAATTTATTAGGAACGCTCAACAAAACTGAAGGCATCAAGAGAAGTCGAGTAAGATAAAGACAAAAATCGTCCAGTGGTTTTGGCTACTTGGATAAAGTTAACCTTGATGAGAGTAGCTTCAATAACCCAGCGGGAGACAGAAATTATACTGCCCTGAATGAATGGGATGCAAAGAGAAAACGTTATGTGCAGATGGTGATTCAAAGAGTTTGGGTTGAACAGTAGGAACACTGCAGGGGGAGGCGAATCTAACATCAACAGGAAAGGGATTTTTAGGATTAGAGCTTGTTTTTAAGTGGGAAAAAATAGAGAAGGAGGGATGCAACATTACAGGAGAGAGAGGGGATGCTAGAGGTGGGTCCTGGAAGAGGCAGGAGGTGATGGGGTCCAGATACAGCGAAAGTTTGTCCTGAACAAGAGGAGAGGAGGTGAGGTTGGACTTAGGCATATGGCAAGTTTATAGCTCAGAGTGCAGGGAACTGAGCTTGGTAGCCTCAGTTTTCTCTATGAAATGGGATGAAAAGAGCCTACAAAGTAAAAGTGGGTTCAACACGGGCTTGGAAGGTTTGGAATTATCCTTGGTTCAATCTTCCTTCTTTTCCCCCCTGTTGTGTAAAATTATTTATAAATAGGTTGACCATTACTCTTGACATGTCCAAGACAGTCCTGGTTTATGCCTATTGTCCTGATGTAATTATTCATCATATCTATTCACTCTCACCAGTGTCCCCATTAGAATAATAAGTTATATTGTGACTGGGTGTACTCGTGTAGAGTCACAATTTAATTGAGACACACACACACACACACACACACACATTCAGAGAGAGAGATAGAGAGAGAGAGAGAAATTGGCTTTTTTGTCAACCTGCACAACTGTGTCATTTTCTCCTGTAGACCCTGCAATAGACACAGAAAAGGCAAAGCATAATATTGACCCAAGGTTGGAAATTTTTTACGTAAGTGAAGTGAAAGGCTAAGAATTCAAAAGACTTGAAATTTCTGATGATTGGATAGCATGCAGATAAATGACATCCATCAAGCTGCTTATGGGACACGTAGGTAAAACGACAAGAAAAGTTTGTGATTTTAGGCATCTCTCAGAGGGAAAACTAACATTCTCCCAGTGCCCTGTAAGGCCCCTGTGACCTGTCCTCACCTCCGACCCTCTACCACCTCCCTCTCATTTACTCCTCTGCGGAAAAGAAAACCACAACCTCAGAATTTACAGTGAGGACTGCACTGCGGGAAGGAGGGGTGGAAGTGCTTAGAAGCTGAGTGAACACAACAGCCCAGATCCTTAACACATCAAAACTGTAGACTTTCCTTCACATACTGATACAACCTAAGACACATGCTCCTCCCCACAGCTGAGAATTGCCTTGTATATCAGCAGGGGGTGTGGTGGGACTTTTGTGACCTACAGATGGGGATGAGGGCCCTTTATGATAGGCCAGGGAGGAGGTATCTAGGGTTTACCAGAGAATGGGAAATACTGTAGTCATAAATTAGCAAACTTCAAAGGGCCATATGGAAAAAATGCCGGTTACATACTTTTTAAAGAGATTGCAACACTTCTTAAGCAAACATCAGCAACCTATCATTTTATGAGAGTTTATTTCCTTTCTCTAAATAGCAGTTTGTGAAACTTGAATCTCTGAGGAATAACAAGATGCCAAATATGCCTGGAGTGGAGTAATAAGGGAAAGTCAACCCCATGCTAGACAGACACCCTAAGTACATTCCTCTTCAAGGTCCCACACAGAAACACCAATCAGTGAGAGCCACGTCAAGGACCGTCCTCCCAGAGCACCTGGGCGCAAGGCCTTAAAGTGAAGGAAGAAAGTTAGAACAGATAGGAACCAGTAGGGCTTGCCCTTTGTTTCCTCTGAGAGACTCCTCTGGAGATTCAGAGCAGTGTGAAGCACTTCCTCCAGCCAAGATTAGATTCAGAATTAGTCCATCAAAACGAGCCATGCAGAAGTCCTCTGTAGGCCACAGAGTTACAGGAACAGTTGCCAAAACTGTGGGAGGTTGCATTTCAAGTGACACCATTAAAATATGCCTGCGTTTCTTTCATTCCCCTAGCCCTGTATCCCCATCAACTCTCCTTCTTATTCAGTAATTGGGGGACAGCTTCTGTTTCTACATCGTGAGAAAGAAGGACATTTACCTGGAGGGAGATCTGACTCAAGAACCTACAGGATGAGGAGTGAATCTCCTTCCTGTTTCTCCTCTTCTTCTACTAGTAAGACCTTTGGGACTAAAAGCCAAGTCTCTCTGAAACCAAAGCCTTGGGCACGATGCCATGCTGCCTCCCATACCCACAGCCCTGTGCCAGGCGCTCTTCCAGAGCATCTGCAAGGCATCCACCATCTTCGGCTGCTTGGGAAATGTTACCTGATGAAACAGTAGCCCAGAAACTACTGACAGACTCACAGCGTCTGTACAGGGAGATCATTGCTCTGTGGCTCCTTACTGGATTCAAGAGACTCTGCTGATGGTCGCTCACTCATCACTCACTTCACAGAAAGGGGAGTCCAGTGTCCTCCCTCCTCAGGAAGCCCATATTCCCAAAAGAGATTTTTGAACAAAAATGTCTTGACCGGAATCCCAACCCCAGAGCTGCCCCAGGAGGGCTGCTTACACTGTTGCAAACTGGAAAAGTCCGTTTGGCCATTCAGGAAATGTCCGGTTCTGTTTTGGTAAATGTCAGAGGCTGATCCTCTGGTGGTTCTAAGTGGGTTGGGTTAGACATTCTGCTCATCACAAGCTCACTACCAGGTTGCAGAACAATGAAAGGGACAAATTCTACCCAAAGTCACAATTCAGTCCCACAGCCTGTGTGTGGCAGAAGAGGTCCCACTCTCTGCCCTGTTCGCATGATCACCTTTACACGAAAGGCCCATCCCAGAGTAAGTGAATGCCCATCTCTGTGGTCAAGCCCAATGACAAAGTCCTTATTGTGGCCAGCAGAAGCAGGGCAAAGGGATTTTAGATCTGGAAAGCCATTATTGAAGTCTTGGCTTTGTCAGATTCTTAAACACTGTTCATTCAAGAACAGTGAGTCATGTATAACACTCCCAATCAAACTCTATCTCACACTATGAATTTCACCACTTAAAATTATCCTACATCTCTTATGATAATTAACATGCCCTATTAGGTTTCCTTACAATACGAATATATATGTTAAATGCCAAGAAATCTACTCCTGAGTTTTAGATTTCTGTTTAAGATTCTGTATAACTAGTTAATAACCATGTGAGTTTCAAAATCATTAAAGGATGAAGATTGGGGTTAAGTTGTACACAAAAGTCACACAGTTTATAGAAGTTGTTTTAAAGTGAATTAATCCAAAGACAATATCATCGGCTCTCTGATGCTAAAATAGGAGTAAACCTTAATGCTCTCACTCATGGGTAGACCTCAGCTTCTTTCCAATATAAAGTAATTGGCAATCGATTTCTCTCTCTCTCTCTCTCTCTCTCTCTCTCTCTCTCTCTCA
>NW_017731410.1:3811519-3825001 GCF_001890085.2 Hipposideros armiger
ACACACACACACACACACACACACACACACACACACACACACCTCTGCTTGAATTGGGAGGGGCTAAGAAAATTAGGCAACAGCTGTGCACTCTCAGGAGGGCTCCTATTTCTCCAGCTCAGCCAAACTTGTGATTTAGTTCATTTACTCTCCATGGAGCACTTTGAAGAGCCCATCGAGAACGTGAATGCAGTGAGCATGATGGGAAGGTTCAGAAAAGGCTATTTGGTCTTTGTGTGAGCTTGAGATTTCAGACTCTACAGATGTCGCTGTGGAAATGGCATATATGAACCTTCCACTGCACAGAGCCTGGGACTCTGATTGAGGGGCAGCTGCTTCCTGGTAACACAATAACACCCCAGGGCCCAAAATAAAGGCTCAGAATACTCAACCCCCACCAGGCCCCAACTACCCTCCCCAGCTGTGTGGGATGTCACCTACCTCTCCCTCCCCGGCACTCCCTAATACCATATGCTTTCCTCTACTCTCATTACACCCTGCTGGGCCCACATGTTTATTAATTATACAATTATGTGTGGTTTTCTAGATAGCCTCATGGTATCTTGCATGGTATGTATAGGAGCTTCACACACAAAAAAAACTGGAAACTTGTTTCCATTTTCTTTATAGCTCATGCATTAGTTTATTCACTGATTTTTGGTGGCATATTCAAAGGCCACTTCAAAGGGGAAGATTTCAAAGTGGATCCATTTTCAACAGTGAACCCTACTCTATGGGTGGGTCTATACCAGGTATTTGGACACGGCATGGAGATTAGATGTTAAAGACAAGGATAGTTTTATAGTAAGTTGGTAGGCTAGCTTACCTCTTCCCAAACATGTCTATTGGATAGATAATAATAATAATAATAATAATAATAATAACAACTTAGTATTTTTAACAGTGTTTACTTTTTTGTCAGGCACTAAGTGCTTTACTCATTTAATCCTCATTATAAGTTTATGAGATAAATACTATTAATATCCCCATTTTGCAGATTCCACCATGGTGCGTGGAATTCTGCTATTAGAGATTCATTTACTAGATTTAAACTACACCTTCTTTCAGGCAATGCTCTCGTTTTAAATGTGCTACCTCTCAGTGTGGTGATGCAGAAGTATTCCTGATGAAAAACAAAGCTTAGTACAAAGTAGTTGACAAAATGCCTCACCTCCTGGTAGTCTGCACTTATCACTGGAGCTGGAGGACGGGACTTTGAAGAGAGAGGACAGACAGGGCAGAGAGAAGGCCGGATGTACACCTATATTACATCAAACTAGGAGCCCTGTATCCAGAGTTTAACTGGGAAATGATGGCAGGGGTTGGCCAGAGCAGCTTCTGTGTTTTTTAATGCATTTGTCCACTGACCCAGAATAAACAAGATTTTGGGGAAAGAAGATTTTAAACTTAGAACAATGGACTGACTGATGCCTAGACCCAACATTCAATACACCATTGCTTGTCCATCAAGGGTGATTTTGCCCCCAGCGGTCATTTGGCAATGTCTGGGGATAGCTTTTATCATGACTGGGGGCAAGGGGCCGAGGTTACCGGCATTTAGTGGTTAGAAGCCAAATACGCTGCGACGCATGCTACAATGCAGGGCAGCCCCCTCACCACAAGGATTATTTGGTCCAAAATATCAATAGTGCTGAGGTTGAGAAACCCTGCAATACATCTGGAGCTGCATCTGTATAACTTGAAGTCGTCTGGGCTTGTGAGCAGTGATAATTGCACAGGGGCGCCCTCCAGTGGCCAATGTGCATCATGAGCCTAAATTCCAATGAGCGTCTCCAGGTCTCATTCCTATCCCCACAGTCTGCTCAGCTTTCCATGGAAAAGCTTGAAAGGTTGTCCTGTCCCTTATGTGTGCTGTCCCCTCCCCCCATCACACGGATTTATGTGGAAGTATGGAGCGTGAGGTTCCTCCCTTCAGGATGAAACCCCTACAACATTCCAGTCTGTTAACTGAGAAAACAGAGTTGTGTGGCAAGAAGACACTTTAGAGAGGAGCTCCCTTCCCTGAAGAGAGAGCGTGAGCACCAGAGAACTCTTTTTCTGTAGTGCCAACTAAATACATCCTAAATCCATACTTTCTCTCTCTTGGCTCTGCCAGCTTCTCTTCATTTACAAAGCCAGTGTGGCAACTTGTACTCCCATAACTGGCAGAGTGGCATCAACTCTGCCATCCGGGGAATATCAATGAGCTTAGCAACAGCAAAATCCTTCGGGCATCCATGAAACCAATGACCTTTCTTACCTGCGCATAAATCTCCATGACACCCTATCGAAGTTGATCCTTTATTCGCAAAGCAATGAAAGGACATTATTAAAATTCTTTTTTTTTATTCCTGTAGTTTTAAGCTCTCAGGTAATTGCTGTGGCCTTTCCGTGGGGTCTCTATAAAATGCCAATATTATTGGGAAAGTGTAAGCCTGAGACTCATTCTGGGTCCTTCCCCTGACTTGATGTTTTGTGAAGCAATTTGCACCCCCAGACCCCAGACTGTGTTCACATATGCCAGGCTACGCCTGTGCTGACTTTTGATCAAACTACTCAGCTTGGTTGAGTGATAGGAGGTTCAGTGCTTCCCAGCCTTGAAAGAGCTGATTCCTTGGGTATTAAAATACACATGAAAGAGATATTGGGCTGCCCAGGCACGGCCCTTGGCCTCCCTGAGTCTCCTACCAGCCCCCTGGCTCCGATTGCACTGGGGCATGTGAGGAGGTCTGGTGAATGGTTTGCCAGCCTGTGTGAAGCTCTGAGCCCATCTACTTAGAATACTTCAAAGATTTTATGTTCAAAGTAAGCCTTGAAAAATAATGACCAAAGTGGCTCATTCATCCCACCAGTACCTTGACTACTGACATTTCAGAGGAAACCAAAGAATTCAGTGCTATTTATTATCTTATGAAGCATAAATTATTGTACCTTCTTGAAGGGGCATGTGTAGGAGGAAGAACACACTATGCTTAGGTTCAAAGCATCTACCTGTTTTTTCAAGGACCCTCTCCCCACCTTGCTCAAACATCAACACAGCATGAATTGCTAATTCTAACAGCCAACTCACCCTTCCCGTGAGAATGTTCCGGAAACCATCAACTGTCCTCTACAGCGTTGATATGTGCATCTAGGTTTTGTTCTCATGGCAGCAGGTAGCAAAGAAATGTCTCCAGTGCTCCAGGGATCAAAGGCTAATCAGGGAAAGTTTGGATAGTCATCTTAAAAGATAGAAAAATGAGCTGATAGCTTTGATTATTGAAAACATAAGTTCTCCAATTTCTCAGGAACAAAGCTTCTGAAAGGGCTGCTATTAGATTCAGGAACTTGAAATGGAATATACCACTTGAGGGCGCCATTAGGTTTTAAGAAAAGAGCTTTCTGCTACTTTCAAAGTGCCATCTTTGGACCCGGACTGCGTCCAACAAGTTCTATGAAATATTAAAAGACTGGATTTAAGTCTCACCTCTAGGAAAAGGGAGGGAAACAGTAATCTAGTCTCTTTAAACTCAAGTGAGATTAACCAAGATTCAGTTGACAAGTTCTAAATTCCCTTTTACAAAGCTACCCAGCCAAATGAAATAAAAAGGAATACTGTGTGAAAAGATGCCCTGTGTATTTTTGTAGAAGAGACGGTTGCTTAAGATCAACATTCCAATGTGAAGTGAGAAAAACAGTGGGAACAAATTGCATAATAGGAACCTTCTGACTTTAAACTGGAAACCTAAGCTGTTTGGGCTCCATGGCGAAAATTGCTTTACTTGGGTGTTTGAAAACTCCCAGAGGAAAGAAAAGCTGATATGTGACCCCAGCTTCTTTATCAGGCTTTGTTTGCCTAATGCAGGTCCTACATTCAGCGGGGCGATAGTAGTAAATGACAGGGAGAGCTAGCTGTTGCAGAGGGCTTCTGCAGGAGCGGGTGCATGAAGGCACCAAAATGAATTTCTGAATTCCATAGAGTGTATCACTGTCCATGCAGAATTTTCAGAATCAAATATTCAATAGGAAAATAGACTGTTACCGAGAGTTAAAGATAACAGAACAGAGCATCATTGATCCACATTGGAATTTCCTCTCCCTACCTTCCACATAGCTTAATCTAGTCCATCTTTGGTACTCAGTGTGAATTCTGTGTTTTCCATAGAGCCTTCTGTTATTTTTCCAAATGATCATCTCATTGCTCAGCTTTTCTTTTGCAGTTACATTGTTCTAATGGTTTCGTATATAAATATAGTCTTTCCCATCGGACTGTAAGACCCTTGTAAGCAAGAGACAAATATTATATCTTTGTAACTCCTATTTCCCACCCAAGGACATTTCAGACATGTAATTAATATTTTCACATTTACTGAGTTATCTAAAAAGAAGGTGAAAAAAACCTTTTCTTCCAGTTGCTTGTTTTAAGAGGAAGAAAAGGTGATTTCTATTGGTAAAAAGCCTTGAGGATGTCAAAGACTTAAAAAGAAATATATATTAAAGTTTAAAAACACACACATACATTATATTTACTGCCCTGAGAATTATTTAAAAGGTAAATCACCATGCAGGCAATGTAACAATCCAAGAGCTGTGTTTTAGGAAAATGAATCTAGTGGTATTGTAAAAAGTTAATCAGAAGAAGGAAGAACTGGCACACGATATTCATTACTGTTTATCATAATGCTGACCCTGCACAAGCCACTTTATATTTATTATATCTTTAAACTCCAAGGATCCTGCTTGGAGAGAATTAAGCAACTCATCGAAGACCTGGAGAGAATGGGTAAGACTCAAGCTCTAGGTTCTATAAATTCCAAAATTACTGTCCTTCCATTAGAGCAAATCCTGTCTCTCTGGGATAATGACTATGGATCTTTTAAGCTGCAAGTCAAGCATTCAGCAAGCATTCAGCAAGAGCTGGGATCTAATAGAGATGTGACACTGCTCAAGCTCTCCTGTGCTAGCTTAGCATTTGTGGGTGCTGTGAGCACCAGCTTCCTCCCCAGGGTGATCAGCGGACTGGGGTCCAAGCTTTGTGAGTCTGCTGTGTGACCAGTTGGTGGCTTCCTATCTCACTATGGTCTCATCACATTATTAATTAGCCACCTTGAGGGCTGGGACTACATTCAACCCCTCCTTACATTTCCAGCAGGGCGTTGGACAGATAAGCACTCCAGAGGGACATAGGGTCGTCTAACTACAGTTATGGTCGTAGGGCTAGAAAGGAAGTGTGGGTTCAAATGTCAATGCAGAAAGAATCTTCAGAATTTTTCAACTATTACATGTGAGAGTGAGGAAGACTTTCCTATGATCCTAAGGTTCTATGTCCAGGGGGTACAATATTAAGAGGAAAGGTGGTTATAGTGGGAGAATGCTGGGGCATGATAGAGCATTAAAAAGATATCCAGATGGAGTTGTCCAGGCAGTTTAAAATTGTGGGACTGGCGCTTGGGAGAGAAACCAACTGAAGATGTGTATTTCGGAGAGTTCCTGCCCATCCTGTTGGCAGTGCCTTAAAAATCAACCAAAATTTGATTACTTGGTCCAAGCCACCATCGCTTTTTGTCCTGATTGTGGTAAATGCCTGTCAACAGGTTTGGTTGTTTCCGTTTTTGCAAACCTCCCTCCTCCCTTCCCATCTATTCTCAACACAGCAGGCAATGTAATCCTTCTAAAACATAATTCAGGTCTCTCTTCAGTGAAAACCCTGCAAGAGTCCCCCTTTTCGGTCAGAGTAGAAGCCCAAGTCCTCACTCCTCCCACCCCCAGCCTTTGCCCTGGCGGTTTCCTCTGCTTGGAGGTTTTCTTGCCGATGATACTCATGGTTCACTCCTTTCTCTCCTCTAGGACTTTCCTCAAACATCACTTCCTCATCGAGACCTCCTCCAATCTCTCTCTTTCAAATGACAGTGATGCCACCTTTCACTGATTCTCTTTTCCCTGCTTTGTTTTCCTTCCCAGCACTTATCACCCTCTGACATTCTACATATTTTCTTTGTTCATCAAACTATTGTTACTTGTTTATTGTCCATCTTTTGCTCTGGTGTGTGTGTGTGTGTGTGTGTGTGTGTGTTTGTGTTTTGGCAAGTATCAGGAACAGTGCCTAGCACATAACGAGCAATCAGTAAATGTTTGTTGAATGAATTTTGAATTATTGAACATATGCAGACTAATAGCTGTAGCTATGACATTGCCAAGCGCAAAAATGTAAAGAGGAGAGAAGGTGACTGTGAACCAGTTTTGAGCACAGAGGATCTAGGTGGGTGGCCACCCAGGGTCCCACAGCTGAGCTGGGACATAAACCCATCCTCTGATTCCTAAACCAGCTTTTGGCCAAGACACCAAACATCTCCCAGACATCAGGAGCCCCAGTTGGGTGATAGAAGTAGAGGGAGGGAGCAATATTAATTATCAGTGAGCACAGATAAGATCCCAGATGCCCTTGAAAACAGCAGAGGGTTATTTTTCAGTCTGAGGTGATGGGCACCACTAAGGATCTAGTGATTTTGTTTATGGAGGCTAAACCACAGGTTATTATTTTATTAGCATTGTAGCTCTGTTATACAGCCCAGAGAAATGAAGATTACTTTAAAATAAGGCAGGATGTGAATTATCACTAGAACATTAGTTAATTTATTGAAGCATATTAGTAGCTTACTAAATTGTACCACAGCAACATGAAAAGCTCAATATACTTTCTCCACAAGCTTCAACTGCCACCAGAAATGTCTGAAAGACTGTGGGTGAGTGTTACTAGATGATGTGGTCATTATCCTTTTTCACCTGGCTTTTCCTTAAGACCCCTCTGGTTATTTGCCTGGAAATGTGACTGTATAATTAAGGTAGTCATGTGTCATGAATCAGGAGGCCCATTGTCCTGTGTCCAAACCCACAAGATTATTTCATAAGACATCAGCCCATCATTGAGTCCCTGGAAAACGGATTCATTGAAAGAGAGTTGTGTGGTTAATTGCCTGTGGCCCTCCAGACACAGCTGTCAGGCTCAGTATTCAGCCAAAGAGCAGGATTCTACTGTAAATATCTGCTGATTAACTATGCAGTCAGGAAGTAAATTAGAAACCCAAGAGTAGAAGCAGATCAGTGGGAAATAATTGCCCACTCATCAGTGAATCTAGCTATGAGATGACCTCAGAGAGCATCATTAGAAAAATGGCCAAATCTTTGCAATCATCACCAGCCCTTGCCTACACCAGCCTTCATATGTGCAATGACCTTTGATACAATCTTCATCACCACCATAACATCCACAGAAGCAGAATGTATTCGTTAAGTTCCCACCATCTGTCTAGTGCCATTCTGACCACCCACCAAGCATACGGTCCAATGTCCCCAGCCTTTAAGTGTTCACCAAATAATTTGCAATCATTGTCTGAGGTTGAAGTCACCTTTCATATCAACCAGCTTCCACCTGGCTGATGTATTTTGTTGCAGTTGTTTTTTCAGCCTTTTCAATATCATGAGTCATGCTTTATCACACATAGGTTACTTAGGATCCCCTGACTAGGAACAGTAATAAGAACACTATTTGAATAGTATTTTCATGAGTATAAGTCCATGTATTCCTTATAAAAACTCTTTGAGGAGGGCAGGTATTATTTTTGCCAGTTTACAAATGATGAAACTGAATCTCAGATAAAAAAGGTGACATTGATTCATAACCTTGGATAAGTGGTAGAGTTCTTGTTTGATGACTCGAGGCGGGGGGAGGGGGAGGGCATATCCCAGAAAGCTATAAACTTTCCATAGGAGGACACTAGTGGTTTGAAAAGAAAAAGAGAGAGAGCATGAATCTTGACTTGAAAAGAAATTGTTGAGACCAGTGTGTGTGTGTGTGTGTGTGTGTGTGTGTGTGTGTGTGTGTGTGTGTGTGTGTGTTAAAGAGAATGGGAGAGAGAGACAGAAAGACAGAAAGAGATTAAGAATGAGTCTACACGTGCTCATTCAAAAAGGAGACTGAGGTCAGGGAAACAATAAAAGTTTAAGTACTAAGGACCAAAGTAAAAGCTGGTCATAGGATCACTGTAAGCAGAGCCCATGAGATCCTGACTGAATGGGCAAATCAAGTGCCCTGAGTTGCCAAAAGAATTAGAACAGAACCTTCTGTGTTTCCCCAAAAATAAGACCACATCTTATATTAATTTTTGTTCCAACAATCTACATTTATTCATTTATTCACGTACAAAAATCTACATTTATTCAAACAGTCATGTCTGGCTGATGATCTTACTGGGGCTTATGTTTGGGGTAGGGCTTATATTACAAGCACCCTGAAAAATCATGCCAGGGCTTATTTTCCAGTTAGGTCTTATTTGGGGGGAAACACGGTACATTGGGGGGAAAAAAGAGACTAGAAAGAAAAGAAACAACCACACCATCATTTCAAGTCTCTAAATGGGTCTCAATTCTAGAAGGAGAGTGAAAACAAGGAGTGCCTGGAAATGACTGCATAGTGCAGCAAACCCGCGTAGGATGTGTGACAAAACCCCTCAGCTGTGGAGAGTTGGGCACCAGTCCCTCTCACTCCAAAGACTATCTCCGTTGATCTTCCCACTGCCTCTACCAGGTTCCTCACGCCTCCCTACGCCTCCCTTAACCTTTTCACCTGACTAATTCTACTCCTCATCCAGTCTCAACCCAAAGTTTACCTCTTCCTAGAAACTTGCCCACTTTCTGATCCTTGTACATCCCCTTTCAGTGATATTTGTAATGTTTTCTTTGGGTCCTCTACTGGAATCTAAGGTTTCATTAGAGCAGAGGCTCTCTCTCTCATGACCAGTGCTGTGCCTCCAGCTCCTAGTAGAGAACCTGGTACAAAGAAGGGGCTCAGTAAGTACTTTCTAAATGAAATTTAATGGAGATTTGGGATTCACTTGAATGGACTCAGCAAATGCCATTATCCAATGATCCAAGGATGCTGTTTCAGAAGAGAGAAATGGAAAAAGGCTGTAATCTTAAGGGCTCCATCTTGGAAAGTACTACTACCCTTCTGCAGCTTTTACTTGCTTTGGTTGACTTTCCACTATCATCATTCTGGGATTAACGTCAAGAATATAAACCAGGTTAGTCAAGGGCTACTTCAGGGGTTACTGAGGAATACCCATGTTGCAGAAAGATCTATTGCCCTGTAACAAACCACACCAACACTTACTGGCTAAAACAACAATGACTTATTCTGTCTCACCAGCCTGTGGGCCAGACACTGTATTGAATTGGGTCTTGGTTGGACAGTTCTCCACATGGCGTAGGCGGAGTCCACTAACTCAGCTGCCTTCAGCTACCAGCCAGGCTGGGCTAGACGGGCCAAGATGGCTTCCCACACATGTCTTGTACTTCAGTGCTCTTCCACGTGGTTTCTCTTTCCAAGTAGCCACTCCTATGGTAATCTCTACGCCACTTCTTTACAGCATGGCGTCTGGCTTTCCCGAGGGAAAGGAAAAGCTGCCAGCTTCTTAAAAGGTATGCCTAGAATTGGCTTAATGTCTTAGCCCAATCTATTGGCCAAAGTAAGTCACAAGGTCAGCTCAGATTCAAGGAGAAAGGAAATAGACTCTATCTCTTGATTGATGGAGCAGCATGTGCATACGGGGAAAGAAGGAAGGGAAGGCCTCCCTATGTGGAGACCGTAACACAATCTAACATGCTCTGCATTGTCACACAGCTCTAAGGCATTCTTCACAAGTAACTTTCCCCTTTCTTCATCCCCTAATGTAAGGCCCAGTCTGAGCATATTCACTTTTTTATGTTTTATGTCTATTTCCCTTCATGGGTCCTGAGGGAAAATCAACCTAACAAAAATCAACAAAAACAAGACAGATCTCTTTGGTTGTCTATATTTCTGTCTCTAACTTCTAGTTACACTGGCCTGGTGGAAAGACTCCCTATACTATGTATAAATTAATTGACATGAATAAGCTGCATTCAGATTCTTAAAAAAAAAAAGAGGGAGATGGCAAAGTCACATTTGAGTTAGGGATTGTCTTTTGTGTCCAGAGTATTTTGTATTTCCAACCTGTTTGTGTTACTTAGTTAATGAGATGCTATGTAGACTTCTAAACACCAGGCAATATCCCCAGAGATCAAGCACCATGGCCACCCCAAACATCAAGCCTATGAGCACCTAAACAGATGGGTCAGAACACGATCCTGTGTGCCTCTAGATGCCAGGTCCCTAAAGTACAGAGAATGGTGCCTCCCAGTGCCCAGTAAATCATTTTCTGAGGATGACTTCAAATCACAGATTACAAAAGGCAGTATTATCAGTGGCATTATGAAGCTGCTCAGGGCAGCCTGTGTCTGCAATTACCACCTCTTCAGGGATATCCATACCACTCAGGATATCTTGGAATGCTCCTACATCCTGGGTTCAAGATTCATCACTAATGTATACTAATTATGTGGTCAAGGGCTCGCTGAGCCTCTGTGTCCTCTATGACCTCTTGCATGACTGAGGAAAGAATAAATTGAGAAAATAGGTATAAAAAGCACTTGGTAAACTGCAAAACATTTCTACTCCTGGTGTTTCTTTCAATGACAACATCTACCAGCATGTACACACTGTTAGCCACAGTAGAAGACAGATGACCCAGCTGGATTAATGTGTATAAATGATTATACTCCTGTGTGCCAGCCATTGTTCTAAACTCTTCAGATATTAACTCAATTGCTCCTCACAATAATGCCAGGATGTATTATTATTGTTATTTCCATTTTACATATGGGGAAACTGAGGCATGGAGAAGTTAATTAGCCAGTCCAATGTACTCCAGGTAGAAAATGATAGAGCCTGGATGCTAATCCAGGCAGTCTGTCTTCAGAGTTCATGCTCATAACCACTGAGTCACAGGATTTCATCACCTAAGACACCGTAATTGGTCCAGGAACAGGGCCATAGGTCAGTGATAATTAGAACTCTTTGGGCATTGATATGTGGGCAGAGAGAGGTGGAAGTTCTCTTTCTGTTGGAACCAGGTCAGCCTGGAGCTAGTGGCAGCCATGTTCACCGACTACACAGAAAAAGCTTTCTAGAGAAAGACAATCGAACACAGGATGTATTGATAAGGAAGGCTACTTACTGTAACAAACAATCCAAATAAGTTTATTTGGGGACCTCACAACAGTCCAACACCAGTAATTTTGATTGAGCATCTCACTTCCAAGCAGCAAACCTGTGACCTGTTTTCCATCTTTTTGATATTGAAAAGTCTGGATGGTTTACTGTTGCAGCAGGCTACCTGGTACTTCTAGACATAATTTGCATGTGTGGTTGAATGAAAGAAAAGGAGATGTAGGTGGAGAATCCAAAAGTAAGACTCAGAAGTCGCTGGCGACGGGGTAGGCTGCAGCCCCTGTGGCAGTGGGTTGCCATGGGCTACCGTGTGTAACCAGCAGCCAGTGTGAGTGGCCAGCAGCCGCAGTGAGTGGGTGTCCAGAAGCTGGCAACTGATCTGCCTCACCCGGGAAGAGCACAAAGATGGTGCCAACTTGGGCCAGTGAAGCAACGTCCTCCACAACTGACTGAAGAACAAAAAGACAGCAACTTGTCTGTTCCCCTTTCCCCAATTCCCCAGCGCTGCTCCCATCTCCCAATTCCGCAATAAAAAATCTTAAAAAAAAAATTTTTTTTTAAACAAAAAAGAGTGGAGTTCAAAGGAGAGTCCAAGCCTAGAGAGATACCCTTGAAAAAAAAAAAGTAAGACTCAGAGGCCTCCATTACCCTATTATCACACAAAGGGTGTCTAAAGAAATACCTAACATCAATGAGAAGTTGACACCTAGGCATTCCTGTTTTTTTTTTTTTTTACAACCCCTCTCCAGCTCCCTCCTTTCTCCTAAGTTCAGGTCGCCATCTTCCAGCAGTGTATTGCTAATGGAGGCAGGTGATGGAGCAGTCATTTCTAAATTAAAAGCCTGGACAGATGATTCTGGTTCTCTGGAAACAAAGGCACACTAATTATTTTACTACTGTCATTTCATTTTATCGCATTGTGCTGGAATTACTCATACTATGTAACCAAGTCCCCAGATACTCATTACCATGGTCAGTAAGACCCAACTCCTGCCCTGGAAGAACATGAGGTAGATGCTGTATATAAACAACTAAATGTGATAAATCTACAGTAGATATCAGGGTAAAATGCTTAAGAAACCAAGAGGCAGATGAGGTTAATGAGAGCCTCACAGAGATGTTGCCACCGATAAGTCTTTCATGGATCTGTGAAGGAAATCCATGGGCAAGAAAGCTTTGGGATAGCCTCCTCCAAGTCTCGTCATTCCACTACTGAATAGTAAAAGGCTTGCCCTTTCGGATTCAACTACACCGGAGCTTAGCTCAGACAACACAAAGAATCTAATATCCTTCAGATGCATCATTAATATCAAAGTGTCTCCTGAGGGAAAATACAAATCAGAGTCAATTCTCACTGACTCTCGGGCTTCTCTGAAAGCCAAATCCTTCTGAGACTGTTTCCTTCTTTTTTTTCCCCAGTTTCACATCTCTGACATGAATCAAGGGCATTGTTTTTTTTTTCTTTTTTACCTGTGATTCAGTGCTGATTATTTTTTTTATTTTAGTTGTTGTTTTCTTATTTCATGCTATTTCCTTTGTTATTATTTTGGCTGAAGTTCATCAACCTTCAATAATCTCCTGAAGTTTAAACCTCCCCTACCTTGTGACTTATTCGATTCAGAACAGCACAGTTATCTCATAGGCAGCCCATTCTATTAATTGCTATAGAGGTATGGGATCATGTTTGAAATGTTAGTTGTATAAAATGAAGCTTCAGACTCTAAGAAAATGCAACTCATTCTAGCTGACAAATTAGTCGGGGCAGGCTCTGTCCCCTTCGCTCTGCTTTCCTGCACCCTTGTACATGTAAACAGGCACCAGGAGTGTTTTGCGTGTGGTAATAGTATAAACTAATCATCATATTGGGACACTTGTGAAAGAAGACACTAAAATTATTAATAAATATTAATTGATCAACAAAACATGTAAACTGAGACTGTCCAGGATAAACCAAGATGTAAGATCAATCATCCAATTATTATGTCTCCTAAGGAATATTTTTCTTTTAAAAAAGTTGATTATATTTGACATATATTGTGTAAATTTAAGGTGTACAACATGTTAATTTGATACATTTACATGTTGTAATATGATTGCTGTTGTAGTGATATTTGGTACCTCTATACATTACATAGTTATAGTACAATATTATTGTCTATATTCCTTATGCTGTGCGTTAAATCTCTATGTGTTATTTACTATTGATTGCAAGTTTGGACCCTTAAACAACATCAATCTTATCCCTATACCCCTCATCCCCTGGTAACCATCATTTTGCCCTCTAATTTTTATGAGTTTGATTTTTTAGATTCTACATATCAGTGATATTATACAGTAGTTGTCTTTCTTTCCTGACTTATCTTAGCATAATGTGTGCAAAGCCCACCCATGTCACGAATGGCAAGATATTTTCCTTT
>NW_017731410.1:3826196-3830699 GCF_001890085.2 Hipposideros armiger
GCTCACTGCGGCTGCTGGGTGCTCACACTGGCTGCTGGCTACACATGGTAGCCCATGGCAACCCACTGCAGCAGAGGCTGCAGCATACATTGTTGCCAGCGACTCACGGCAACCCAGCTCCAGGATGAGTTGTTGTTCAGCAACTGTTCAGTTGCTGTTGTTCAGTTAGTTGCGGAGGGCAGTGTCACTGGCCCTCATATGTGGGATCCGAACTGGAGCCCTCTGGCGTCCCAAGCGAGCTCTTAACCAACACGCCACTCTGCCGGCCAGAGAATTTTCTTAAATACCTAAATCCAATAAATTTTTCAGCCTTTGCTGAAGGGCTCTGTGTGCATGGTGGGGCAGGCTTTCCACATTCAATTAGGCAGTTTACAACTTTGCCTTAGCCTTCGCTTCTCACTTACACAGAGCCTCAAGGTCAACGAGAGGTGAGAGCTTAGGGTCTTTGGTCAATCATATGCATGTGAACAGCCCTATACTTGCACACATGGTTGTCTAGATTTTCAGAAATATGTAGGAGCTTTTCAAAGCCCTTCTGAATATTTCATTTTCAACATTTCCTTTTAAGCTTCTGTTTAATCTACTGTTTATCCATTACCTCAGGCGGCTCTGAGATACCTGTACTTACCTATAAATGCTTTTAACAAGTGACCCCAGGGAAAAGTTTTTAGCCTTGGGTGAGCTCAAGTCATGTCAAACAAAGAAAGTCCTTTGATTGGGGTCTTTTGGGGAAACACCGGATGAATCAAACAATAACAGTCCTTTGGGAATGAGGTTTTGAAACAGCTCAAGTTCGGCTCTGTTCTCTCTAGTTCCAAGCATGAAGGCTGTGATTTTTCAAGGCTACCACTGAGCTGGGGAGCGAGGTTAAGCAAAGGGCATGTTATAATGCCACAAGCCTCACTTTTCTTACTGAGATTCAGTTATTTTTCTCTACTAAATGCTCCACAGATTTCTTCAAGCTTTTGGTTAAATTCTAAATTTCTGAAAAAGTTTGTTTTATCCTAATCAAATCCCAGCAAGTTATTTTATGGCTAGCGACAAGCTGACTCTAAAGTTTAGAGAGAGAGGGAAAAGATCCAGAATTGCCAACACAATATTGAAGGAGAAGAACAAAATTGGAGGACTGATGCTACCCAACTTTAAAACTTACTACAAAGCTACAGTAATCAAGACAGTGTGGTATTGGTATAAGAATAAGCAAATAGATGGATGGAACAGAATAGAGAACCCAGAAATGGACCCATACAAATATAGTTGACTGATTTTTGACAAAGGAGCAAAGGCTATCCAATGAAGCAAAGATAGTCTCTTCAAAAAATGGGTCTGGAACAACCTAAACTCCACCTGCAGAAAACATGAATCTAGGAACAGACCTTATATCCTTCTCAAAAATTAACTCAAAGTTGATCATAGACCTAAATGTAAAATGGAAAACTATAAAACTCTTAGAAGATAACATAGGAGAAAACCTAGATGACTTTGGGTATGAAATGCCTTTTTAGACAAACACCAAAGATATGATCTGTGAAACAAATAATTGACACACTGTATTTTGTTCAAATTAAAATTTTCTGCTCTGTGAAAAACAGTATCAAGAGAATTAGAGGACAAACCACAGACTAAAAGAAAATATTTCCAAAAAGACACATCTGATAAAGACACATTTGTTAACCAAAATATACAAAGAACTCTTAAAACTCAACAATAACACAAAAGAAGAAGAGCCAATATACCATATGTGTTATTGGATTAGCTGCTGCTAAATCCATCTGAAGAACGATCTCTCAGAACCATCCTCTGAGAAGCCTTGTAACATCACAGAACAATTAATCCAGGGAGGAAAGATATTGGGTTGTTGGGAAAGTCATGACATATTTTGTCTATGTTTTTCAAAAGTCATTTATTTATATAAAGAACAAAGAGCAATCAATGATATATTGCCCATTTTGTTCGATAACCTTTTGCCATCTTTCAGTGTTCATAATTCCTCATTCATAGAAGGACCTGTCTTTATTTGCCAAAAACTGAACAAGGTGCTGATTTACAGCCTCAACGGAATTGAACGTTATACCATGCAGGGATTTTTGAAGAGAGCAAAACAAGTGGAAGTCTGATGGCACAAGGTCAGGCGAGTATGGTGGGTGTGGCAACACATCTCATCCAAGCTCCAATAATTTTTGACGGGTGATCAAACTTGTGTCTGTTCTCACATTGTCATGATGGAACACAACTCCTTTACAATTAACAAGCTCTGGACGTTTCTGGATGATGTATTCGTTCAAACTGTCCAGTTGCCGACATTACACATTCAAATTGATTGTTTGGTTCCTTGGTAGGAACTCAAAAAACACGACATCTTTAAAATCCCACCACACTGAGAGCATAACCTTCCTCTGACGAATGTCTGCTTTTGATGTCGTTTGAGGCAAATCATCACGTCGGGACCAAGACTGTTTGCACACCACATTGTTGTAAACAATCCACTTCTCATCACCAGTTATGAGTCGCTTCAAAAAAGGATTGTTTTCCTCACGTTTAATGAGCATATTGCAGATGTTTATAACGTGCCATCAAATGAACTTCTTTGAGTTCATGCAGAACCCAAATATCGAGCTTGCTTACATATCCCAGCTTCTTCAGGTGGTCGTGAATGCTTGCATGATAGATGTTCAATGTTTCTGCAATCTCTCGTGTCATGTAACGTGGGTTTGACTCGATCAATGCCTTTATTTTGTTTTCAACAACCTCAGGGGGCCTCCCTGACTGAGGAGCGTTGTTGAGATCAAAATCACCAGCACGGAATTTTGTGAACCATCATTGGCACTGAAGTTCTTGTAGAGCATTGTCACCGTAAACTTTATGCAATTTTTCATAAGCTTGACACGCATTCTTCCTTTTATGAAAGTAAAACAGTAAAAAATGGCAAAAATGCACAGTTTGGTCTTCCATCTTCAACTTGTTGTAAAATCTCCAAAACTCACCCAAATCGCTCAATTTTTTTTTAGAATGAAGCTAGAACTGTCAGCTGTCAAATGATATAGCAATAACATCGATGTGAATGACTCTAGCACTTCCAAAAATGAACTAGTTCCATCTGTCGCAAACATGCTTCATGACTTTTCCAACAACCCAATAGTTAGTCAACTGGCTCTCATATTCCATTTGCCAAAGCTTCACTTTCATCACTTCTGGGTTGAGCATGCATCATTACTAAGCAGGGTTCACTAGCATTCCATGCTTAGCATCCACATGGAAGCCATAGGGTAGAAGAATGAGGCACATTGGTATGGGTGTGAAGAAAGGCCCAGTCAACTTGTGCCTCTATGAAAGCCAATCCCAACCCCCATAGAGATGACTAATCACTGGGAGCTGGAACAAGTGACAGTTGAGGAGAAGGGGATCTGAAATGGTACATAAGGAGTGACTGACAAGGTGAATAAATAGGATAGTGATACAACTTATGAAGACATAGATCAAAATTTGCAAAATATAAGAGCCATAAGAAAAATATAACACTGAGTGCTTTGTGGAATTCAGAGAAGGGTGGTAAGGATGTAAATCCAAGCATGAGAAGGGTCAGGAATATTTTCATGACTGAGAAAACATTTGAGTCCAACTCAAGGGGATGGGGGCACTTTGGTAATGGAGTGAAGGTTGTAGCATACAAGTAAACTGAGAGGCCTTCGAGCAAGGAATAGGGGATTGATAGTTAACAACAGAAAACTACCTTAGCTGGGTTCCCCAGGTGATCCTGAGATGTGGATTTGAATACAATAGTTAACTTGGGAGATGATCCCAAAAAGTCCAGTAGAGGACTGGGGAAGTGAGAGAGGAAAAGGAAAGAAGTCATTCAGGGTGTCACATGAGCAGTTTACCTCTGTGGGCAGCTGGCACTCTAACCCACTGGAGGCCTTTGGGAGACTGCATAGAGCACACCTCAGAGGCTCCCTCTATCGAGGGTGAAGAAGTTGGAGTATTTTCCACTTAGCTCCATTGTCATTGCTCGTGGGCTGCTCTTTGGGGCATCAACTTTTGATATTCTGGCTTACCCTCTGTGTAGGCAGGTCCTGCTCCTGGTTAGAGAGTCCCTCCGGCAGAGTTACAGATGATTTCACTGACATCTAAGGGAATGGTGAGTGCCAAGGGGTATGGGCTGGGCACTGACAGCAACTCAAAAAGTTAGGACTCACTTGGAGAAAAAGGAATTAAGCAGTTGGGTAGAAATTGAGACATGCTTAGACCTGTGGCCAAAGTGTCTTAGGGGCTTAGTATGTAAGTAAGTGACATGAGTGGGCAGGGGCCTGGGCACACTGGAGTTCTCATGATTCTCTAAAAGTGGTAACCATGACTCATATCCAGCTTATTGTAGTCTTGAGAGGATGTGGACCCAGTGTTACCAGATCGTTCAATGTTCCCAAAGAAGCCAAAAATTCACATTTTTTTTACATGTGAAATGCCTCAATGTCTAAATGTGAACAAATAGTCAATACTTTTTTTTTT
>NW_017731410.1:3830994-3907094 GCF_001890085.2 Hipposideros armiger
CCTACGCCGTCACTGGCGACTCACGGCAGCCCAGCTCCAGGTTGAGCTGTTGTTCAGCATCTTAGCTGTGGAGGGCAGGGTCACTGGCCCTCATATGTGGGATCCGAACCGGGGCCCTCTGGCATCTCAAGCCAGTTTTTAACCATCACGCCACTCGGCCGGCCCAATAATCAATACTTTAATAAAAGTAGCCTGCTAACTGAACAAAGTCTACAGATTAGGAATAAACAGCCCTCAGCCTGGTTACAACCACTACTATGATATAACAGTGAGACGTAATGGGAAATAGTCAATATGGTTGGGTTGGGGTCATATTATAAAAAATAAAAAAAATTGATTTCTAGCCTTGGAAATTTGTGCTTACATTGGTTTGCACTGGAAAACCACTTAATAATTTTGAGTAAGAAAGTGGAGTAATATGAGCTCTCCTAGAAAAATATTCATCCTGTGATGAAGTAGAGAATAGATAGGAAAAGTAGGGGAGTAGAAGGCAGGGAGATAACTTATGGAGCTATAGCTCTATTTTAGGAAGGAGAACATGAAGACCTGTGTAGGATTTGGGTAGAAGCTTTAAACAGGCCTAATCGAAAGGAGGTGCAAGTGATATTCTTCCCAGCACTACACTCTTTCTGGGAAAAAGTTCATAGTCACTCTGAAAGTTTAAGAGCTGGGTAAGAACAAAGAGGTGGGGTGTGAATATTAACCAGCTTTACAACTGTGCCCCCTGCCCAGCCGCAGCATGGAAAAGTGGGTCTTATACACTTGATACCACACCCACACACATGTATCAAACAGCCCTGGGAAGAGCCAAGCAAGCTAATGATGAGTGATGAGTAGGAGACTGCCCAAGGGTGACCCATCGATGTGAACAATCAGTTATTATGATGCTGGGAGAGAGACTTCGTAAAACTCTGCCTCATGCACAGTCCTACTCTCTTGTTATGTTGAGGGAATCTCCAAAATTCAGAAGGATGAAAAAGGTCAGGGCAGGGTCCAGAGCAGCTATGTAGCATGACCTCCAGTTTCCTTCTATCTCCCAGGGTTCTCACACCCACGGCTTCTGCAATGAAAACTTCACCTCAACTCTCTGCCTTTAAGGAATGTCATCTCAACTTCTGTTCACGTTTCTCTTCCTCATCCTATCCCCCCTCCCCCAAACAACTCATATCTGATCTTTGCTTTGTCCTTTCATACTTTTGTTTTAGATAACAGGATAAAGCAACTGACGCAGACACTGCTGATGCTGCACCCGATACTTTCTTATCCCACCTCTGAGTTCACCTATAGCCGCAGTGGGCAGTCCTGCACAATATGCCCACATCAGGTGCTCCCATCCTGCTGTCCTCTGCCTGGAGCTTTCTCCTGTGGTGCCTTATGAGCTTGCTCAGCCCCTATACACTGCGTTCTGGGTAGGTCAGGGATTAAACACCCCAGAGGCAACCCTCAACCACCAAGGGATAGATGTCAGGGGATAAGGACCTGGTTTTCAAAGGAATAGTCCTGATGTGTATGCATTTCTCACATTTCCTTAAAGTATCTCCAGCTGCAGGGAGGCCCAGTTGCCAACAGCAGTAATCCTCTCTTTAACACAATTTTTGTTGGCTTTTCTCCCTTCACTGTCTGACTTGCTCTTCTACCTCCTCCCACATCCCTGGAATCACTCCCCACATCAACTGCCTGCATCAGAGTTCTTGTCTAAGGGTCTGCCTTGGGGTAAAACCCAAAAGAGACATTACCTATTCCATCTGTCAACAAGTCATTGTGTTATTGGGCTGCTCCTTTACATCACACTTGAGTGCTTACAGATGCCCTCTCTAGAGAAATTTTTAAAAGAATCTCTTCATTTAAAGGAGTGACAGCAGAGTTAGAGATTTGGGGCCCAACTGTAGACCATAGAGAAGACACTTGAGGCACATGACACCTATAAATATCCCCAAACCCACCCCCTAAGCCCATACTTATGGGATTTTGCCCCATATGAAGATGAGAACATGCTGTCCCATGCTTACATTTACAACCACAAAAAAACAAATGGAGGTTTTATGCCTGGACAAGCTGCTTTGTTCATTAGAGAAAGATACAAATTGCTTTTTCTTCATGGGGTCAATTGGAACTGCACACGATGAATGTGGTAAAGGCTGAGGGAAGTCAAAACTGGCACGACTAAATACAACCATTGATGGATGACCTGTAATGAACCAAAGTGGTCAAGCAGCGTTCGAAATATGCCTACAAGCCTATAATTCAATTTAAATGGGAAAACTTTTTAAAACCCAAAACTTCTCACAGCTTTTATTGCACCCATATAAAGAAATGTTGAGTTTAATGTGGAAATAAACTACATTTACATTTAAAATACATTATACCCAGAGTAGGAAGAATAGTACAGTAATAGCATATTGGCAAGAGTGCTGTTTGTCTTTGTGTAAATTTATATTCCTACATTTTCCATCAGCTTTTCATCTTCTAGATTTCTTATAATGCATCAATCTTTTAATATATTGTGTTCTATTTGTTTGTTTGTTTGCTGATTTATTTTTTACTAGATTATCAGTTTATTACAAAGGATATTCAAGGATACAAATCAACTGCCAGATGAAGAGCTATATGGGGCAAAGTCCCAAATAAAGGAGTTTCTGTCACTGTGGAGTTTGGGGCCTAACATGGTGGCACATGGAAGTGTTCTCATTCCCAACATGGAAGCTCCTTGAACCCTCTTGTTTTGGGTTTCTTGGAGGCTTCATTACATAGATATGATTGATAAACTCATTGGCCACTGGAGGTTTATTCCACCTCTAGCCCACTCCCCTCCCTGGAAATCAGGGGGTGGGACTGAAAGTTCCAACTCTCTATTCATAACCAGGTTACCTGGCAACAAGCCTTCATCCTTAGGTGCTTTCCAAAAGTCACCCCATTAACACAAGCCCAGTGGTGGTGGAAAGGGGCTTATTATGACTAATAGGAAACTCATTGCATGTTGATAGCTCTGAAGTGATTTCAGGAACTGAGGACAAGAGACCAAATATAAAACAATGTTCCATTGCTCAAATCGCTCAGGAAATTCCAAGGGTACTGTGAGCCAGGAACCCCCAATGAAGACAAAATAGACATGAGGGATATATTTTGGTCACCTGAATGACCTAATATTCTCAAGTTATAACACCCTTATGTGAATTTATACCAGCTTAACTTCAAGAGCATATCAAAACTCTGCTCTTCACAGCTCTGATCCCACCAGGTTATTGATGTCACCAAATTACATCTGTATGCATTGTGTGTCCCAAAACACAGATTAATAATTGTTTTTATCATGCATTCATCTCTTAAGTAGAAAACACAAAGGAGAGCTACAGACCAATGTTACAATAGCACCAGCTTTTATAATCGTTCGTGCATTTACTTTGAGCAGAGATCTTTATTTCCTCATAAGGCTTTGAGTTACCACTCAGTGTCCTTTCATTCCAACCTGAAGAACACCCTTCATGCAGGGCAGGTCTAGTGGTAAAGAACTCTCTCAGCTGTGGTTTATCTGGGAATGTCTAAATGTCTCCCTCCTTTTTAAAGGATGGTTTTCCCAGGTATAGGATTCTTAGTTGACAGCTCTTTTCCTTCAATGCTTTGAAGACATCAACCCACTGCCCTCAAGTCTGTAGTTTCTGATTAAAAATCTGCTCAGGAACTTATTGGCAAAAATAGGATGAAAGATAACTCTTCTTGGCTTTACAGATGTTCCTAATATACCTTATCTGGTCCTATGTAACAGAACATTTTCCTATAATATCATGATATCAGTTCAGTTGCAGCATCATTTTGAGACCAGAGTTTAAGAAAAAGGAATTGAATATTTTAAGTGCAGACACTATAAGGTCTTTAAAAGACAAAAATTATGACAGATTTTCAAATTATAAATGAAATGGTCACTGTAGCATCTACAAATTTTAATTTCTAATGAAGTAAATATCAGCTTTTAATATTCCACATAAATAAAAAGCTCTTCGAGGGCTGGCCGAGTGGCTCAGTTGGTTAAGAGCTCGCTCAAGAGTTTGAGCTCTGAGCAACAGCGGTTGGATTCCCGGCCCAAGCTGAGCAGCCGCTGAGCTGCCAACAGGTGGCAGGATGGCTCAGCTTTAAAAAATAAATAAATAAAATAAAATAAAAAGCTCTTTGGGGTCTTTTTCTTTTCTTTTCTTTCTTTTATTCTTTCAGAGTGAAAGGGTCTTGACACCAATAAGTGAGAAAACCACTGTGGCCTATGCCCAGCCTTGAGTGTTTATATCTTGAGCTCATAAGGCACCACTGTGATAGAATTACAAAAACTCCTATATAAGGTCCTGGCTGGGCTGAGATTTTTGTCCCTATAGCCCGGGAAGCTGATTTGTGGGGACCTATTGGACTGGACCAGTTAGCTTGTTTTCTCCTCTTTTATTTTTTTTTCTGTTTAGTTTTTTCTTTTGTCTTTACATTTTTTCTCGAGGTAAAGGGCCACACCATCAAAGTAAGGCCCTTCCCTTCCTCAGACTTGAACAGCCCTGGGCCTTCCCCAACCCACAAGTTTCAGCCATCAGGCCAGAAGACCAGAGAGCCAGCCAGTTCTCCAGTCAGCCTGCAATCGAGGATCACCACTTCCAAATACAGCCTGGAATCCAGCACCCACATTCCCCAACCCAGCCTGGAATCTAGGACCAGCCCTCCCCAATCCAGCCTGGATTTGAGGACAAGCACTCCACAACCCAGTCTGGAATCGAGGACCAGCTCTCTCCAACCCAGTCCAGAGTAGAGGACTGCCACACCCAGCCTAGCCCCCCCAGCGTGGCCCTTGGGGGTCCCGCTCCACCCAAAGCACCAAAAGCAGCAGATGCAGTAGTGGAGCCCCAGAGGGAACAAACATGGAAAACTCCCTTCATGCTGGGCATCCTGATGGTGTGACCCCAGCCTCTTCCTTAGGCCATAGCCAGGTCTGTCAGAGGGTGGCTAGGAGGTTCTTGACCATTATTTTAAGCCACCTCTGCTGTTGGCCATCCACCAAGAAACAAAATGTGAAACGGAACCAAGTAAAACCAATATAATGTTTAAATTGTGGATGATCAAGGCAGGGCCACACTCAAATTCTCTAGGAAGGTCAAGCCGCTCTCCCTGCATATTAAATGCTGAACTCAAAAATTTGGGCCGGCTGAGTGGCGCAATGGTTAAGAACTGGCTTGGGATGCCAGAGGGCCCTGGTTTGGATCCCACATATGAGGGCCAGTGACACTGCCCTCCACAACTAAGATGTTGAACAACAGCTCAACCTGGAGCTGGGCTGCTGGGAGACCCCAGCAACAGCGTAGGCTGCAGCCCCTGCGGCAGTGGGTTGCCATGGGCTACCGTATGTAGCCAGCAGCCAGCGTGAGCGGCCAGCAGCCGCAGTGAACGGCCATCCAGAGGCAGGCGACTGATCTGCCTCATCCGGGAAGAGCGCAATAATGGTGCCAACTTGGGCCGGTGAAGCAACGTCCTCCACAACTAGACTGAAGAACAGAAGGACAGCAACTTGTCTGTTCCCCTTCCCCCAATTCCCCAGCGCTGTTCCCATCCCCCCAATTCCCCAATAAAAATCTTTACCAAAAAAAAAAAATGCTGAACGCCAGAGAGGCCAACCACATGGTGGAGGAAATCGGCCAGAGGGTGGACGCAAGCAGCTGGGGCTAGGAGCAGTGCAAGAAGTACACGCTGTGTGTGAAGGACTGGGTCCGGCAGATGATGGAGGAGAGCAAACTGCCCCAGCATTCTCTGCATAGGATTCAAATCAGGATGGCATTCGGCATGTCTTTGGCCTTAAGAAGCATTGTACCCAAAATACCTGGTGAGCTTGGAGAACAGCCTGGAGCCCCTTGGAAGACAAGAGGAGAAGCCGCCCTCACTGCAGATCCACCCCTCGCCCCCACCTGAGTGAAACTTCAGAGGCCGAACTGTTGTTCCTGGGGCCCTTGTCCTCACCCCTGCTCTTTTCTTCTATGTTTGTGGGGTGTGGGTGGTTCTTGTTAAAGTACTGGGTTCTTCCAAATCTTGTAATAAATTAATGCTCCAGAAATAAAGATGTCTCAGGCACTCTGTTTTGCACCTCCCTGCACAGAGTTGGGGCTGTGCATCCTCCAGGTTGAGAAGCGTGTAATCGTATAGTGCTTGAACTTAATCAGGACAACTAATGGAAAAATGACTGAAGACAATGATCACGGTAACTCCCAATAGCAGTGAATGTGGTTCCAAAGGGAACAGGCTGTGAGCCATAAGCTCCCAGAGGAGGGGGAACATCACACCCTCAGGGCCACACAGAGAAGCACCAGGATCACTCAGCAGGCAGAGGGAACAGAGGGATCTGTGAGAGATTTTCCTTCCTGGGTCCTCGATGACGTCAGCAGAAAGCATCTCTCTTCTTACCTTTTTGCTTTGCTTTCTTCCCTCTGTGCTGCTGTCATTCTCAGGTGGGCTTTCCCTTTATGGAAACAACATGGCTTGTATATTTATTTATTGAGCAACTACCATATTAAAGACACAATGCCAGGCCCTCAGAGATGAGTTGTGTACAGTTCTGGCTTTCCATGAGCTTGTGGTCTAATAGGAGAGTGAGCTAACACAAAGGATTAGATTTTCAAATCAAACTTACGTGAATCCGAGATTTTACCCACTATCAAGCTTTATTAATAATTCAAGAGTACAACATTCAGGAAGCACAGACAAAGTCGAGGGAGGTCTGGAATCTTCCATGTGGCTCCTCACCTTCTTCTTCCACACTAGACACGTGCTTTCTGCCCCAGCATAGATGAAGTCTCTAAGTGAGAGTCATGGGTCACCTCACATAAAGGGAGCATAGAAGTTATGACATGTCTCCATTTTGTACCCAAGAAAACACTGTAGTTCATAAGACATCCTCCAGGGAACCATGCTTCATAAATCCATAGGTCCCAGATATGTTTCCCTAAGCAAACCTAGCCTATTTCCCAGAGACCCAGTTATTGTGTTGACAAGGAGATTCAGTCTGGTCACCTATCTTCCTTTCTTTTCCTTGGAAGCATCACCCAGTAATGGGGAGCGACAGTGGATCACAGGCCAGCTGCTTCAACTCCTTTCTCTCCAGGGAGATAGAATATATGCACAAATAATTACAAGACCCAACAGAAATCAGTAACTGTTGTAAGGGGTCAGGCAGTGACTGGTATAGAAGTCAGAGGGTGGTACAATATAGAAAACTCTATTGTCTGTGAGAGTTCATTATGCACATTTTAAATTACCTGAAATTATGGCTCCTACTTATGATGGGCATATCCAGGGAGACCCAGAGACCAGTTGTGTCCATTATTTGAAGATCTGAACCAACCAAATGGAGATATAAAAGTCCAAAATCTTCAAAGACTACAGGAGACTGGGGTGAGTAGTTATGTGGTGGAAGATATGGTTTGAAAGGCAAGTGCGGTTAGATTGTGACATTCCTTAGGTAATATCTTAAAAAGGGTTGTTCCCCTTCAATCTCACTCTCTTTTTCTATGCTTTTCTTCTTCCCTTCCTTCCCTTCTTTTTCTCCCTCTTTAATTCAGTAGAAGTCTTGATGTAGACACAAATAAGTATATTTCATACCATATCATAAAGATCTTTCTATAATCTATAAATTATAAAATAAGCTCTAAATTTTCTTTGTGTGTGTGTGTGTTTCTGTATAACAACTGATAATTTTTTTAAGCAAATATTTATTGAATACCCCCATGTGGTGCCAGGCATTATGCTTGGTGTTTGTGATACATCCATGAACAAAATAAACAAAACCTCTTCCATTGTGAAGCTTAAATTCTATCAGAAGAATATACTCGTAGACAACAATCAAGAAACATAGTTGATAAGTAACTTATATAGTTTTTTTAGAAAGTCATAAGTGCTATAGAAAAAAGAAAGGGGAATAGGAATGCTGAGATGGTGGCTGAAATTTTAAGGCACGTATTTACTCTATGGTTAGAGGGATAATGGGGTGAAGGGGAAAGACAGGTGAGAGAAGCTTATAGGCCATTTGAAAACTTTGGGTTTTATTCGGAGAGAAAAGGGGAACCATTGGAAGAAGAAGGTTTGGGGCTGAGGAATGCTGTAGTCTGATTTATGCCTGTTGTGTTGAGAAGACTGTGGTGATCAAGAGAGGCAGGAAGACCAGGTAAGAGATTATTGCAACAATCCAGACAAGAGATGAGGTGGTGGTAGCAATGAAGATGATGAGAAGTGATCAGATATGGATGTATCTCAAAGGTAGAGCCAAGATTTCCTGATGAATTAGATACAGCATGTTCGACAAAAAGAAGTCAAGGATATCACCAAACTTTGGGGTGTAAGCACGTCGAAAGTTGGAATTACCATCAACTGGAATGTAAAATTTGGGAATGGAGCAGGTTTGAAGAGTGTATTGATTATTAACTGTTGTTTCTCAGCCCACTTACCTGGGTATGCTCTGTACTCCTGGGGCTAGGCATCTGCAAACTATATTTCCCAGATTCCCCTACTATTTAACTTCCTCTTAGAAGGCAACAGATCAGAAGCAGGGAGGAAGACAGAATATTACTGCTTCTGGTACAATGTGATAGTTGCTAGCAGTTGCTGAAATGTGAGTGGGTCGGGGTGATTCCAGAAGCCAGCAGCCCACTCAGGGCAGCAGAATTCCCATAGCTTCAGCACTGACCCAGCAGCCCTGATAAATTGCATCTCCAACAGTACAGGCTTGTGAGCTCCAGCATGAAAGAGATAGCAGCTCCTGACTTCTGAGTACCACCCCTTTTTCCTTTATTGCCTCCATACCACCGCCATCTCCAATTTGCAGGCCTTCCAGTCCTTCCAAGACCTATGAAACTTCCCTATATTGAAAAGTGCATAGTGCTGATTTTATTTTCCTGAATGGACCTGATTGACACTAGGGGAAGACCACAAGTTCAATTTTGGACCTTGTAAGTTCAAGAAGCCTATTAGAAACCCAATAGTTGATGCCAGGTAGGCAGTTGGATGTATGAGTATTAGGAGGTGAGGTTGCTCTTTTTTCTTGGACAAGAAGCCTGGGTTAGAAATACACTTTCATTTTATATTGGCGATATTTGAAGTTATGACACTGGAGGAGATGACCGGGAATGAGTATAGATCAAGCAGAATCTTAAGGACTGAGCCGTGAAAGCTCCAACATTAAGAGAGGAGAAGGATCTAGAAACCTAGTATTATCGTTTAGCATATAATGACTTAATTCAAGTTAGTTGTCTTCCTGAGTCTCATTTTCCTTATCTGTAATAAGCAAATAATAACACTGACAGCAGAATGGCCATGAGAATAAAATCATATATTTGCGAAGTACCTGATACGCAGTCAACAGTAAAAGCACAAGTTAATTCTATCCCCTCATCCTAAGTTCTTAGATATCCATTAGGCAAATAATCGTATTTTAACATCAGATCATTTCTAAATATAGAGATGATGAAAAACCTGAAGTGTTTTAACTCAATAAGGCAGTGAGCCATGAAGTTATAAACAATGTTCTCATGAAGGGAATGCTCAAACAACCAGAACCTCAACTTGTCAAACTCGACCCAGGTCGTGCTTAAGCAACAGGTTGAAATATTAGACACAAAGATGCCATTGATTACCCTCTGCTTTTGTTTGTTTTATTGTTCATGATCAGATTGATTGCACTGGACATGTTTCAAATTATTGGATGGATTCCAGCCCATGCTTTTCTCTGTACAAGTCCATTGGCCTTTCAGAGTTACCTTTGGTGCACTTGGGTTCAGGTTACTTTTTGGAGTCATCTCACTTTCTTTGACTCAACCTGGCAAATCTGTTCCTCACATGCTTTAAAGTTTGTTGGTGGACCTAGAAGTTTCCTAGGTGTGAATGAGCTGGAACCTGTTTCTGCTCCTGAAAAGGCTTTGGCTGAGCAGCTTAAACTTTATTGCTTATGCTTATGTTGTATCTGTGAGACAGGGCAGGAGAGTTGTATTGGTTTACTAGGGCTGCCATAGCAAAGTACCAAAAACTGGATGGCTTAAACAGCTTAAATGTATTGTCTCACAGTTCTAGAGGTTACATGTCCAAGATCAAGGTGTCAGCAGGTTTGGTTTCTTTGGAGGCCTCTTTCCTTGGTTGCTGATGGTCACCTTCTCACTGTGTCCTCACATGGTCTTTCCTCTGAGTGTGCGCATCCTTGGTATCTCTTTGTGTGTTCCCATTTCCTCTTCTCATAAGGACACTAGTCAAATTGGATTATAGCTCACCCTATTATCCTCACTTCAACTTAATCACCTCTTTTAACACCTTATTTCTAAACACAATTACATTCTGAGTACTGGGTGACAGGGCTTCAACATGTGAATTGAGTGGTAGGGGAAAGGGGTGCAATTAAGCCCATAACAAGGGCTGACTTAGAGACTTAGGAAATAGGATCCCATTTGGGGCCTTAAGATACTGGGTAGCTTTTTGCCGAGGCAAAAAAGGATACCCAAAAGATAAGGCTCTAGGAACCCAGGAGGAGTATGCTGCCGTATAAATTGCGGAGACTCTCAAAACCAGGTATTCTTGTAAAAATAAGATGAACTGACCCACAGACAACCCTCTTAATTTTTCCTGGGCTTATTGATAGCCATATGTTTTCAGGGTAAGAGATACTCCTCCAGGTTGGCACACATAGCTCCTCATTCTGCTCATCACAGAATCAGGAGTGATTGATTAATTAATAGTGGGAGTTCAGTCAGGGAACCCAGGAATTCCCCTCTGATGTGATTGTCAATAGTGACTGGCACACTTTCAGTAGAGCATCCAGCTCTTTCTGTTACAATAAGTGACTGAAATATGTTGCATCCTTGAACTTACTTGCAGTTGCCACGTGGAGAGTGCGAGACAGAGAAAAAGCAAGAGCAGATGAGCCGGAGTTTTAGAAATCGTAACCAGAGCACTGAGGGTAACTGAGAAAGTGGCTTTTGTGTCTCTCCACCATCACACACTCCTCCCCTGAAGAGTTTTCTTCCCTGAACTCCATTGACCTGGAATGGAGTTGGTATTGGCCTGAAAACAGGGCCAGAAAACTTTTGTTCTTTTCAGTCTCTTCTATATCCAGCTCCTTAGGAGAGGTTGCTCAACCTTTCCTCAGAAAGGGTACCTAGTTCATTCAGGGTGGTAATATTTAAGGTAAGTGATGCTAGCTGCTGTGCCAGATAAACCCCAGATCTCAGGGACATGGCACGTTAGAAGATCCTGATCAGCAGATGGCATCCATATGGTCCTTTAAAGATTCAGATGCCTTCCATCTGTGGTTCTCACCTTCAGGGTCTCAGAACCATTTACATTCATATAGGGAAAAAGAAGGCTCACAGTTGGCCAAGCCTACGAGTGGCACTCGTTACTTCTCATCATATTTCCTTGGCTAGAACTCCTCACCTAACAGCTAGGGAGGCTGGGAAATGTAGTCGGCCATGTGCCCAGGAAGAGGAGGAGAACATGGTCTTCATGAGCACCTGTTGTCTCTGCCACCTAGGTCCAGCAGGAAATACCAATTGTTTCCTAATTACTTCCACACAGAATTTGGGCACATTATGTAAATTAAATAAGGATCACAAAACAGCCAAAACTAAGACTCTCCAATTCTGATGTAACTTGTTGAGAGTTATCAGGCATTAATCCCAAAACAAGAACAAGGCCTTTGGATCACAAAGGCTTAGATTCAACCTCTGGCTTCACCCCATTGTAGTTATGTGGCCTTGGGTTAAGTTCCTTAAACCTCTCAGGACTTCAGTTTTTGCATCTGACATGTATCAGTGTAAAATTGATCATAATGGTACCCTTTTCCCAAGGCTGTTAAGACGATTAAATGAGATCATCGTTATGTGAAATGCTCAGTCTAGTGCCTGCAGGCAAGGAAGGGAAGCTATTACTATTAAAATAAGTGGCAGAGCCAGGATTAGAGCACAGTTTGCCTGGCACTAGTTCAAATCTTTTTCCACTATGCTATTTACTAGAAACGGGGCCAACAGGGGTGCACAAGCGGTAATTCCATCTTTCTCTCATGGACTACACAGGCTCAGGGGAGAGCAGGGTCTTTTCTGCGCATCACTCCCTTGATCCCAAGACACCATCCCTGCTAGATGGTGTATGTCACTCAACACCTCTTTACACAAGTGTCAGAATTATTGTTGTAAGGGGTGCTGGCTGGAGGAGTCATCCTTGGCTCCATCTAAATAAAAACCGAGACCCAGAGGACAGGGAAGAAATGGAGACAGAAGAGGCTTTGCTTCCCAGGCATTGACTCCCAGGGGATGTGCATTTGCAGATGGGGACAAAAATCAAACTTGAGGTTAAAGACCAAAGACATTAGACTACACTTTTTGCTGCCCCAGCAGCAGTAAAATGATCCTGCTATGTATATTGATGACAGGCATGTTCCCTTTCTCAAACAGCCAGGAGAACATACAAAGGAAGCAGTCCTCTAACAATGGGGGTTCTCATCCTTAGCTGAACTTGAGAATCATCTGGAGCCTAATAAAATACCAGTACACTGTCTCCACTCCAGACTTACTAAATCTAAATACTAGGGATGGAGCCCAGGCCTCTATATTTTTGGTGCCTAAAATGATTCTAATGTGCAGCCTAGTAGTCTAAATTAGGAATATACAATTGAAAAACAATTTGACAGATTTAATACTGCCATTGAACATAAAAACACATTTGGATCTATATTAGTTTCCTATTGCAGCTGTAACAAACTGTCACACATTTAGTGGCTTAAAACAACACAGATTTATTATCTTACAATTACAGAGGTCAGAAGTCCAACATGGGTCTTAACTAAAATCAAGGAGTTGGCAGGACTGCATTCCTTCTGGAGACTCCAGGGAAGAATTTGTTTGTCTTTTCCAGCAACTTGAAACTACCTGAATTCCTCAGATCCTGCTCCCTTCCTTCCTCCATCTTCAAAGCCAGTAGCGGGCCGCCGAGTGGCTCAGTTGGTTTACGAGCTCGCGCAAGAGTGCGGGCTCTGAGCAACAGCGGTTTGAGTCCTGGCCCGAGCTGAGCAGCCGCTGAGCAGCTAACAGGTGGCAGGATGGCTCAGCTAAAAAAAAAAAAAAAAAAAAACAAAGCCAGTAGCATGTTGCGTCTTCAAATCTCTCTCTCTGCTTCCATTGTCACGTTGTCTTCACAGACGCTTATGAGGACCCTTCCAATTACCTTAGGCCCATCTGGATAATCTAGGATAATCTCTCTAACTCTAGTTCTCTAATTTAATTACATCTGCAAAGTGTATTTTGTCACTTTATAAGGTAATGTTTTCACACGTTCCAAGGATTAGAATGTGGGCATCTTTGGGGTTCATTACTTTGCCTACCACAGATCTTTAAAGAGCTGGAGAAATGGTAGGTAGGGACAGTCAAAATGAGATTATGTTTGGCTGCAGAGCTGAGTAAACTTCAAAAGCTGCCTAGATCCTGAGAATGACTTCCAGAGTACCCTACCACCCAGAAAAAAAGAAGATAGAACTCAGGTAAGAATTCTGTGTTGATTCTACTGCTGCTCACTCTTTCCCGTCTTGCTCCTTACCCAACTCCCCAGTAAAACTTTAGGTTTCTCTGCAGGCTACTAGACAATGGACCTATGTCAATTCTGTGGGGGGAAAATAGAAAATTATGGTTTTCCAATTTTATCAAGAAAAACATCATTTATAATCAAAACAGAGAAAGAGGCCCTAAACATGTGAATATGGTTGAGAAATGGAAGCATGGCCATTAATTTTGTTTCTTAACCCATAGGCATGCATTCACAGGCTGACATTGCTCTCCAATTGGAAATCTTTAAAAAGGAGCGAGAAACTGTTGCTATTCTGTCTCTCATCAACTGTGGGAATAAAACCTTGCAAACAGAAAGGTATCATGATGCAGAAACCTTTTCAGAAATTCTCCATGGTAAATATCCCATTTTCTCCATTATTTCTAATCACCCCGTGGATGAGAGATTTTCTTCCTTCTAAGGTCCCACCTTGTACTGCTTGCAATTGCAAAGGAGATACTTTGATAGATTACAAATTGTTTTCAGTAGCTGACCTAGACATAACATCACCACTTCCTGATTATATTGATGTGTGTTTCTATTATTTGCTTATTTGCGCCTCCAGAAACAATTCTTTTTTGTTGTTTTACTGTAAACAGCATAGCAAGGTCTCTGTATTAAATCATAATTATTTACCCATGCAGTTCATGCACCTTTGTCCCTGGAGAATCTGGTGACGTGAATTTACAGGAACATCAGGGTATTTCTCACCAACAGTTTCCTGTTATTGATATGCTTTTGTTTAGTTGTGATCTTTTTTTTTACTCATTCAGTTTCTCAAGGGAAAAATAAACAGGCACGTGACAATTATCACAGTCATGGGATATCATCTGGGGACCTCAAAATGTGTTTTCATCAGGGACTGGGCTCTCTGGCAAGGCCAAACATTGTGGAATTGTATAGACAGACAATTGGTTATCATTCATTTGTTCTCTTGGCTTTCCCACGTGCTTCAGATAGCTATCTTAGTGAATGTGTATTACATTATGTGGGAGAAATTCCACAGTCTCTAGAAAGAGCCTGTACTAAAATAGAAAACAATACAAGAGATTTATCAATGAGAAATAATTGATCTTTCTGAGCTTTAACATACAGGAATCCAAAGTTTGATTTTTCATCTGTCAAATAACAGTATCATTGATCTAATCAATATAGATTAGAACTCTTGTGAGCCAAAGTATTCATGCCAATTAAAGTAGAAAACTGTATTATTTAATTACTGAATTGAGACTTTAAAAAACTTGGAAAGATATGACATGTGCCCAAGTTTTTCAGTCTTGTTACTTAAATACACATTTATCATGATCTTCAGTGTCCATTTTAATTGCAATATGAGAATCTTTATCCTCAAAAACATTCAGGAAAACAGTGCTGTTTTTATAAATCCTCTTTTCTATATCTACATGCTTACAAACATGAGCTGACAGCAGCAAATGGCTTTCTGGAGCTTTAATGTTTAATTTGATGGCCCCTAACCACATGTGGCTATTTAAATCTAAATTAATTAAAACTAAATAACAGTAAAAATTCAGTTTCTTTGTCACTAGCCACATTCCACTACTCAATATCCTTATGTAGCTAGAGCCTTATGTAGCTAGAGGCTATCTATCATATGGAGAGCATATATTATTGAACAATTCTATCATTAAACTAAGTTCTATTGGACAGCAATGTTCTAAGATGGGATTCAAGGGCCGGCCGAGTGGCGTGATAGTTAAGAGCTGGCTTGGGACGCCAGAGGACCCCGGTTTGGATCCCACATATGAGGGCCAGTGACACTGCCCTCTACAGCTAAGATGCTGAACAACAGCTCAACCTGGTGCTGGGCTGACGTGAGTTGCAGGAGACGGCATAGGCTGCAGCCCCTGCTGCAGTGGGTTGCCATGGGCTACCGTGTGTAGCCAGTAGCCAGCGTGAGCGGCCAGCAGCCGCAGTGAGTGGCCGTCCAGAAGCCTGCAACTGATCTGCCTCACCTGGGAAGAGCGCAATGATGATGCCACTTGGGCCAGTGAAAAAACGTCCTCCACAACTAGACTGAAGAACAAAAGGGCAGCAACTTGTCTGTTCCCCTTCCCCCAATTCCCCAGCGCTGTTCCCATCACCCAATTCCTCAATAAAAATCTTTAAAAAAAAAAATGGGATTCAACTCGCATTCAAATCCAATAAATAGAAAGTTAATACCTTTAGTGATGACTATTTACTGATAAAAATTGCAGCTAAATTTTCCTTAGTTTTGAAAACTGTCCACTTTTATATTTCCTACAATGAAAGGGACCTTCTTAAACCCAACATCTCTTCTCTACATTTCTCTGGCTCCCTCAGTTTTTGTTCATTTCAGAGATAAGTTAATAAAGTGTATAGATCTGGTAAACCTGAAAAATGAGTCAGGAATATTAAAAAAGGATTGCTAAGAAATATTGTGTCCTACTGTGGCCAACAGATAATATGTCTGATCTTATCCATTTTTCTTCGCTCCTCCTTAAAAATGTCAAACTGAAGTGCAGGTTTAGGTGGACATCAAAACATGTAAATAGAGAAAAAGTCAGTTGTTTGAAAATTCCCTTTGCCCTTAACACCAGGCCTCTTCCTTCTGTGGTCTCTCAAATTTTATTACCCATCTCCTTACCCTAGCCTTACTTCCAGCCTGTTGATCCCTTAAATATGCTAAAAGAAAAACTGAGGGGAAGTCTCCAGCTCAGATTTTGAATCCTCAGCCTGCCACTTATCTTGATCCATGTGACCTTGGGCAAGCTACATCTTTCTGAGTGAAATTTCTCACTCCTAACAAAACGAGGGATTCCCCCTGAGAACACCTACTCCTCCAGGTTGCTATAGAGTCCCCATGGGATGACAGATATGACAGCACCATGTGAGTAGCAAAGCACAACACAAGTGCAAGTGGCTGTTATCACTAGCTATTTTACATTATTAGCCCTAAATATGGATCTGAAGGCCACAGCACCTGGGAGTCACATAGAAAGAGAAACTGAATCACTGATTCTCTCAATGTATAGAAAGCCCAAGAAAAATGGGACTTGTCAACTCATTGTAGCATCCTATAGCAGCATTTTCACCTTGTTTTAGAGATGAGAAAATCAGCACTCAACATTAAAACGTTTGTCTAAGACGACACAAGTCTTGGCCAGTCAGGGCCACTGGACATTGTACACTGAAGTTCCTTACTTGAAACAAATGCAATCTTATTTATATAATCTAATTATTTAAGTCATCTAATCTGGGTATTGTTTTCAAAATTCTATTCAATAAGAAGTAATATGAATGGAAGCATAACAGAATAAACAAAATCACAGTATAACGAGAAAGAACAGAGCGGAAACATCTATCCAACTAGAACATTTATAATTTATACACAGTTGGTTCTATTTTTCCACTTCAGCTTCACTAGAAGATTCTTTTCCAAGCAAAAAGAAAAATAACTTTTGTTCTATTGCTTTTGTACCCAGTCATCTCAGATTTGATACTAGAGAGAAGGATTTCCTTGTTGATGAAAGAATGATTAATTTTTAAGTTCATGAAATGGAACTCTTGCCAAGACTCTACCAGCCAAGGCAATTCATGCAACAAACCTCTGGCCAGGCCTCCAGCAAGTGCCTGCTGTTCCTCTCCACTGTTGGGGATTTACACCATCAGGGCATGTCAAAGCGCTAAAACCACTGCAGAGCCAAGTTCTCTGTTGAACACCTGAAGAGGGCATTGCTCTGTGGTTTCAATGGTTTCTCATTTCCAGCGTAAAATTTATCATTTGGAGGTAATTAACCTTGTTGTTCCTCAGTTTCTTCATCTGCAAATTGTCTAGCTTACAAGGGGTATTGTGAAGACTACACATATCATCCCATTTTACCTGCCAGGAAAGTGCTTGGCACATGATCGATACTTAATAAATGTATTTGCATAGTCAATTCAATTTAACCAGCATTTGCTGAATGTGCAAGACCCAGCTAGCACTGGGTGGGAATCAATGACAAACAAAATAGTCTCCACTATTGAGCTGTTTACTCTCCGGAAGGGGTGATAAAATTAGCATGCAAATGACAGTAACACAGGAAAAATAGGACAAGTGCATAAAAAGGTAAAAAGCAACCTTCTAAGAAGCACAGAGGAAGGAGAAACTGATGCAGGCTGGGGAGATTTCTTATGATTTCATGGAGTAGGTAGCATTGGCCCTAGCTTTTAAAGGGTCATAAAAGATTCATTGTGCAGATGAGAAAAGAGGGTATTCTAAGTGGAGGAAACAGAAGGAGCAAAACATGGGAGGCAAAAGTACGTTGTTTTAGGAAAGAGTGCGTAGTCCAGGGAGTATGAAAAGGGCTATGCATGAGGGGATCTGTGAGAGGTCAGGCTGGAAGGGAACGGCATGGACAAGGCTGTAAGGCCTTGAAGACCATGCACAGAGTTTAGACCTTGTAATGAAGGCCCGAGCCTCTCAGGCTTTCCCCTGTCATGGCACACATAAAAAACAGCCATGTTTGTACAGCACGCTGGAGTAAATGGACGAGACTGCCTTTGGCTGGAGGCCATAACCTGGAGCTCCCCAAGGGCCACGGGAATCAATATCCCAGCACATCTATAATTTATTTGTGACACAGCTGGATCCCATGGCATGTGGGCAGGAAGGGCATGAGGGGAAATCTCTGCTGTAAGCGACGGGGACTGGGGAGGCTTTCTGAACCGGGATATTACAGCACCAAAACTTATTAAATCTCAACCTTCCAAACCGTAAGTACATATGTCGTGGCTAAAACCTAGAGCGTGGTGAATGTCTGCAGAAAAAAGAAGTCATTAAACATTGGACTTCTGTTTGGCCTTTTATTTGCAAAGTAAATTGTTTAAATAAGGGTGCCTGACTTAATATATCTTAATACATAGAAGTACCATTTATATCCAACTTCCTGATGGGAAATGCAAGACTTATGAAATTAAAACATGTTCATGTCTGGATGGCCTAAATCAACACATCAGCCTTCCAGAATAGGAGGTTACAGAAACAAACTTGGTAATTGTTTTTCCTAACGGCAAATGTTTGCTTAAGTTCGGTTCTTTGGTTATAATATATTCTCAAATTTTCTGACACTTCTCTTTAGGGAAACTTTATATATGTGTACAAAACTGAAAATTATAAAGGAAAAAGCCTTGTATCCAGCCTGAAATATTCAAGCTTTGCTTTTTTAACTTTTTAACTCTTGTGTCTGACTGGGCTATTCAAACATTTTTCAGAATTCTTATGAATATTCAGTCATTTTACCTTTCCTTTATGTTATGCTCTACTGGTAACTTAGAGGAAGACCTGACATACATAAATCTAATGAATAAAAAAATGGAAAATAGAGTTGGACCTCCAAATTAAAGTAGGTAGTCATATTTTATTTTTGTTTATATGTTATCTTTAATGAAGATGGTGAAAACTAAATTTAAACATTTTAATGCAGAAAGATAGAAACATATATGATGATCTCTCCTCCGTCTCTCTCTCTCTCTCTCTCTCTCTCTCTCTCTCTCTCTCTCTCTTATTTAGGGAAGGAAGTTAAATTCCTACTTAGATGATGCTATCTTTCATTGTTTTATCTCAGAGATCAAAGATAATTTTAAATGGAATTGAACTGCTAAAAAACGAATTAATATGAGTTGTCAGATTAAATAAATATACTAATACACACTTGATAAAAATACACATATGTGTGTGGGTATACATATATGTATACATAAATGTATATAATAGTGGTGTGCTGAAGGCAGCCCCCACTGGCTCAAGAAAGCTGAGAGTATGTATCTCTTCCTAGCCCCTAGTCCAGTGACATCAAGTTGGTAGCTTGAAATTGGCTATGCTGGAATATTTGTACCATGGAAATCAGCAAACACTGCAAATTGGGCCTTCTTCTCCCCCCAAAAGCCAATTATTAAACATTTACCAGCACACATGAGTATATATGTATATGTATGTGTATACACACACACACAAGAATATGTATGTTTTGAAGGTGAAGTAGGGTAGAAACACATGAGAAGACACAAGAGAAAAGACTTTATTATATAGAAAACAACATGAGCAGTGACTGGAAGGTGGCAAAGTAAAGTGTATATTCCATGAACACAGACTCATGTGATATGGACAGAGTGAAAAGTGTTTCAGGAATAGAAGGAGAGGATTTTTGGGGACTGAATGTAAAAGACTTTTAAAGCTTTGCTAAAATTCTTTAACTACTGGTAAATCCTTGCAGACTTTCATCAGCAATAGAAATATATAATCTGATACACATTTGGTAAAATGAAGAACAAATGGGTGGACCAGAGATTAGAGGCAGTCAAACCAGTTGGAGCTATTTCCATGATCCATATCAAAGATGATGGAAACTGAATCACAGAAATAGCAGTGGGAGGGAAGGAATGCACAAAGTTGAGAGTGATTTTAGCATCAATAAGACTTGACAACTAATTTGAGGTGGAAAGTGAGGGTGGCAGAGAAGAAGAAAGTTATGAAGAATGTAAGAGATAGCTGGCTTGAGAAGGGAGATAAAAAGATCAATTGGGATGTAATTAATGACTGAATGCTGAGAGTATTCACACAATTGTGTGAATCTATTCTCAACATTGTATTAGTTAAAACCAACATCGAAGTCTTGTACTTGAAGGTCTCAAGTAGTAGTTGATTCCTCAAGTGATATCTGAAGAAACATTTGGTTTTTCCCGTATTAGGGTTTTGTCAGATGAATGAAGCAAAAAGAAAAAAAAAACAGAGATCCAAGCAAGTTTGGGGGATTGGCATGAGTGTTTTTGTTTGTTTTTTTTTTTGTTTTCTTTTTTAACTGATGTACCATGAAATCCCAGATGAATATGGAAGAAAGTGAAGACAAGGAAAGGCTGATGTATTTGGGACTGAAGTTCCCAGTATAGTTTAAGAGTGTTGATGAAGTGAGTAATTGGAAAAGCAGATTGAAAGGAGGGTAGACTTGTCAGACAGCAAGATGTCTGATTAATGGTTTTGAAGGTAGAGCAGCTATGAGTGATGATGATCTGAAGTAGACTGTGGATTTTGTGGGTAAAGAAAAGGGAAGAAAGCATTGTAGATAAGGAAGTCGTAGAGCTGAGAGGTCTTGGTGTTGGATGGATTGTCCGCATGGCTCCAAAGTGGCCTAAGATGACAATGTAAAGGAAACTTATAAGCCAAAAACCCAAGTCATTAATGCTTGAGGGAAAAAGAACCATAGGCTCGTAGATGAGCAGTAGGAGGCAGAAATGGTGTCATAGTTGAATGACATGATCCTAAGGTTATTGCTTCATTTTCACAAGCAGAAGAGGCATCCTCCAGGGTATCAGGTTATCAAGATTAGGAGTTGGCTAGAACGTCTAAATTTCCCAGCCTATAGAATTCTAAAGCCACCCTCAAGGTGTCTTTGCTTTTGCAGGTGGCTTATGTTTTTATGGTATCCTGTGCTTTTTAGAATGCTGATTATGGTTCTATGGCATTAACCCAGTCAGAAAATTAGCTTCTACTTTGAGTTCCACCTAGTAAAACTTAACTCACTCTAGGATTTGAGAGCATGGTAGACTTTCCTGAAAATTTTGGGTTTGTTTGGAGGTGATAGAAAACATATTTCCAATGAAGCTGCACAAGGAATTGCCAATTAAATCATAGTCATGACTGGCCTTGAAATGTCCCCCAGCTAACCCACCAGTGAGTTTGAGCTTCATGCCTCTTCATCTTCCCTGGTCTCAGCCTCTCTGCATCTTATTGGCTCCTCTCTCTCCTCCGTTCTTTCAAGTCTCCAACCCTATCCATTCTAAAAAATGGAATATTATTTTAATTGTTTAGATCAACTGACTAACATCTCCATTTCCAAAATGGGAGGTAGCAGGCTTCATTGACAGTTGAAGAGGTAGCCCAGTACCACTGAGCTGAAATCCAATGACCCTCTCCCTCCTCTCCTAGAGAAACAAATAAATTTGTTTCCTTCTTCCTGCAAAGGAATTCTTCTCTCTTCCCTAAAGCTATCAGCACTTCCAGGCTGTGAGGATCCCACCTTTTCCCCCTGATAGATTCCCCCCACCAAGGGGAATTCTGTTGTCAGATGTTCCAATAGTAATATTTTGTTCTATGCTACCACGTCTGTTTACTACATCTTACCACTCTTTCATCCTAGTCAAGGTCACTTCAGGGCTAGGAGTGGGCAATCTTCCAGTGTGGGCAATCAGTGTGCTCTGCCCACAGCAAGAACTAGAGAAAAACCAAAGTGTACCAGAGAAGTCACAAAGTCTTTACATGCCTATCAGTTACACCGCATCTTTTAGGGAAAGAAGCTTCACATGGCATTTTTCTGCCCAGATTGCTATAATTTTTACCACTGCCACTGAGTGAAACCAAGCCATCTACTGTTGCCACAGCTTAACTGACCAGAGGTCAATGACTGAACTAAATGGAAGGCAAGCATGAATGGGCTGGACGGGAGGGAGAAAGCCAGCCTCTTAGGGGTGATGTACACGAACTGATGTGCGCAATGAGAGCCCTGCATATTGAATTGTGGCACGCTGTCCCAACCCGACGTTTTCTTAGGGGAGTCAAAAGCTAAGATCAATCAAGAGAAAGTGGATGTTTCAAAAATGGTTTTAATTTTGGCAATATCTATCCACACTGATTGCCTTCCTCTCCTACTCTCAACCTCCACTATCCTGCTAAATCGTGTTTTTCTGTTAAATTAAAGGATGTACATTACTGTGGGCTCTCATTATTCAAGTAGAGGATAACAAGGTCTTACTAAGTCTGAAGTTACTCTGTCCTCCTTCTGAACAAATATAAGGTCTGAACATGCTTTAACTACTCTTTCAATATTATCTCCTATTGTATTATTGTCAAAATTTAGTTTTACCCTTTTTTAAACACATGTGCACACACAATGATAATTTTCTTTATGTCAATTTTTAATCAAATTACCAATCTTTAAAAAATTGATTTCTGTGTTCATAATAGCCTTTAATTCCATGTAATTTCTTTAGGTTCACTTTTCCTTTTGTTGAAGTGGATACAATAGCAATTCTTTCACTGAGGCCCTGTGGATGGTAAATTTCTTTAGCCCTATATGTCAAAAACTGCCATTGTTTTGCCCTCACCCTTGAATGAGAGTTTATCTGGATATAAAAAGTCTTGTTGATAGTCATTTTCACTGTAACATTGATCATACTATTCCAGCTTCTAGTGACATTTATGGCTGCCAAAAGTTCACTGCTAGACCAATAACTATATCAGACCAATTGCTATTCTTTTTAGAGTAATCTGTTTTTTTACTCTGGAAACTTTAAATTTTTTTTCTCTTTATTCTTAATGTTCTATAGTTTCACTATGATGTATCTCAGTGTAGATTTATTTATTTTTACCCTTGGAATACATTTTTTATCTGAGAGCTCATGTTCTTTTTTGATTCATCATTTACCTCCTTATTTACTCTTCTATACAATTCCCCTTGACCTCTTCTTCTAGAACGCCAATGAAGGAGAGGCTGAGAGCCTCCCATATGGGCTCTTCAGTGCTCATTAAGGTTTTTATTTGTCTCCATATGTTTCATTATGGCTGAATTGCTCAGTTCCATGTACTAATTCACAATCTCTGTCGCCAGTCCAAGGCTTACTTTATTTACTGAATATTTTATTTAATAATTATATTTTATACTTCCAAGATTCCCAAATGGTTCTCTTAACCATCTATTTTTTTAAATTAATTTTTTTATTGTTAGTTTCAGGTGTACAGAACAATGCAATAGTTACCCTTTTCACCCTCACCAGGTAACATCTCCCCTCCCCCCATCTATTGCCCTCCCACCCCCGATATCATGCTTATCTATTACAATTCCATTGAATCCGTTCCCGCTCTCTACTCCATGTCCCAAGGCTATATGTATATATAATTATAGTTGACATACAGTATTATTCAACATCAGTTTCAGAAATACAATGCGGTGGTCCGGCATCTACATCGACTATGAAGTGGACTCCCCAGGAGGACATGGGTCCATCTGGCCCCCTAAGAAATACTTACAACATTATTGATTATATTCCTCAGACTGTCTTTTTCTATCCCTGAGGCCATATTACAATTATCAATTTGTATTGTCTCATCCCTTCCCCTTCTCCTTCATCCCCACCCCCTCCCAACTGACAACCCTCAGTTCTTCCTCTGTGTCTCTGAGACTATCTCCATCCACTTCTCCCATCCATTCAGTTCCTTAGTTAACCATCTATTTTTAACACATTTCTTTTTGTTGCATGCATTTATGTATTTCTGTGTAGTAATTTAAATGTCTATTTAGGTCCTCAGGTTTTATGAGACCTATTTTATTTTTAGAAAATTAATATTTCAATCATTGATTTCATTGAATAGACATTCAATGTCATTCTTAGCATGTATTTTGAAATTCTGGCATGCAGGCATATTTTTGAATGGAGAGTTTTAGGATTTTGTTTTTGTGGGTTTTGTTCTCTCTCTCTTCCTCCTCCATACTTCCTTCCCTATTTAGTAGTTTTGTAGTTGAGTTCATCAGGTGCCACTGGCCCTGCACAAAATCTAACAGGTCAGAGAGCTCACACAGGGATAGTTTTTAGAGAGAGTGCAGCTCCATCCACCCATCCAAAGGATATCTTGGTTCATAAAACTACATCAGCAGGTATTCCCTAGCCCAGAAGTTTTTTTTAACCATCCATGGCTTCTAGCAGAAGTTTCAACCTTCTTTCCCATCTGCAAAAACCCACCCTATCCTTTCATTTCAAGTGAGTCTGAATCCTGTCCTGTCTTTCAAAATGCTTTTTTGTCCCCATTATCCTTGTAAGACCTAAACCTCCAGCTCCAACCCAGATGTGACTCAGCAGGCTCATGGCTTTATTTAGCCCTGCTCACCACATTCAAGTGTGAGGATTTTATAAGGATTATTCATGAAGGTATTTATCTTATTTTTTAATCTGGCTATGTCTTCATTTATTTTCTCAGTATATGTATTTGTCATAGAAAGGATTACTCAAGCATGAATTTACTGAGCCATTTTAACGAAAATCTTTTATTACTTTTGTATTCAAGAACAAAAAAATGTATTTACATTTTTTTTAAAAAGTAACATAGTTCTTTCAAATCTTAGCTCTATTAAAAAAAACAAAAATGGGAACTCATTTTAAGTTGTAAACAATAACTTTGTAATTTAAAATTTTAACATGTTTTTCTTTCTTCTGTTAAAGTTTTTATCCCTGGAGACATTTTTAAAATGTTGGTGGCAATGTGGTTTTACAATAATTTTGGTTCTTGACTATTAAGTTATAAATATATTTGATTTAAAACAAAACAAAACACAAACATCCAATATAAAATAAAACATAGTCCTGGCAATGCACTCTGAATGAACTAAATACTAGGGTGAACATAGTAAGTGTAAAGTTAATGACTGGTTTGGAGAACTGCAAAAATATATGCCAAGATTCTCCATTTAAACTGTAGAATAGGAAATTCAAAATGTGTCTAACTATGAATCTTTTGGCCAAACATTTTTAAATGCAATCATTCCTTTGGCAAACACTCCATTTGAAGAAAAAAAAAAATAGAAAGCACTCAAAAGTAATGTGAAAATCTTTACCCTAATATTTATCCCAAACATATTTAAAATTTTGCTTTCTTTTCTAACTTTGCTTACTTCCACATTTGTGCAATATGCTAAAGCAAACAAACTCTAAATCTAACAGCAGAAATGGAGTTAATGACTCCTGGTTTTTTTTCATGAAGAATTTTAATCTTCCCCAGAATTACTGATTTCTTTACTATGGCTGGTTACGCACTCTCTTTCTCCCTGTTCTGAAATCTTGCTAAAAAAGACTCCATACTACTTCGCCCAGATCCAGTAAAATGTAACATGGGCTGCAGATGTAACTACAGTATCAGTAATAGGCAAATCTGCAGTCACGAAGCACCCCAACCCATACTTCTTCAAAGCCCTAAATGTCAGTTCACCTTACTCTGACACATCTTCTATTGTCTGCTGCACAGGGCCACACTTCCACAGAGATTATTAAGTAATAGTGCGGAAAGGCCCACCATCAGACCTCTGCCTTTGCAGTAGATGGGTCATTTCTGGCAATCATAAATTTCTACAGAGAGGAGGCATCTGCCATAAATTCCTGTGTAATTTTAAATATGTCGTTTAACTGTCCACTGAAGAGACCGTGATATCACTCCCCTGACCCATCTCACAGGCTTGTGTAAGGATCCAAATGGTGTTATATTTAGAGGAGCTTTGAGGACTGAAAATTCTCTATACATATAAAAGTATTATTTGTGTTTATCCAGGACTGGTTATGAGGTCATACCATGATATAATAAATAGCCTGACAGCTCCAATTTCCTGCCCCTGGTACTCATCCTCATTGTTTCAGCTCTGGACTATATCTACCTTGACAAAGCTAAGAGGGCGCTTCTTCGCCTGTCATTCTATGTCCATCACACTAGTACACTGTGCTTGTGCACAGTTATGAGCACAAACATCTACTTATTTGCTACAGCAGAAAATTGGTCTCCTGTCTATAGCACTAATGACCTTGCACGTCTGTTGTGAGCCTGCCTCCACAGCTTCATCTTAAATTCCTCCACTCCTGGATCCATTAGTCAAATAGGATTACTTATTATAGAATTCCCTGTTTGGGCATGATCTCACACATCTCCATGCCTTTGCATATGCTGTTCCCTCCTCCTCAAACTTCCTTGACCTACATCATTTCTGACGAAACTCCTACACATCTCAGCTCATCTTCTCTGAGATGCTTCCTTGAGTCCCTAGTAGACTTGGACACACTTCACTTCAGAGCTTAGCCCACTGTATTATCCTTTCTCTGTAATAGTCTGTCTTCCTGAACTGTGAGCTCCCTTTGTAGATCCAGGATCTGGTTCATAGAAGGCAACTAATACATTTATTGAATGAATAAATCAGTGAAAAGGAATTTTTGTGAAAAGACCAGAGTTGATCAGTAGGGGCTGGGTTCATTCATAACTAAGCACTTACTGCTCTTCTAATATGTGTGAAATGTTGGACCAGGCTTATCAAGGATACAAAATGACCTTTCTTTATGGTGCTTTCATTTTGTTCAGGGTGGTAACACATCCAAATAACAATTCAAGGCAAATCTTCAAACCATTCTCACTTTTCCCAAGTTCTTTTTACAAAGGAATTTTTCTATTTTTACTGTGTGGACACTTTGGACCTTCCAAGTACAGTTTCTTTTACTTGGCCTAAAATTAAATTTAAGTAGTCCTGATGGAGTTGTGGTGCCTTTTCTCTGGTTCCTGTCTATTGTTTGCAAGAGCCCATGGGTATAGTGGTAAGCTATCGCAATACCCAGGAGATGCCACACAACACTGAAAAATATTTTTTGATTGTGTCTAAATAACAAATAGCAATGGACTCCTCAGCCATTTTCCTGCCACCTCAGGAGTTGCATTTAAATCTGAAGAGCATTTCCGTTTTGCATTTTTTCCCCCTTCAGATTAATGAAATCCCAAGGACCTGAGCTCTGATGAACTACCTATGGAATTTCCTTTTAGTTTATTTTTTCCCTCAAATTCAAGACACTATATTTCACTTCCTCCTGGATTTTTTTCCCCCAGAAATATTTTTATCTTTTTTGTGGTTTATCCAAACTTAAGTAATAGGCCTGCACCCTGGCAATCCAGAGTTTGGGTTGGCAAAAGACACTTTCTGGTGGTTTAATGCAAATTGCGAAATAACACCCACTAGGCAGATAAATTACAAAAGTGATTCCTCCCAGCTGATGAATTACACAAAGGCGCCCCCTCCAGGTAGAGTCGTTGCAAAAAAGACACCAATTCAGGGCAAAAGATCCCCAAAAGGCTTCTGTTGGAGCCCCGCTGGCTACAATTTGGTGAGCAAACATGGGCTGTGTGAAAAACCTCACTATCTCTCTAGGCTCAATGCTTGTCACCTGGGAAGCCAGCCCTGAGGTGGAGATGAACGTGCAGGTGGTTTATTAAGGAGTGCTCACGGAGCAACACCTGTGAAAGGGGAGGGGCGGGGAGGAGAACAAGACTGGACAAGAGAGAGAAGCTGAGCTGTGATACCGTCTCCACAGAAACTTCAGGGGACATTGCTGGGAGTTTTGAAGCTGAGAAAACCATTCAAAGCTGTCCAAAATTTGGGCAAGGGGACTGGGCCTTTAGGCCCCCATATTAATTAGTCTATGGATGTAGGAAGCCCTCCTGAAAGACTCTCTTTGGCAGAGGCAATCCTGGAAGGAAGCTGACAGCTGAGGGCATTTGCCTTCTATCAGCACTTCCAGCAAATGGGTAAGTCCTTCATTCCTGAAGGAGTCTCTGGGCCGCATGCTGGGGTTTCTACCGCAGGCCTGCACAACTCTAGTCTTTGTTTTTTTAGCCTTGGAGGACCCTCCAGCACTGCCTGTCAATGTTTTCCACATTACCATGCTCCTTACCCCCCAAAGCCATGTCTGTCTCTGCAGATTTGTCAGTACCATACAGCCAGACCTGGTGTCCTCTTGGATCCTGAGGAGAATGGAATGAAACGAGGTAAGCCCAGATGTCATCATTCTATTCTGCTTTTGTGTCTGTTCTTTAGATGACACAGCTCAGGTGTCAAGGATCCATGGAGGTTACAATTCTTCCTTGCATAGTGAAAAGATGTGTGAGTTAAAAGATGGCAGTGCTCCACCTCTCATTGCCACTGTTAGCAACAGGCAGGCTCTATCTTGGATCCTTGAACATTAGTTAACACAGAATCACGCTCTGGGTATGTGAATTCAGCCTTCCCCAGATGAGGCAGGTTGGTTTTCATAACTTGCCAAATGCGGGTTGGACATGGAGCCTCTTAAGAGGGTCTTTGGGTCCTACATAATGCTCACCGTTAAGAATTTGCACTGAGAGGGTAAATGTCAAGGAAGAAAAGCCAGATCACATCCACTGTCTCTTGACTGACTGAAAGGGTAAGAGCTCTGGGACCATCTTCCTTCACCTATCACTGCTCTCAGCCAATCACAGACCACACTTGTAAAATATAAGTTGAAGAGAAATGCACGGAAAGGGAACTTTGCTATCTACGATTTTCCCTGATGAATCAAGCCACCTTAAAACAAAAAAAACTTAACAAATACTTATTGCATCCATACTATATGCCAAGCACTGTGCTGCTTCCTAGAGATAAGTAGTCAACAAAAACAATTAGATGCAGTTTCTATCTTCACGGAACTTAATAGTCTCATGGAAAGACCTAGTGTGTGCCTAATTCACAGATCATTGCAGCTCCCGTAGATGCCGGCCCAGGAACTGCATGGCGCTTGGAGAGCATATTAGAGAGGAATATAGCCAAGTCTAGGAATCTAGGGAATGCGTCCCTAAAAAGTGGATAGTTCAATTGAAATTTGAAGCATGACTAAGACTTAACACAGCAAAGGATGGATGGACCTTAGAGGAACATTATAGGCAAGAGAATAAGATACACTAAAAGCCAGTGTGATTAGAGAGAGCTTGATAGAGTGGGTCTCTGGCCCATACCCTAAAAATGAATCAATGCTGGAATTTCCGGCACTGTGCTAGACAGTGGATGAAATCTGAGGGCAGGTACCAGTTCTGTTTTCCTCAAATTGTGTTATATGGGAAGTCAACTGCAGTATATTCCCGAGCCTCCCTGACACATCCTCCCTGGACTCTCTTCCTACTCTAGAGCATCTCAGGTAATGAGATGATCACTACAGCTCAGAGGAACAAAGTATAATTCAAGACCTTTAAGAGAGAAAAATCAAATTTTAAAACTGAAAGGGCTCCCTAGAGGTCAATTAACCAAGCCCTTATTTTACAGATGAGGAAACTGTAGCTCAGAGAGATTGAGTTACTGACCCAATGTCATACTCATCATTAATTTTGCAACACAGGCCCGATTCACATCTCCTGGCGCCTAAGTGTTTCTTTCTCCTAAGGTCAGGTGCTACAGTGTACATCCCAGGAGTTACCTATTGGATGTACTGATGCCAGCTGTATTAGGCATACTTTTCCACACCTGCTCCCTCCATACCCTCTTAGAGGCTTTTCCTCCTGCTATAGCCCTTCAGATCCTAAATTCATTTGGTACCATGTGAACTGTGTCCCACCTCACCCCCAGGTACAGCTGATTGTGACAGAGTTTGGAGCTCTGTAATTAGAAGGTATCGTGTCTGCTGGTCTGCTTTCATCACCCTTTCCATCTTTCTTTGGTATCCAAATTTTCTTTCCTACGGAAGATTCTTCTATCCTTTTCTCCCAACCCTGGCCCAGTCACTCAGACTATCCCAGCAGGGCACTTCCAAGGACTTTTCTGTTGTAGCTATTGGGAAGTTCTGCAGGGACTAGACTACATGGACAGCCCCAGATGCTCTGCTCCTGAGCGATAGTGAGACAGAACCCTGACAACATTAGCGTAGCCCCTGGATTAAGCCAACCTGAAGCTAGCAAGACCCACTTTCTGGACTTCCCAGTTACGAGAGCCAATGCATTCCCTTTAGATTTAAATGATTTTATCCTGTTTCTGTTACCTGCCACCATAAAAGAGTTTCAATACATGATGGAAGAGCTACGATCGATACATTTTTTTATAAAAGATAAAGTGGTTGGCCTGTGACCAAGCAGAATTTTTCTCCCAGAAATGTGTACTAATGTACCCAGAGACTGTCTTTTAGTTAACCAATGTTTTGGATCTCTAGAAATATAAAGGTTATATAGGGTTGGGGAAGGAATCACTGCCAAGATATGACAATAGCTGTGCAAGCCAAAGTAACGGAGGAGCTCAAACAAAGCCAAACTGCCTGAGTTTGAGACCCGGCTCGTGCAGAATAAACAGTAAGTGTTAGTTACTCTTGGTATTATATTATTATTATTATTATTATTATTATTATTATTATTATTAACATGGCTAAGCAGAAGAAGCAATTAACAGAAAGGAGAGTGGCCCGGGCATAAAGAGTCAAACAACATGAGGAAAACAATCACAAGGCTACTGATCTGAGAAGGAGAGAGAGAAGTTGTTTCTATTGCAGATGCCTCCCCAAGTCCCATAGGGGCAGCCACACTTTATAAGGTTTTTGTATCCTTAAAATAGACTCCCACCCACCCACTCATTTTTTTTTCTTTTCTTTTTTTTTTTTTAACTTAAACCCCTTTGGTTGGGTTTCTGTTCTGTAATCAAACAAGCTTAGAGAAAAGCATGGCATTAGCAGAGCACAGTGGAGGCCAAACAAGAGGCACTTCCCTGATCAACACCATAGACTGTTCCCCAGGCATCTTGTTTATGTGTACTCTCCGTGGAAATCCATCTTACTTCTAGAACAACAACTCAAAAGCAAATGCCTCTCAGATGGCAGGCGCCAGCGTCATTTGAATTGTATGGACAGCGTGGTATGCTAACCAGGAAGCCCTGGTCCAGTGATGTGTAGGACAAGAGGGAATCCTCTTAATTTCCACCTTTGAAGAGCAGATAAATCACTTCCTTTGTTAGGACCAGGCATCCAGGATTGCCATGTGAATGCAAAGTGTTTCTAACACTCACTTTGCTAAGTTCTATTCATAGAAAACCTTGGCCTGGCTCCAGGTCCGTGTCACATTGTTTGTGTGGAATGAGGATATGCTCTGCTTTTTCAGAATAACAAGCCCATGTTTTCGAGTCATTAGGGAAAAACTTTTCCCACAGCATAAAGAGTGGAGTTCACTTCATCACACCCAAGGTGTGTTATTCCAAAAGACACAAATAAAATGTCCCCAAAGAAGCCACACACATTCCAGCTCCCTTGTCAGGCAGTAAACAACGCGTCTGAGACGATTTACCCCAATGGACTCACATATAGTCTTCCCCAGGAAACGACTCCCTTTCAATACCTTTTCTCCTTACTTCAAAACACATAGAAAACTAAATGAGGGAGGCACTCAAGGGACAGAAAAGAGACACAGGTAATAACATCTGGCCCAGTTTTTCCCACCTGAGTTTTCACCCATCAAGCGGTCTAAATTTCTCCTGAATTTCAGAATTGTAACCCTGACATACCAGGATAGTCCCTGTGACTGCCACCAACCTGTAAAGATGGAAATACATAAATATACTAATAATCTCCCCATCAATTAGAATATTTCTCCAAAAATGGAATGTTAATCTTGCTTGAAAAGGAACAAAGAGATGAACAGATTCCCCAAGTGTGAATATTTTATCACATTTACTTTATTATTCTCTCTCTAAATATGCATACATATTATATGTTTTTCCTGTTTGAGCTTACGTTGCAGCCATTTAGCTAAGCTTGAAATGAAGGTTTTAAGAAATATACTTCAGGATGAAGAATACAACTCATTGGTGTTAAATAACTGGATTTTTTTCTAAAAAGACAATTTTGCCTTAAAGCAATTGCGAATAATAATGTTTTTGGTTTTGACACCAAATAAAGTTATTTAAGAAAGAAAGAAGAAATCAATGGTCAGACTATGAAAGAGGGAAAGAGGGCAGTCAAAGGATGACTGCTTCCCGGTCAGCACCACCACAGGTCTTGCTCCCATGCTGATCCCATCAGAGCCTGGCCCTGTCTCTGCTCCATTCATCAAGAAGCTTCAAACAACCCACAAACACATTTGAGAAACATATCCAGTGCTTCTCTCAAAAGCACCCAAAACACAAATGACCTAGGGTGGGCCCCAACTTTCTAGCTCACCAAGACCACAGGGTGAATTTCTTGGTTCCCCCCAAAGTACTCCTTCCTGTCCAAATCTTACCCCTACTTGTTGTCTTGTCATTGTATAGAACTTGGTTTTCACCAGAATAGTACTGCCCAAATTGATCAACATTTCATTGGCCAGACTGGGCTCTGAATGTCTTTGGCTACACCCAAAAATGAAATCCATCTACAAAGGAAGAAGGTTTGTCACAATTGAGCTATTCACTAAAATGGGCCACAAGTTCTGAGAAAAATAGCCCCCACCCACCCCCTGCCCCAGAAAGGAGTTTCAGAGAGTCTGGAACAATGGAGCAGCACTGAAATAAGAACACAACAGTTGTAGCTCTTTCTCCCAGCAGCAGCACTCCAGTAAGAATGTCTACTTGCTCCTGTCACCTGCAACTCCTAAGCTGCCCTGCATCCTCCAAACCAATTGATTCAGCAGGTTTTTTGTTCTTCCATTTTGTGAGGGACCTCATATTCTACCAATAAATTACATTTTGTTGCAGTTGGCCAAAATCAGTTTTTTCACTGTTTTTGCTTGCAAGCAGAGAACCATAAACCACCACACAGGGTTAAATTGTGCATCCATGTGTTTCAGTTTTGTTTATCCCATCTCCACAGTTTCTCTATAAGGCTCTCTAAAGACAAGGACCATAACTGTATATGTCTTCATTCTACTCCTGTTGACATTGTGCAGAATGAATGCTCCTAACCAGACTGCCTAACTGCTCATAAATAAAAAGTGAAATAGCCCTAAACTAGACCTACTGCACTTTCTTCTTACTTTTTTTAAACTAGATTTTGCTTTTGTGTAAATCTATCGAAAGCAGAGCCCATTTTCAAAGTTTCTACAAGCCATAAAAAAATTTCATAAAAATGGTATTCAAAATCTATTAATCTCTGGTCTCAGATCCCTCTAAGCTCTGATTCATTAAATAACTAGAAAGTAAACCAGGATCCTGGATTTCTTAGGTTGTTTTCAAACCAAGAACTCTGCTAGTGCCAAGACTAGCAGGAGTTCCTGAACTGGCCAACATTCCTTGAGTTTCCTTTGAAAGGTGAAAAAAAAGGCAGCTTCAAATGCATTATATAAGAAAGAAAGGTATGACCAGTTAAGGGGAAACTACAAAAGGAAGCGGGCCAAGTCCCAAAATAAAAGGCAGGAATAGACAGCTAAAAATAACAGCCAGGGAAGTATGCCACATCTGTAAGGCCTCCCTTGCATTCTCCTGAAGCATTGTGCTTTTTCTTTTTCTTTTTTTCTTTCAGGAGCATGCTAATTATTGTTTGGAGATTTAAATAGAACACTATTATTTGTTCTTTAAAAATAGTCACTTTTGTAGAATTGTGAGAGCATTTCAAACGATACTAACTGAATTTCACTCATCACAATTTATCTTGAACAGACATCTTCAAGTTTGTTAAGGAGTCGGTCAATTTTCTCCAATCTATTTATTCATCTTTAATATAACATGTAAAATATTTTAAATATTTCAGTCTGGCTGCAATTAATGGACACTTGAAATATAAAAATAAAATGAGGTTGGTTTATATAACACTTAAATTATCTGCCATTTATTAGAAAGTATAGTATATGCCAGACACGGTGATAGGATAAAATAGCACACACAGAACATGGGCAAAGTTCCTTACAACTTCACACATAAGGCATTACCCACACTTTGCACAGAGGACACTAAGGGGCAACACGGTTAAATAACACACCTGAAGTCAACAACGAGTAAGTATCGCAGGGAGTTAATCCTGGCTCCCTCTGACTCAAAAACTCTAGGGTCCATCCATTGTACTTAAGGTAATCAAAAATATTTTTCAAATAGGCTAACTATGTATAATTAGCAGAGAGGCATTGGTAGGGTATTTACTGCTCACTTTCTTAGTTTTGCTTACTTTTGAAGACTTACATTTGATTTGTATTTATATTCTGAAAATGTCTGGTCCACCTCCCACAACTAGTATAAGTGCTATTCCTCCTGAGTATAAGACTTATCTTCCACCACTCAATTGGTTGTCAGATTATTATGACAATTACTTTTTCCCTTAAGAGAAGTATGTTATGATAGATTTTAAGAAAATGAACCTCATACTGGGAACTGCCTGTGTAGAGGTCATTCACGATGTTTGTTTAATAATCGCTTCCAAGTTGTTAATTCCTGTTTTCTCTAGACACAACAAAAACAGGAAATATTTACCAACTTCACAGGTGTCAGGAAATACTTTAAAAACTCTGGTGGCCTGACCACTGCTTAAGCAGATTTCTGTGCATAGGTGCAGAAGGTATATTGTAATTTAAAATGTGTACTTAGGATCCAGAAACCTTTATCTATCCTTTCTAAGGATTCACTGGCTTGCTTCAGTTGGACCAAAGATTTGTTGCAGAAGAGACATGCAATGTTTGCTAATGTGCTTTGCAGCCTTTCTAGTATTTACAGGAAAACTACAATTCTCTATATTTACTTGGTTTGAAATCCCATTTCCATATCTAACAAAGTACCAAGATGACAAAGTACATCTCGAAACTACTGAATTATAGGATTATGTTCCTAAGTCACTATTTACATAGTAAACCACTAATTTGTTTTCATGTTTTTAAATTTGCTGCAATTTAAATTTTTAAAAAAGGAGAGTGCTTTATTCTTTTCCCCAACTCTAAAACTAACTGCAAAAATTTCAGAAAATAGCTAAAAATAGAAAGAATAAGGTAAGCATCACTATTAATCTCGATTTATATTTATTTACATATTTTGTCACAAAAATAAGATTATTCATATGGCATTCCAGCATGCGTTTTTCACTTAAAACACAGTAGAAATGCTCTTAAGCAAATTCTACTTAAATCATCTCACTGAAATTACCATGTGTCCCCATCCTTTCCAGACAACATAGGACTAGTGACATCCATGGTGAACACTGAAGGTGCAGGCACACAGGCCTCCCTTTGGGATGCACCTGCACACTTGCATTTCCACCAGTTGAAATAAAAACATATCATTTATTCCCAAACCTGCATTTGTCCCCAAACCTGTTTGTGCCAATGATCTCTCTTACATTAAATATTATGTAGCTCAATAAGCTAGTAATACAAAAAGAGGATGGTTGTTTCTATGAACACTAAGAGGAGTGTTTTGGGGAAACTCAATAGAGGGATCACTTTAAAAAAAAACCAGCTGCTTTCAAACTGGGGAGAAGAGAGTCATGAAAATCTAAGAGTTGGCACCTTGATTGTGTTTTATGCAAGGTAGACCATGTGCACTCCACCGGCAGCCACTCTACCTGACCAACTCTCAGCAGAAATTTGTTACACCATCACCCTCTGCTGACATCATCACATTCTACGTTAGTCACTGTGTATGCACCTCATCTTTTCAATGTCTAATCGTAGTCAATTCTTGGCTACACTGTCATTTTTTTAACCAATGCTTCATCAATGACCTTTCAGGTTACTTTATAATTTTTCAATACTATAAAAACTTTGCAACATTTTTTGTATATATATATATATATATATATATATATATATATATATATATATATATATATATATATATATTTTCTCTCNTATGTATGTATATAATTTCTCTCCATGACACATGGCATCACTGGTCACTCTTCTTGAATGTCTCTCTTTCTCAGAGACCACAGTCTCCTCAATTACTTCCTAAGTCTCTGGTTCTCCCACCTCCATCCTCCTTTAATGGTCTTCCACTTGTCCCTGACAAGTCCCCACAGTTTAGCTTCAAGTTTCTCTGACATTTCTCAACCCTCACAGATGCTTAAATAGTTAAGTATCTTCCAACAACAACAAAAATTGAATGCACCAACAGGTTATGAAATATTGCAATACATTCTTTCATAAGGCCAGCAATGATTGGTTTTGATTATCCCTCAGTTTATCTAGACTTCCCTATGTCAGTGATTCTCAAAGTGTGGTCCCTGGACCAGCAGCATCTGGTCCAGCGAATTTGTTAAAATGGAAAATCACTGAATCAGCAACTGGTGTTTCAGCAAGGCCTCCAGGTGAGTCTGATACATACTAAACTTGGACAACCACTGCTTATTGTATATAACATGCTCCCCTTCAAAGCCAGGCCTTAATTTAATGGCTAGCATTAATGGACGGGTAACCAGAAATAATCAATTTTTTTCTAAATATCTGTGTGATGTTCAATTACATACATCTATGGATCCTAGAGAGCTCAGGGTAAAGGAAAGAAATAAAATGCACAATGGAAACAACAGCCTTCCCAAATTGCCTTTCACAGAAAATGACAACCCAGTCCGGCTACCTACCACAAAAATTACCTTACACTGTTTGCCACCACTGCTGGTGTCTCCAGTGCCTGAGGGAGAAGCAGTCCCTTTCTCTGTTGCCCTGGACAACCCTATATATCAGGTTCACTGACTCTATCATATGCCTACTGGTTTTTCAATCACTTCATGTCCCAGTAGGTTCAGATAAGCAACCATCAGGAAGACAGAAGAACTGGCAGATGAACGCTCCCTCCGTAACTGCTATTCTGCTGGAGACAGAAGGCCTGTCATCTGTTTAATTCGTTCATTCATTCATTCATTTATTCATCCACCCATCCATCCATCTACCCACCTATCTACCCATCCATCCTTCTACTCACCTACTCATCCATCCATCCATTCATTCCAGAAATATTTATTATATGGAATATGTGCCAACTTGCTTTCCCTTCAATATCAGATGAGGTAGGGTCTCACTGGAGACCACAGATCTGAGTCATTTTCTTTTGCTCCTCTAGTGTTTACCAGAGTGGTTCACTGGGATGCAGGAAGAAAATCTCAGAGCATCTATTTATATTTATTTCTCATCCTTTAAAAAGTTTCTAGTTTATGTTTTACAAGGAACATAATATATTAACACAATGCTATGCATATCGTTTAAAATTGTATGCTCAAAAATATTGCAATCAAAACGTGTGCAAAATATAAAGATTTTGAATACCACTGCTATGAAGAACAGAGTCAGAAGACTACAGAGCAATTCGGGAGAGACAAGTATGGGCACTTGGAGTGAAGCGCACAGAGGCCCCCATGGCATGAATCTGGGCAGCTAGAAAACACACCCGTCACTGAGAGGAGATGAGCCCACCTTGGTTTGATTTTATTGCTACAGAGCAAAATGTGGTTGCTACAGAGCCAGGAGCAGAGGCGAGTCCTGTGCTAGTCTAGCTCTTGTTCCACTGTCCACACTTCCCCAAAAGGGCATTTGGACTGTGGCTTGGGCTCTGACTAAGGCGGTAGATCTATAAGTAACCTCTCTCCCTGAGAACATATCCTGAAACTTCATTGCACACTGAAGAAAGTAAAGATTTTCAGTGCCTTCTGTTTTTATTTGATAATATTATTAGCATCTTGCATTAATGTAACTATCTTATTCACATCGTTTCTCCCATTTTTTTAAAAAAAGAAAAAGATTAATTCAGGCAAAATGGATGTTTTTTTCCCAATATAGATATAATGTTTTTTAAGCATTGTATCAATTCACTTAAAATGTTTTCCTAATTTGCCCATCAGGCTGAGTGAACATATGCTCTTCTTGGATGTGATACTCTCAAGCTTCAAAGCTATATCTCTATTCTTTTATAGGCACTAAAAGTTTTGTCTGTGCCTTATAAATTGTAACCACTTTCAAACATCAACAGAAGTGTTCATCTTTTTTCTTACTTGTTTTGCCTGTGTAGAATGGGATCATGTATTAGGACATAATTTCTGGAAAGCTCTAAAGCATAAATAGACCAAAACTGTGAGGCAAAGAAATAAATATTCCGGTTTCATGTTTTGAGAGAAGATGCTTATGTGTAGCAGAAAATTCAGTTTAGGATCCTGCCCTTTAATATGATAAAAGAGTTCCCATTCATTTAAATAACTTTTAACAATTTAACGAAATCATGAATGGACTCAGAACAGCTGTCCTTTTTTTTTTATTAAACAATCATAAACGTGTCCTTTTAAAACAAAGCCTAACAGCTTATTCAGTTTACATTCAAAGACCCCCCCTACACACACATTCACAACTTTGTTGGCAAACTTTGAGAATAAAACATAGGTAAATAATGAAACAATTCTTAAATAAGTCTTTACTTCAAATAAAATACTTCTGCAAATATTTCCTAACAAAATCTAGTACAACAATGCTGCTTGTGCTAAGATCCTCCCAAGTGTACTCATAAATCCACTTATCAACTAAGTTTAAAGGGGAAATATAGGAAAATGAACTATATTTTAAAGTTGACATTTTCAGCTGAAAACTGACTCTTTTCCAAACCTCCCTAAAACCATTTCCTACTTTAAATTTAAAATTCGTCTTTCACAAGCTTACTTTTTTTTTTACTGCATTTACTTTTAAATAAATTTGTTCTGCTGCTTATTTTTTGACATTTTATAAATCCAGTGACTATAGTTTTCTAGGTTTCTCTTATGCTTTTTACGGTTAATGTTACTATAATTATTAATAACAAATTTCCCATGCCTTGGATCTTTGAAAACCTTATAGAGTTACCCTGTTATTCTAACCATTTTAAACAAACAACATTATGTTCATTGTTTCAAGAGGGCCATAAATATGGGCATGGAAGATGACTCGTACTAATGTAATTGTTTACAAAAATATATAAATATTTACCTTCACACTTCCCCCAAGTGGGCAAACTACTTCCTAGCCCTCTCAAGCTGAGGTGGCATTCTTGAAAACCATTTATGGAAGTGTATGTTTGCCCTCTGCCCAGAACCATTCTTCAGATAAGATAACCTGGGAACTACATGAGCAACCCTTTGAAACCTGCTTCAGTTTGAGGCACTACTCAAACTCCTACAAGCTTCAAACATCCCACTTTCAGGGATTGTTTTGACTCTTCCCAAAGTAAAAAAAAAAAAAGGAATAAGAAAGAAAGAAAAACAATTAAATTCTATTGAAGCTATGACCAGGAAGACCTAAGTATCATACTCTCCTTCTCTTGCTCCTAACTCTTTCTCAATCCCATATCCCAGTGTGAATGTACATCCGTGTGAAAGAACCATGGACTCACTGCGGTCTTCAGCTTTGGCTGGCTTTCTCTTTGTCTGACCTGCCTCCATGTTAAGATTATCTAAATTGCATTTTTAGTTCTTCAGTATTACTATAAACACTTATTTAACAAATCTATATGCATTCAAATATTTAACAAATATCTAAATGTTCAGTCACATGCATTTTATGGATTGTTAGTAGCCTACTTTTTTTTTTTTTGACCCACCCTGAATCACACTTGGTCTCCAAAAATTACATGTCCATATGCTATAATCTAAACAGTTCCTAAAATGTTGGCTGTGTGTTGAATGATCATTAAAACAGTCTTCTCTTCGAAATCCCACCCAGGATCAACGTGGATTTAACCATTTCATTACAGGAGACCGGGCAGCATTCTCTTTCACAAGTTCTTCTCTTACAGCATTGCCATCTCCAGATGCCATGTCATGCTCTGAAATTAGAAGGGATACAAGTCATGTACAAATTTTTATAACTCCAAGATCAAGTACAGTTTTGTCTTGTTTTTATATTACGATGGATTTACAATGAAATCTTTAACAGATTCAGAGTCAATGCTAACTGTATTCACCCACTCTCTATCAATTAGCACCTCCCATTTAAGAGAGCACCCCCTTGAATTATTTCTCTTTATACACTTATCATTACCTGACATTATCTTATATGTGCATTTATCTTTTTTTTTTTGTATTATCTCACTCTACCACTAAAATATCAGCTGCATGAAGGCAGGGACTTTGTTTTGTTTACTGCTACAACAGTGCCTGGAATATAGTAAAAATTCATAAATACTTGTAGAATGAGCAAATGCTTTAATAATAAACCTGTAAGTAAGATTTTTATACTATATGGTATGAAGGGGATTCATTTCTTGGTATAGCTCCATAAGGCAGCGGGCAGACCAAAGGGCAGAACTTTTATAAAGATAGATCTTGCTTTCTGTAAAAGTTTGTAATATTTAGAATTTTCTAAAATGAAATTTTTCTGCTTCTAAGAGTAGTGAGATGTGTTTGCTTCAGCTACGCACATACTGGAATAGAATGCTATAAGATGAGTGCAGCCTGGCAGACAAATGTGTGTAAAGTCATGAAACAGTCCAGATCTTACTTCCCCTCCACCACCCCCAAAAAAGTTGCTTGTGAATTCCCAGTCTTGGAAAGTTGGAAGAAAAAGAAAAAAAAGGAGAAGAAGGAGAAGAAGAGCAACAACAACAACAAATGGAGAGAGGATGCCAAGAAGCCCACTTACCAAGAGTGTGGTAGCCAACAGGTGGAAAATTAGAGAAGACAACCTCACGTAAGCAGGGTATGGAAGGGACTTCCGGAAGTCCCTATGCTGAGAAACCTTGGAGCCATTGATAAAGGCTGGGCCCAAACAGGTTTGTGCAGAGGTGATGTGAAGCCCAAGGCAGGACTGAAGCCCCAAGATTCCTCACACAAACACTATAGCACATGAACCCCAGAACCTCCCATGTAGATAATGCATAAGTAAAGGCAGGGCCCCTGGGCAGCATCTCCACAAGGTCTTTAGAATATTGCGCTCTCCTTCCTGAACCTGACTGAGGTGTGCCAAGATTATACTCATAATCATCTTTTGTTGCTCCTTTAGCTAATAAAAGGAAACACCTTAGGTCAGAAAATGCTTTTCTCATAAATTTATAATAAGAATCTTGATACCTAATTTGGGTATAGAAATATTTTTTGTGTGACCTATAAGGTTACTTCCACCCAGCAAAATATCTGTTTCTAAGGCATCAAGATGTTTGCAGAACCTTCATGAAAATAAGGGAAGGTGAAAGGCCCGAGGGAAAGAGACTGCACAACAGTCCTGTGGAGAAGAGGATATGCTTTGCTGTGTGCAGCAGGGTTGCAGGTGAGACACCAAGAAGAGTTTTGAGGATTCTCCCAAAGGAGCGCTCATAGCCTCCCGGACATTCATCCCAAACACCAGCAAAGATTCACAAGGGAGTCCGTTCTCTCCTGGTGGAATAAGTTTAGGTGCAACCTTAAATGAGTGAAGATGGATATATGAAAGCTGTTTCTTCAAAGTTCTTTTAAGTCTTCATTTTTAAGAAAGCAAAATAAGAGAAGAAGTTGCAAGCACTTGAGGCAGTTAGCTTTACTGACACCATAGGTTTCAAACCTGCACTAAAGGCAGTCACATCATTCAAAAAATTCTAGGTCTGAGAAAGTAGATTGGTGGTTGCCAGGGTCTGGAGGGATGTGAGGAATGGAGATAGCTGCTTAATGGGTACTGGAGCTTTTTTGGGGGGCTGATGAAAATGTTCTGGAACTATTTAGAGGTGGTATTCAATGTTGTGAATGCAGTAAACGCCACTGAACTGTTCACTTTAAAATGAACAGTTAATTTTATGTTATATGACTATCACCTCAATAAAAAAATTAGGTCTTAAAACTCAATCTTCTTCCATTTTGCTTTTCAAGGACTGTAGGGACAAGTTATAAGTATTTAAAATGTTAATAATAATCTTGATTTCCAGATCAATATTCACAAAGTTACTCACCTAATAGGTTAAAAAACAAGTTTTCATTTTAAATTAATGTCTAAGGGCACAGCCATACTTCATAATAATTCCCTTAAAAGTACAGCATTTCCCCTTTATCTTAATATGCTTAATTGTGCCAAAGTGTATGAAGGAGGTAAATAAAGCTGGGAAATAAGCACATTTGCCAAATATTTCAAATCTTAATTAATTTGAACTGCAAAGGACCAGAAAAAAGAAACTAAATAAAATGGATTTAGATTGCCAAATATTTATATACAAAGGAGGAAAGTATCATTTACTGATATTAGCAGTTGCTGAGGCTACATGTTGTTTTAAATGAGCTACTTTCAATTTAATGAAGATTTACTGTACTGGCCATTTATTCAACAAGATAACCAAATATATGCATAGCTCCATCCCATAGGCTGTGTATTTCTCACATTCCAGCAAGCTGTGTTAGAAATACTTATGCACTAACAAGCAGCATGCAAGTTTTACTACAATTTCATTCAAAGGTTTAGAGAGAATTCCCAAATTTCAATCACAGATACTATCTTTGTCCTGTCCAAAATCCATTGAAAAACACATGCTTGGAATTATCCCATTTAAATGCTTCCATTTGGCTAAAAAAAAAAGAAAGAAAGAAATGTTCTAAATTGTCTATTTTGGCCCTTAAGCTTTAGCCAATAAATTCCTCAGAGTACTTTTTCAATGTGAAGTTGGGAGAGAAGTAGCATTGTCTAGTACATATATAAAACAGATCACTGAAGAATTTAAAGAACTTTGTATGTCTTAATTGGTTATTTTTATTGCAGGTTTTTTGGTAATCATATAAACAGTAAATTTTATGAGAAATTGTATAATCTTCAAAATTATTAATGAAGTCTTCTTTAAAAAACAGCAACCAAACTGAACACCACCCACTTTTTCTCTTAGTAAAGGAACGAAAATCATTCAAATCAACATCTTATTCTACTCATTGGTATTTTTTAAGTTATCCAAACTGAAAGTGAGACTATTGTGTCAATGTTTATATTGGAATCAATTCTTACCTGAGTGAGAAACAAATCTCCTGTTGGAAGACTTGGCTACTGAATATTGAAAGAAGGGGAATTTCAGACATTTGCCGGTCACCCTGTCACATATGCCCAACTGACAGTTGCAGGTCTCTTTGCATTCCATCCCGAAGGTGCCATAGGGGCAGTCTGAGGGCAAAGGGAAGGTTTAGAGAAGGAGCTGCTTGTTGTGCATAAGCCTCCAGCCTAACATCCTCTGTATGCACAGCCTCAGGGTTTGAACAAACCTTATGAATCTTGACTGTAAGATAACATCTAATTCTCCCCCAAGAAAAACAGACTTTGAAAATTGAAACTTTAAGTCACAAATGTGAAATCACCTAAGACCAGATGGTGGACGCCTCAGTTGTGTAGTGCTGTGAAGTTTAGTTGAAGACAGCTACATGGAACCAATACCCTTGAGCCCGTCTTAATTCTGTTTATCTTCTTCTTAGATACCAATAAATAGGTTCTTATAGGTTACCTCTGTGACAGCTCAGTGAAGATGAGCAATTGAACAGACATATGCATCAGCTCCTCAAGATGTCGTGCTGTCTTTGAATCGATTCTATTCACAATTTACTATTTTAAAGGTAAAGGGCAGGGCTTCAAACTAACCAGAGGCTACAAGGGCTGACATCCCAGCTCTCCATAAAGTGATCAATCCTCAACCTGTTCTAACTCTTATCAAGTTTATTGTCTGGCAAAATGGCAGTGCAACTTACCTAATGCCCTCAGATGTTAAGAGGATTCCCTAGTAAAACCCTCTGCAAAGCTAAAATGCAAGATGCTAAATGAACAAAAAAGCTGAGAATTTACTTGTGTACCTACCAAACTCTGGCAGCTTTTAGAGCTTCAGTGATTTCATACTTAGACTAAAACATACGGAACTGAGCAAAAGAGGACAAACTCATTTATTAAAAGTGCACGGTTTTCGTGAGACAAACAGCATCTCAAAAGACTAGCCCATCTTTAACAGCCAAGCACAATAGATGTAGAATATTTATTCTCTTGGCACGAGAATATCCTTATAAATGTACAATTCCACATGGGTAGAAAAACAAGTTGTGAAGCATCTGAGTCTTTAATAACGTAATATTCCACGGAACGATCAAGAGAAATATAAATAAAATATATCTTTAAAAAAGATGTAGGATTGCTCTTTTCAGCACCCCTCCAATTGCAGAGAACCTGGCTTTAAAGCATTTCCCTCTGCTGGGAAGAATAGTCCTTAAAGGGGATCCTGAAAAAGGCCTCTTGCAGAAAAATACACAAGATTGAGATTTGATTGTATCTCCAGTAATGTTGAAAACAAAACCTTTAGCCAAATTCTCAGTTATACTCCTATTGTATCCCCTGGGCAGATATATTAGGTGTTCGATAATTATGTGTTGGCTGGCTGATTGTAATCTGGACAACACAATGCTAAACACCTGAATATTTAGAAAACATCTGGGTATGCAGCTGAAATATATAGTTTTTATGGGAATGTTTTATAAAAAAGCTGAAGGCAGAGGGAGTTAGCCTATAGCAAAATATAATGTCTCTCTCTAGAGTTGCTGAGGTTCGCACAGGCTCACTATTTCCAGCAGAGAGACAAATAACTGTTCCAAAGTAGACTGACTTGCAGTCTGAAGGATGCCAGAAAGGGCAGTCCTAATCTTTTAAGAATGTATCTCATTAACAGCTACCTCAATCATTCAGTGGAATACTAGAGTGCTAAAGAGTCCAGATGCCTTACAGCTTGTTTCTTCATCCATATGTGACTATGCATTTACGATCACATTTATGGAAGCGATTTTTATGCCAAGAGAAAAAGCAATCCACTGCATATACTTGCTGTATCCTAAGTATGATTGTGTTAACCACTTCCTCCCTAATTTCCTTATGTGAAGTACTGTGTTCTTGGCTGATAAGCCCTCTAATTTACAGAAAATACAAATCCTATTCAGCTGAAAAAAATGTTTGTGAATGTTCACCAAAGAAAATGTTTCCTCAGTATTCTACCTCATATTGGTCATAAACAAAAATAAAGTAAGCAAAAAATAAAATTCTCTTAATAGTTCCAGCATTTATTCTCTAACCTTTCATATGTTTTGTGGATTAAAAAGTGATTAATTTGATAAAATATTTATCTAAAAGGTAGGAGAATTAATGAGTTAGCTCTTACTGGATGATTATCATTCATAAAAGTATGCAGTTGTATTAAATACATAAAATATAAGAATTATTTAGAAATTTCCCAGATCCTCTAATAATTTTAAAAGCTTCTTTGAATTATAAAACTGATGAATGGGGCTATAGTTTATGTGTTACATCTAAATAATAGCTCTTAATGATGAGATCATGAGGTAGCCATACAGACTATTTTAAAATTACCTTTCTTTAGATTCTCAACATTTTAAACATGTTAAATATTTTAAACTATAGTCACTAAGTTTGAAATCAATTCTACAAATGCTTAACTATATTGTTTAGCTACAATTTCAACCTAATAAAGTTTTTCTTTAAGCCTATAAGACTGCCAGCCTCATTGTTTACAGACTTCCAATTTTTATTTTTCCTTTACAGTTATTTGTGCTTGTCTTACACCATCCACTATTTTTCTAGATGACCCAAAATCTTTGTAAAGTGGAGTGAGGTTTGTTTTATACTTCAGTGTACCCTCTTCCAAGAATGTGAGTAGTTTTGTTAGATGACTTAAGCCCACCCTATTTCACAAAGTGCATTTAGTGTTCATCAGAAATATTTGACCTTGAGAGATGCCCTCTATCCTGCGGACACTTCCAACATCAAAGAATCACTAAACCCCAGGGCTAGACAGCACTCCAAGAGGTTATCTAGTGCTGACCTCTGTAATCACTGCTTGCTGGAGAGAGAGCACCTAAACCACCCATAACAGATTACCTGTCAGATTTCTAAAGTTCTCCAGAAAATAAGACAACACAATCTTCCATTGCAACATTTTTTCTTAAATCTCCCAAACATAATGCATGAAATGCTGTATTTCTGTCTGTGCTTTCCTGCACACGGGGTTCCGTTGCTATTTGCAGAATTAACCTCTCTCTCTCCCTGTGACAACACCTGCGTGGGCCTTGCCGCTAACCCACCTGCATTTTCCTCGCTGTCATAGGAGGAAAGACTTCTTACCTCCCACACTAGCTAAAAGCCCCCAGTGTGCCCTGGGCAGGAAGCAAGCCGTCACTCTTTACCTTTGCAGATACCAAACTCGTCACCAAAATCATCCTCCTCACTGTAAAACTGACACCTCAGCCCCGGGCCACACTTGACTCCATCCATGCCTGAGACTGTGCGGTAGCAAGTCTCTCCCAGCCCCGCTGCGCACACCCGGCAGCAGCCGCAGTCGTCGAGCACTGTCCTCTTACAGCGCAGGCTGCTTTTGCACTCATTACTGTCACAACGTTCAGGGCAATCCACCGCATACTTGGTGCTCCAGGCCGTTGCCAGGTGCGCAGGGACAAGGAGCGTGGCCAGCAGCAAGAGGCTCTTCTTCATGTCTCCCTGTGGGCTGGGGTTCAGCTTCCCTCGGTGTGGTCCCTGCTGGTGGGAAGCAGCCGTCCAAAGTGGTAGCTGAGCCTCTGCCTACACGTTTATGAGTTTTATACACTGGGTTGCCCGCATGCTTCCCCGTCATCAATTTCCTCAACCCAGCAGCAGCGCTGTCCTCCTGCCAGGCTCTCTTGTTTTAGTTTATGAAATCCAGGATGAAGGCTGGATTAACACGCTGCTGCCATCCAGGAATTGAAAAGCCCAAGCTGATGTCATCTGTTATGTTTAGATGGTTGTTTTGCATGAGGACTAAAAAACTCGCTCACATCCGTCTCAAGAGCTCAAGGACGTCTGTGAAGGGGGAATAAAGAAGGTTGCATACCCTCCTTCGAGACAGGGATCGCTCTGACACCCGCATATCACTTGGGGTGTAGCTTTGTCTCAAGAGCTTCTGTAGTCAGGAGGAAAATCATATCAACATGAATCATCAGCACCGAAGAAGCTCCTTTAAAAATAAATAAATAAACATTTGGTATTTCCCCTCAATAAATAGCTATGAGATCACTTGGAATAAGAAAGGGTTATAGTGTGCCTTTTCAATACTTAGGAGAAAGAAAATATTTTGAAAGGGATTTTTTTTTTAAGATCCTCACTTCCTTCCTCCCACCCCTCTCCTCAAATGTTATTTCTAAAACAATTCATATCTCATATATCTAAGTTTATCATGGATGTAGCTCTATTTCTAGTAAGATGTGGAACGGCAGCTATGAATTTCCTTTGAAATCAATACAAAAACCACTAAAGAGGTAAGATGCTGCTGGCACTGTTTCTGGGTTACTCAATTCTGGAAAAACTTATCAGTTGGACTTCTCCTGACCCAAAACTCCCTCGGGAGAAGGCTCATCCATCACTGAGTCTGCTTGTCCAATGATTGAGCCCATTCAGAGTCCTTCCCCTCACCTCCTGGCATCGATCAGATCCCTCGCTAAAAACCACCAAACAAGGCAGCCAGCCCAAGGAAACAAATGAACCATCAGGGAAATCGGAGCGGGGCCCAGAGAGGCAATTCTCAGGGAGGGAAAACATTACCCATCAGGAAACAAGGTCTTCATGCTATGGAAGGTCGCAGGGCCTAGGTCCCACTGGGGAAGACAGAGCAGCTCTCTTACAATATTAACTGGGCCAGGATCTTGTTAAGCAAAGTTTATAGGGCAGAAAGAGTAAGGGGAAAGAGAAGAGAGGAGAGTCCTATACCAGTCACATGTTGGATTGCAAGAACCACCCCCCACTTGTCAAAATAGATATAAACCTAATGTCATTAATAAATACACACCCAATAAAGTTGATAACTCTTGGTCTGTCACAAATTTGTTGTGGACAAGTCACAGGACTTCTCTCAGCCTCAGCATCCTCTTTTGAGAATTGACGATGTTAGGCTAGTTGATCTCTAAAATTCTTGTTCCCTCTAGAAGATGAAGCAGATGCCTATGGATGTGTCTTGATGGTTATGTTAGCCTTTGAAAGTGCGATTTTAGGAGGATGGGGGGAACAGGGACTATAGGGAATTGAGTTTCTTCACCTGGGAAATGAAGACAAGTTTTAGCTTCCAAATTTTCCATGACAATCCAATCTGAAACAGTCTATTTTCATCTCCCCAGAAGCAAACATATACTTAGCAAGTGGCACTCAGTACATAATATGTGCCACACATCATGTTGAAATATTTTACATATATTAACTCACTTGCCCCTCACCACAACCTCATGAAGTAGGTGCTATGATCATGCCCATTTTGCAAATAAGAAAACTGAGTCAGAAAGAGGTTAAAATTTTTTCCCAAGGTCCCCATAATGTCAGAGAATGAACTTGAATCATGTCAGTCTAATGCCAAAGCCATACACACTATTGCCTTTTCTAACACAATCATGCTGCCATGGCCAGTGGTTCTGATGGCCTAGTTCACAATTTAGGCTGATCTTGGAAAAGGTCTCTTGTTCCAACTTTCTGAATATCACTTTCACAGGAGGGAGTAGTTAACTGGAATTGTGGTTAATAATAACACCTAACCACTACAGAAATCTTACTATGTGCCAGATACCATGCTAAGCACTTTATATGGATTACCACATTTAACTTTCAAAGCAACCTTAGGCACTAGGTACTGTTATTAACCCCATCACAGAGATGAAAAAACTGAGGCCTTGAGGGGTTAAGTACCCTTGTCCGAAGTCACACAGTTAGCAAATGGTGAAGCCAGGACTTCAACCCTGAGACAGACGTTTCTAGAGATGAGAATAAGGATTGAAAAATCAAACACACACAGGTGCCAAACAGATGACTCAGGTGGGTGAGGTAGTAAGCTATAACACGTGTCATGCAGTGGGAAAAGAGTGGATTTTGCCCACCTGCTAGCATATGCTTTCATTAATTGAAGCAGCCATTCCTTAGGACCGGCTGATTGCTGCCGTGTAGGAATATGAGTCCACTGTACCATCTCTTAGTTTTTTTAAAGAGAAGCTGGAATCCAGATGTTTCAATGTAATACCCTAATTTTTAAATGTTGGCCAGTGTTTAATTCAAATTAGAAAACCCCTTATATGTGCTTTCATTTCCTACGGACTGGGTCCAGCCTGCCCACCAATTTGGCCTTGCTATAAGTTTTGGATTCTGACAGTGCTGGACCTGAACCTCTGCTCTGCCATTTACTACTTAAGGGACTTGGGAAATTGGTTTAATGTCTCTAAGCCTCCATTTCCTCATGATTTACAATAGGGCTAATGATACCTCCTTTGTCAGGCTATTGTAGGATTGATAAGACAAGGGATAGAAAGTGTCTACCAGGTAGCACATATTCAACAAATGATGGCTATTTTTCATTTTTTTTAAAAAGATTTTTATTGGGGAATTGGGAGGATGGGAACAGACAAGTTGCTGTTGTTTTGTTCTTCAGTCTAGTTGTGGAAGACGTTGCTTCACTGTCCCAAGTTGGCACCATCATTGCGCTCTTCCCGGGCGAGGCAGATCAGTCGCCAGCTTCTGGACGGCCACTCACTGCAGCTTCTGGCCGCTCACACTGGCTGCTGGCTACATATGGTAGCCCATGGCAACCCATTGCCACAGGGGCTGCAGCCTACGCCATCGCCGGCGAGTCACGGCAGCCCAGCTCCAGGTTGAGCTGTTGTTCAGCATCTCAGCTGTGGAGGACAGTGTCACTGGCCCTCATATGTGGGATCCGAACCAGGGCCCTCTGGCATCCCAAGCCAGTTCTTAACCATCATGCCACTCGGCCGGCCCTATTTTTCATTTTTAAAATACAATCATCATAGAGCTGGCAATAAATAAAGAAAAATAATAAAAGGGTAAGAGCCTTCTGATATTTCATAGGAATTTAAGGAAGAAACAATAAAGTCCTTTGAATGTCAAAACCACAAGGGATGAGGGGAAGAAGGTGAAGGGGAGCTTGTGAACAACCATCTTCTGCATTTCCAAAACTTGGCAATAACTTTAGTTAATGACAACTAAACAGAGAGAAGATGTCAGTTGAGGGTACCAAATCCATAATAATAGTAAACCCATACAAGATGAGTAAAATATGCTCAATAGAGTTCACAAGCCCAACAACTCATTTTTGGGAACCTTCAATTCCTTCCAAGACCCAACAAAAACTGTTTGTCCCAACACAATCCCTATGGGATTTTTTAATCTAGCGGTTTCTCTGTCTTTTCCAACCTTGAGCCCAGATCAACCAGTCTTAAGAAGAAAATTAGCAATGATCACAGAAGGTTGGGAAATCGGAGCATGAGTAAGCAAGAGCTAACTTTAATCTGCAGGGGAAAAAAAATAAGGTGAAGACAAAGCTATTGATGATGAGGGCATGAAGTCCACCCTGGTTGGCTTGCTTTTTGCTGGAGCTGACAAATCTAAAGCTTTGCTCTGCCTGTGCATCAGTTGTCAAAGAGTGAGAAAGGCCAAGGGGGATCACATAAGATTTTTACAACTCTGAAAACCCAAGATCGAGCTATGGTGGATCAAACCATACCCTCTTGGGTCCAAAGGATAGATGCAACCTTCTGAGATGGGAGGCAGAGAAACAATAAAAACCAAATAACTATTCAACACAGTACACCCTGTTCATTTAAAATACCACTGTAATTTTTTCCCTTAAGTTTGACATTTTGCCAAGCAGGAAAATAAGCCTAGGTAATGTGCACTAGTATTTTGTGCTTTGTTTTGTACATTATGATTGTTTATAACCAAATACCAAGGTTTGTTTTTTGTTTTTTGCTTTTTTTGTTTTTGTTTTTTTTTGGGGGGGGGGTTGCATAGGTAAAATTGGAAAGGTTCCAAACCCTCATGGTCAAGTCAAATTGTACCATGTTTACTGTGCCTTCCTCACAAACCTCTTTACCAGGTGGGTTTTATTTAAATTACATTACAAAGACAACCTTGAAGATGAAAATTGCCAAGAAGAAAATAGAGAAATTTAGGTATATGAGACTTTGTTTTTAGTGTTTTTGTTTTTGTTTTTGTTTGGTACCATCTGAAAGTCCTCCCGCTTTGGCACCAGCTAGTGGCAACTTTGCATGCACCTAGCGCAAGGTCTAGCACAAAATAACTTAATACTTAATAAGCATGTAAATGTAACCAACTTTCCCAGAATCATTTTCAGAGAGTAATAAGTTAAAAGGGTCACCAGTGTGTTTCCTCTCTTTCTCTCTCCACCAGGGGACGCAAAGAGAGGCCCAGGTTCTCGGGAATGTTGGGTTGGGCTGCAGCCCGCGAAGCTTCTTTGTGGGAGGGAGGGTGAGGTTTCCAAAAGGAGTCCAAGCCCCTGAGGATGGAACGGGGTTTCAACAGAGACTTTAGTCCCACTATGTCAACAACTGCACAGCTAACCAACTTTGTCCTGTTGACCTTTCAGCCTTGGTTCTGGCGGCACCACATCTACCTTGAGAAGAAGTTCATGAAAGCTCCTCGTGGTTGATGGATGCTGATGAAACATATCTGCCAAACTGACCGAGTCTCACAGAAGTCACAGGTCAGCTGTCACAGGCCCTGGGGACTCCTCTCAGAGCCTCTTGTCCTGGGAATAGCTTTTAGGAATTCTAGAAATAGCTCTGCTACCACCAAGCTACGTGATTTTAGGCAAGTCACATGACACACAGTTTAGACTTCCCATCTCGCCTCTCTACCTCAGTAATGAGTCAAGAGGATCAAAAGGAACATCATGACTATTACTTCAAGGGTCTAAATGTCTAAAGATTTGCTTCATTCTTTAAAAATGATCTTATGTCTTGGAGTAAATATTTTCCCAAAAGAAAGATCTCTCCAGTTCTCTAAGTTTCAATTTTTTTTTTAAGATTTTTATTGGGGAATTGGGGAAAGGGGAACAGAGAAGTTGCTGTCGTTTTGTTCTCCAGTCTAGTTGTGGAGGACGTTGCTTCACTGGCTCAAGTCGGCACCATCATTGCGCTCTTCCCGGGTGAGGCAGATCAGTCGCCGACTTCTGGACAGCCGCTCACAGTGGCTCTTGGCAGCTCACATCAGCTGCCGGCTGCTCATGCTGGCTGCTGGCCACACACGGTAGCCCATGGCAACCCACTGCAGCAGGGGCTGCAGCCTATGCCATTGCCGGCGACTCACGGCAGCCCAGCTCCAGGTTGAGCTGTTGTTCAGCATCTTAGCTGTAGAGGGCAGTGTCACTGGCCCTCATATGTGGGATCCAAACCGGGGCCCTCTGGTGTCCCAAGCCAGCTCTTGACCAACACACCACTTGGCTGGCCCTGTAAGTTTCAATTCTTAATAAAGACAATTTGAATAGTAAAACAGCATTCGATGTTACAGGCAATTATCAAAAACTACATCTGCTCAGAAGAGTAAAGTGAAGTAAACCTGTTTTAATTATGCTTCTTACCTGGGGTCCTCTGATTTGGGGTGGGGGCAATCACAGCTGCTTACAGCAAACATCCCCGCAAGAATGATGAGTGTGGGGGAGTTTGAGAAGACAGGACAGGACACCCACAACATGTACTACAAACCTCAACTCCCAAATCTCAGAGAACTTTGCCACCATATATAGAGCTCTGGTGCCTGTAGAGTCCACCCAGGTAAACAGACACACAATTAGGTTGTTTTTTAACTTTAGCCAAATCTAGAAACTTCTGCTTTGGGTTCACACTGCCAGGAAGTCTTTTAGAGTGAGAAAGTCTAGATTTGGAAACATGTGAGGAGCTCTCACTACCTAGCTGCCTACTTTTCCTCTTTGCCTCCAATTCTGGGAGGTTCTAACATGAGGAGTTAGGCAAGTTTTCCTAACAGCTAGCTAGCTAGCTCTTTCTCACATCAGGGTTCTGAGTCTATGAGACCATGTGCAAGAAATTCCAGTCAGATTCCAGTGTCCTTCTGCCTCCAGTAGGGAGCCATATCTAAAAGCACCAGGTACTATCCTAATAGAAGACGAGAAGCAGGGTGAAGACCAAAAGCAGCCCTGAAATTGGGACCAGAAGATCTGAGTTCCAGCCCCAGCTCCACCATCAGCCCTGATGTAAGACCAGCCCTCCTGATTAACATGAAGTCATTTTTTTAAGCAAAATATAAGGGTAGAAACACCATTCCTTTCTCAAAGAAATGTTATGCAGATCAAAGGATAATGTAGAAGTGAAAACATGTTATCAACTCTAAATTGCCATACAGCTGTAAAATATTATTACTTACGTTATAAGACAAAGTATACCCCCCCACACACACACACACACAATGAGCCTGTGGCTATCTATCTCAGACCTCATCCACTTCTCTATCCTCCTCACCTTCTGCAAAAGGCACCATTTTTCATTCACTTAATTCACAGAATGATGGCTGAGCATCAACATTTTTGCTTAGAAAGTCTTCCCCACCCCTCCCTGCATCCTGCCTCACCCCATCCCAGTGCAGGATGACTAAACAGCTCACAAGCTGCTTTTATAGGCAAAAATAGGTTTTTTGTTTGTTTGTTTGTTTTCAATCACCAGTTTCCTAAATGAGTACAAAATTAGCTTAGGCATTGGAAGTCATTTAGACATTAGAACTACCCGGCATAAGGGAACATAGGTTTAAAAAGTCATGTTAGAAGTTATTGCTAAGACATTTGGAATTTTCACCAGGAATTTTGGAAAGACTAGGATTTCTGATTAACACAAGAATCATAGGAAATGATTCTGCTACTTTGCTTTGCAAATAACATGGCATTTCCTTTACCTAACCTTAAAGTGACCTCTTTTATAATGTAATAAAATATTACTCAGGACCACCCTCACCATACTTATCAGTTTGTCTAGCCAGTTTGCCTTAGCCTTTACATGATATGTGGGTTGAATAAATGATTTTTTTTAAGTTAAAGGTAAGCTCTAGAAGAAGAGAAAAAGAAGCATAACTTCCAAGCCCTTTATTTAGGACTTTTTAAGGAATTGGCAGGCTCACTCTCTAATCTGGTGTTAAAATATCTTCTTTCTTCCTGGGATATTCCCAGAGAAGGGCCACATTGTGACCTCTTTCAAAATCTAAAAAAATAAAACAAAAGTGTCCTGTTTTCTTTTGGCTGCCATGTACTTCATGAAGTCTCCAAGCCTATGATCTGGAAGCTTACTGTCTGTACACTGAGGGTGCCCTGAGCAGGGCTCATTGCACTGTGCCTGAAGCACAGGTCCCCAGACCACCTGCACAGCGTGTCCTGGGACCTTATCAAAATACCACAGTCAGTGATTCCCGTTTCCTGGGCTTGGGATTGGGCCTGGGAATCGACACGTATAACAAATAAGCCACTTGATTCTGACAAAATCAAAATTTGAGAAACATGTAGACTAATGGTTTTACCCAGTCGCGTTTCTTCATGTTAGCCAAATTACTACTCAATCTTTACTCTAGAGATTTCTGACAAGAAAATCCTATCTTTAAGGAATTGGCCTAGGATTATTAACTGTATTATGCACTTTAAATTTTTTTAGCATATGCCATTGATTCTAAGACACAAATCGCCGCACATTAACATCACCGAAGTTGATGTCATTGTCACTGTCTGCATGTGCACATCAAAATTTATAGGAGGCATGCCAGTCACCTAGAAGAGAATCTCAAAGACAATAGTGGAGCCAGACTTTTAAGAAATCCTGCATTATTCATAGTTTTGATGGCCAAGGGCCTATACTCTGTGAAAAAGATATGACATTGATATGTGATTCAAAGGGGCAATTTGTGAATGTGGAGTCATTTAGGAATATTTTATCCAATTTATTAAATTTCTGTTTTCCTTCCTATGAATGTTCAAAAGTTCTAAACTATAGAAATCTATATCCAAACAAGCCTAAAAGACTGCTTTCAATAAGTATAAGTAAAACTTCTAGTGATATAAAAGCATTATGTCAGAGTTTAATTGGGAGAATTATTTTTCTTCCTTAATGATACATAACATAATGGCACAGATTACACTGAAAACATCTTCGATTCAATGAAACCAGTAGTTGTCTAAATAGATAGACTTACTTTCATTTTCATTGACCTGCCATCAACAATTTACTTAGCAGTAGCATGAATTGTTTTACCAATCTTGAGTCTCCTACTAGAGCTTTACATGATGAAATTGAGGACTTTACTCTTGCAAGCTGCCTTATAAATATCTTAACTTGTCTGACTAGAGGTATTTTAGGACAAGATATATGTGCTGTAAAGCCTGAATTTAATATCCCACTCTCGGTTCCAAAATGCACACACACACACACACACACACACACACACACACACATACACACATACCCAGCTTACATTTCCAACAGCAGATCATGAGCTTGTGTATACCCCACCACTTCCAGACAACATGCTGAGCCTATCTCCTTTATAAATATATTTAGGAAGTACTCACTGAATAAAACATCAAACAATGTCTCCAAGAATGAAAGGCATCCAACGTACTTTGGCTTTCTGTATTCAGTGTTCTCAAAATGGCAAATCAAAATTTCAACCTTCATGTGGTCTAGCCTAGAAAGCCAGCCTATGAGGGATCAACAGTTATTACAAGTGAATAATTTGATGACCATCAATCCAGGCTATTTTTTAAATAGTAAAGCCTCCATTTAACTAACTTAAAATAATGTAACTCCAATAGGGCCACGAATGATCACCTTTCAAGCACCCCACATCCAAATAAAAGCCTACACTGAAAACAAGAAAATGTAGGATAATCTGATCCCGCCAGGGAATAACTGATGGGCACTTTTGAAGGGACCTGAGAGGAAACTTCTGAATAAAGCTGTTTGAAAAAGGGATGACGTGCGTGGCATACTTGCCTATGATAACTTCTTCTAAAAACCATGAGGGACTTACTCTGTCAAACAATCCTACATGATGAGCCTTCAAAACTGTTCACTTGCAACTGGAATGCCACATAAACCTATTGCAGGAAGACAAGCTTCTCCTTTGAGGGGCAGGGTACATCATCAGAGTATTTCACGTTTAATTAGGAGAGTGCAAGACTTCAAAACGCAAAGAAGCGCTTTCTCCACATACAGTCCCATGCTAGGGCAGTTAGAATAAACACGTAATCAAAGACCTTTAGTACCTGAAAGGAGGAGAAATATGTTGAAGCAATAAATGTGCCCCAGAAAGCCTCTCAAGCCATAAATACACCAGAGCTCTGAATTCAGAGTTAGAAAAAGTCTGATTTAAGAAGTGGTTCAGGGAAAGTTGTTTATTCAACTGCTAAAGAAACCAGAGTTTAAGAAATGTTTGATAACCTAAAATTTTATCATTTATTTTTTTACTAAATATTTTTTTAAATGTTTGGTATTTTTAACCTTGCCTTATAGTGGTTATACACACAACATTAGTATTTACAGTCGAGTAAGTTACTAAATATTTCTCTTCATAGAAACAAAAATGGTGCAACAACATAAATGGACCTAGAGGGTATTATGCTCAGTGAAATAAGTCTGATAGAAAGAAAAAGACCATATGATTTCACTTATCTGTGGAATCTAAAGAGCAAAATAAATGAACAAACAAAACAGAAACAGACTCATAGACATAGGGAACAAGCTGATGGTTGCCAGATGGGAGGGGGGAGGGGGGAGGGTGAAAAGATGAAGGGATTAAGAAGTACAAATTGGTAGTCACAAAACAGTCATGGGGATGTAAAGTAAAGCATAGGGAATATAGTCAATAATATGGTAATAACTATGCATAGTGCCAGGTGGGTACTAGACTAGTCAGGGAGATCACTTCATAAATTATATAAATGTCTAACCACTATGCAGGACATCTGAAACCAATATAAAATAATATTGAATGTCAACTGTAATTAAAAATTTTTTAAAAGGGGGAAATAAAGGTGAAGGGAAATAAAAGGTTTGAATTTCCAGGTATGACACAAGTAAGTCATGGGGAGATAATGTACAGTATGAGGGATATAGGCGATAATCTTATGATAGCATAGTACGGTGTCAGATGGTTGCTGGATTTATCATAGCGATCACTTCTTTAGGTATATAAATGTTGAATAACTATGGTGTACACCTGAAACTAATATAATATTGTATGTTAGCTATATTTTAATAAAATCTTTAAAATAAAGAAATCAATAAAAATGCTTAAAAACTACACAATGTTTGGCTTGCCTTTCATTTTCCCATTATATTTGTAGCATTTCCTGATTTAATTTTAGATGAATATACTTATACTCCTTTAAAAAAAGAGAAAGATGAAAGAAAGAAAGAAAGAAAGAAAGAAAGAAAGAAAGAAAGAAAGAAAGAAAGAAAGAAAGAAAGAAAGGGACAAGCATGTAGGCAAATGCGTCCACCATTGATGAAAATGTGGCCTCGGCCTGGGTTGCTTCTCTACCCACCTGCTTAAACTCTTTTCTCCATTCATCAAAACACTTCACCCCTCAAGGCTGACATGTCAGGTACTGTGCAATGCCCTTGCTGGTCTCCGCCAGGCCAGGATCCATCCCTCATCTAGCTTGCCATTTCTGCACTCCTAGCACCATTCTTTACCTACAGGAGACCCTCTAGTTCCGATGAATAGGAACCATTTTAGTCACTGTCATGGTCTTCACGGTGCTTGGCTTAGGTCCTGCACATCTGAGGGGCTCCAGAAATGGCATCGCCTCTAAGGAGAAATAAACAAATTTCAGAGATACACTCACAAACCCCAGCCCTCTAAGTAACAGTGAACAGGACGGCCCTCCCTAGATCCCAGAGTCCTTACACTTTGCCCCATGTCTCAAGGAGTCACAGTCGAAGGACAGCTCTCTCACCTCACCCTCTTCTAAAATTACAATACTAGAAGCATTACATCACTAACACATGAGTGGGAGAGTTTATCAGATCACTTTCTTTTCTGCCCTGTGTCTTCCGCCCCTATGACCCCCTCCAGCACCAAGCTCCTCTGCTGGGAAGTAAAGGGAAGTGGAAGCAGCAGGTTTATTGCACCACATAGAGCCGTGGTTAAGAACATATGATTTGGGGTCTTTGAATCCTGAGCATGCAACTTATACAAACTGGGCACAATATTCAAATCTCTAAGCTTTGATTTTCCCCAAATGCAAAAACACATGAGAATCCCTACTTCATAGGGCTGAACTGATGCACCAAACCCAGTGCCCGGCAAGAAGAGAACACTCAAAATATGTGGATAACAATGTGGCCTTGTGCTGGGCCCCCATCAGACGCCCCTCCTGCCCTGGATCTCCATTACCCCCACGATTCCTGGTCTCCTTAGAGCACCCAAGCAGATGTACACAATGGAAAAAGAATGGATACATAAGGTCCTCAGGAAGTGACAAGCTCAGGCTGTATCTCCACCCACTAAACCCTTTGATTCCATTTACTTACGGGGAAGGGGTGAGTGTGGACAAAGCTGGGCTCATACGATAATAAGTCAATTTAACACCACACTGTTAAAGTGGTTTATTTTTAGAGACATGGCCTTGCATGTATGGAAAGAACCCTCAGCATTGGCCCAGGGCTCTGGGGCTCTGGAGTCGACAGAATCCAGCCATGAGGCTGAAAGTTAAGGCAGCCAGGAGTGGACCTCATTTATAATAGTCTGACAGTTTCCAAGGAACTGAAACAACAACAAGACCTCATATGAGTCACACCGATTCGCAGGATCAGAGAAGTCACGGAGGATCAAAGAACGGATGAGCCTTCCAGCTCACTGCTCCTCTAAAACCAAAAGACACATTTCACAGGGCTCATTCTAATCTGTTCCAACTAATTTTCAGGGATTGAGTCTAGAGGAAGAGTCAGCAGGAGATTTAATTGCTATAGCCACTTGGATCCCTGACAAAATGGGCTTCAGTGGAATAATAAAAAGCCATATTTCCCACAATACCCTCCTCCAAACAAAATGAATGGGAGTTGAAAACTCACTTATGATAAAAAGGACCAAAGACATAACTGAGCAACTTGCAAAGCAATCAGAAATAAATATGGATGTAATTGAGCAACTTCCAATGCACCACAAATAAATATTACTAATTTATTCAAGGGCACTTAGTAACTGTTTTTTTAATGGACACATCTATTTTGTTTTTCCTGTTTAATTCTTTGTCTCATTATGATATCTGCCTACCAGCTGCAGGTGAGGTGTCACAACACTCAATGTTCATCCCACTGATAACCTCACTTTGCAGAGCGACATAGGCGAGCGTTGCACAGTGATCTTGGCCTCATGAGTTGGTTGGTATGCAACTTATTAAAAGAGATGCTGACTGGACAGCTGGAGAACAAGGGGCTCTCAATGTCTGCTGTGGGAGACTTGCTGCCACCCACAATGCCCTGTTGATTCCTGGCTGGGTTTCTTGTAAACAAGAGCAACTGGCAAAGTAGTCCTCACGCACCAGATCTGACAGAGCAGAGGCCACCGGGGAGACAGGATTGGTTTCCTCATGGTCCATCTTAGAGCAGTGCACTGAAAGTCAGACAGAGCTAGACTATATGTAAGCTGCATGATTAGGCAGCACCAGCTCATTACCTGGTATGATCAGAGACTGGATACAAGCATTTCCTCAACTCAGCCCTATCCCACCAGCTCAGCATTCATGCTTGGGGAGAGCCTGGCTTTCCTGGCATAATGGGGGCTGAGGACTGAGTCTTGCCCCTCTAAGATGCCACAAGCTAGCTACAGAATTCCCCTATAAGCAACCGTGGTTGGGGAAGCACCAGCCCCCTTCCTGGAATAATCACAGACTGACCAGGACTCGTTGCTGTAAGCACCAGGGCATCCAGGTTTCCATAGAGGCCAGCTTATTTTTAAAGGGAACCAGCCCTTTAACAAGCAAATTCTATCTTCTACCAGGTAAGTTGCTTTAGATAGTTACATACCTGCTACTCACGCTGCCCACCTGGGTCCTGTCTATATGGCCAGACAAAGAAAGAATTTGGTGTTTTCCACTTGAGCACAAAGGACCGATTTCTAAGGTACTGTGTGGTTTTCCACCATTTGCCCCACCAGCCCCAAATCCAGTCTCCGCCCTTTTCCTGCTCTGCTCTGCACCCTCTATGGGCTACATTACCCAGGTTCCCTTGCCTTCTGGCTTCTGGTGGTTTTGGCCTATGAAAGGCACCTACAGAGGATCAGAAGAGACAGGGACGGGTCATGGTATTTCTTCCCTACTCCTTCCCTGCTTTGGCCTACATTCATGCCAGTGGCGGTGGCCCTCAGGGCTTATAGCTCCAATTAGGCACCTTCTTCCATGGCTCAGCTCTCCTTGGGCTGTCAGGAGCAGCAATGGCTTCCTGCTGTTGCATGTCCCTGGGTGCCTCAAATCCCTTTACCCTGCCCATACCTCTATGAGTAGTCCCCATCCCGAAAGTCTCTTCATTTGAACCACCTGAGTCAGATTCTATTTCCTGACAGGATCTGAATGAAACAGATATCTTTCAGCAATAACATCCTGTGATTTTAACACCTGTGGTCCAAGCAGACTTATGTATTTTTTTGTTGAAACAGCATTCTGAAAGGAGTGCATTATGGGCCCCAGAATTATGACTTCCAACTCAGGCGGGTTTTGTTCTGCCCTGTCAGTAAATAACCCTAGATGGGCCACTTCTTTAACTCAAGACTTTAGACTATAAAAGGATCTGTTGATAATGATTGAATCCAATTATATCAAGTTTACTAAACAGTTACCTTGAAAGGTGTATAAAAACATATACAAATACTAAAATAGTATTACTGGTGAGGGTTCGGGTATAAACTTTGTATTCACTAATGAACTGGAGATAACAGAATAATCCCTGTTGTAGGCTTGTCTGAATTGTCTCTTGTCTCTTACTTGCACGGTCCACACCCTGATGATCCTTCTATGTGTGTTTCATGTTGATCTTGTTTTGTGTCCAAGACTTGATTCTCTGTCTATAAAATGAATTTCAGCAGGGACTCAGCCTTCATCACAAAATTACTATGGAGTCTTGGCTTCCCTCTAATACACTTGGCAAAATGCTGGCTGCCTACTTCTTTATTCCTTGCCTTCCCATTGGATGAGTAATCTTTATTTAATAAATTAAAAACATAGCTCAAGATGCCAATTGTTGCCAATGGCTATTATTACCATTTTAAAACTTGAGAATGAAGAGATTTCACCCAGAAAATTATTTTTTAAATAATATATAGGTTTACCATATGTTGGTTTTTGACTCAGATTTTACATCAATTTTTCTGACTCTTTCCTCCAAAAGGATTGGTCGCTTGAATGCACATAACCTTTCTCATCACAGTCTCTTGTCCCTCTGGATTTCTTCTGATACCTTCGTGAAACAACATTCTAGAAAACCTAGCCTGAAGGACAAGCAATGAAGGGCATGCTGGATGTCTGGGATGGAAGGCTGACTGGTCTGCTAGGAGTTTCCTTCTCCCCTGAACTGTGCATTATTAAAAACCTCCTCATCTTAGAACACTTCGATTGAGATCCCACAACAAGCATCCTCGGCTTTGGTTTGGGTTGGTTTCTTTGCATTCAGTCACTCGATGCTGTAACCTGCTGGCTTAGACCCTGTCATAAGGACACTTTTCTACGATTTCTGACTGCATGAGACTTCGTTCTTACAGCATGTGTCTGGCAGTTAGTAACTCAAGGGAAGTGTCACTCAGAGAAGGAATGATGTTCTTCCCCAACATCATGCTGCCCCACTGTGCGGCTTCCAGTATTCTCAGTACATGTTACCTGGGAATGGCTTCCCTGGCTGTGCACATCAGAGCAGCCTGTAAACTGGGACCCTCGCTCTTTGTGTTCTGTGTTTGTTTCTTCAGAGAAGTGTTTAAAACTCATTCTGGTGAGAAGAGTGAGGTCTGATTTAAGTCTAAACTTTAAAATATTTCCCTGGCCACCTCCCACACAACCTACACACACATTAGGTAGAAATACATGTGCCTTAGCACTTCTAGTGTGACAGTTTTAAACATCTCCCTGGCAGCAGAGGTTCAGGAACTTGTGGCTTGTCAATCACCCAAATATGCAAAAACAAAACATCATTCCTAGAGCCAGCCTCTTACATCCTCAGAGTAGGTGATGTTTATACGGTGTGGCTTAATCAGCACAAGGAATAGTCTCTGCCCAAACCATCTCCATTCCTGTCACCATACCTGACAGCTCATCATTAGAGATGCTTCCTCTGAATCTTTAGAGTTTTTTTATTATTTAAAAAAACAACATTAAATAAAATGAGAAAATACACTGTAAAGTGGCAACACCTTAAAATATTCTTGAGCTATGAGATGTTGGTAGGTATTTGCTGACAATAAATCCTTGCAGATGAGGACTATTAAGAGAAATAGGAATGCTGAGAGTTGAGATGAGGCTTCCCGTGGTCAACTTTACCTGCTTCCAAATTTTGTCTTGAACAATTCTGATAACCCAGGGGCTTTTTTGTTTGTTACTTTTTTTGTGGGGTTTTCTGGCAAATTTCAGAAAGCATAGAGAGAACTACAAGACTTATTCAAACTTAATTTTGTTTATTAAGGGAAAAATGGGCAGAAGTCGATTTTGAAACGTTCTTTCCTGTTGACACATGTTCAAAGAATGTCTGGAGGAAATACTAAATTAAAATACAGACTGATTCAACTATTGGCATCAAATCACTTACAATGAAATATGGTTACTATCTTGAATATGAGGGAAAAGAAAAAGAAGCTTCCGAACTTTATAATTTTGTTGATGAAAACAATGAAAATCTTAATTTAGAATCTATTTTATGTTATTTTGATTTTGTCATTGTGAATTCCCTTGGAGACATTTACTCAAAATGGCTCTATTATATTCCTGGTTCCTGATATTACTGGTGTAAAGAGTACAGGGTTGGGGGTGGGGAGTTTAATATTTCAAATATAAAATCACTAACTGTAAATGTTCACCTATGAATATTCTTTCTCATAATTTGGAGAACAGGAAGAGGAACTGGCAGTAGCAGTAAAGAGAGTGATTAAAGGGGTAAAGAATATCAGGACAGAGAACATGACAGGAGTTGGGCAGTGGGTGCTTCAAGGAAAAGCTGGCCAACAGCATGAAGGGATGCAAAGATACCAAAGAAAACGAGGATTGAGAAAAGCCCACAAGTTTCACTGGTAACGTGATTCATCTGTTCAGTGAGAAATGAAAATAATTTGTCAGGATGACAAAAGAGAGCAAGAAATTGATTGTGAAAGAAAGAACTTTGATGATGAAAGAAAGAAAAGAAATGATAAATTGAGAAACAACCATGTTCAAGTAAATATCTTTCATGAATAGGTAGGTCTGTGTATGCTTGCATGCAAAATTAATGTAGGGATGCATGGATGGAAGAATATTGAAGGAATGAGTTAGTGAAGATGTAGAAATTTAAGTTACTATATAAATAAATAATTAAAAGATTAAGTCCCCAGCAGATGAGGAAAAACTAGAGGTGTCCCTCTATGAAGGTGTACCCACTTGACCACGAGGAAAAGAGAAGTTAGATAAAGAAACAGAGTTCACCTCCAACTTCTGAAGTTGGAGGTGAAGTGATAAGGTCTAGTAAGGTGGAAAAAGGGGGCCTGGGAAAGATGAAGAAAGTCTGGAAAGACTATTGTGGTCAATGATCTAGAGAATGAACAAGAAAGAAGTGAAACAATTTCTGCAGTATAGTGAATATGCTACCCTTGAGTTGGTGTGCTAGCCTGCCAGGCCCCTGTGAAGTAGTACTTTTTAAGCTAGAATCTGAGAAAACAAATAGTAAGGGTGATATAGTGTGGGGCAGTTCCACAGTAGAAGGTTAAGGGGTAGGGAAACCTGGAGTTGATATGTGGACCTCGTTAACATATAACTGTCTTGTTCAGACTGAAAAGAGGTCAAATGTGTCCAGAAGAGAGCTAGTGGACATGGCTAAATGCAAGAAGGCCAGTGATTTGAAATCCTGGTGAGAAAAGAAAGTATATTTTGGACTTTGGAGAGAAGAGGTGAATTAAGGAAGCTGTAGAGGGAAAGAGAATTTACAAAGTTCAAGAGCTAAAGAAATAGCATGATAATTACATTGTTGATAAAACTCGTCAACTGACTCATCAACCAACAATGACAATTTAGATTATGCTTTCATTAATTGTTCTCTTCTCAGCTTGGTGGTCTTTTTATCAGTACTTGCTACAGTTGTGCTACTAGTGTGTCAAACTTATACTTTTAGTAAAACTTAAAAAATATAAAATGTGTTTTATTTTTTAGCCTGTAATCACCAAGAGTTTCTAAAATATTGTTTATATGCTAGGTCCCTAATGAGGAAATTTAACTAAAATATTATTTTATTTGTATTTAGATTGTTTGTTCACCATGAAGCCCATTTATTATTACTCATCTTTTTTTATTGATCTGTAAGAGCTTTTCACATGTTAAAGATATTTTTTTTGGGGGGGGATGTTTTTCAATACAAATGACAAACATTTTATCATGCTTCAGATATTGCCTATGATGTTTTTTGCCTTACAAAAGACAGTTTATATACTCTATATTACTGGTGGTTTCCTTTTTGCCTTCCTCTGCCAAACATTATTTTTTATTTACCATTTCATTTAGTGTTCATAATGATTTCATTTTTTTCATAAAAAATCTTTAATCCACCTAGAATTTATTAATGATAAAGAGTAACATAGAGATTCAGGAATCAGTGGGCATGGGATCAGGGTTGGGGGTTATGCAAATGTGTGTGTGTGTGTGTGTGTGTGTGTTGTTTGCTTAATCATTAGCCTTTGAAAAGAGTATATCCATCATACTTAGAACTATGTAACAATTCTAACTTGAATTCATTGTAAATGAAAAATAAAGGAATACTGAATCAATTGATTTATTGAGTTTCAGCTTGGCCATAGCATTTACTGTGTTTCCCTCATTAAAGAGCCTAATCATCCCCTTTGAAATACCTACTATTTTGCTTACTATAACTTTATTTTATGAAACCATTCTGATTAGTTTAAACAACTGAATTGCTTTCAATATGATAAGATTATTCATTTTAACAGGTCTGTTTCTATTATAAAAAGATGATGTATTTGGCTTGGGACATATCACAGTATCTGAGATGTTCAAATATAGATGGAAATGTTCCATTGTAAGGCTCCCATCCTCAGTTGATTGTTTCCTTTTTTCCTCTACAATATTTATTTACTTCTTTCCCTTCCCTTCCTACTTCCTCCGCCTTTCCTCTGGTCTTTATTGCTGGGTTCTTTCCCTGACATATTTCCCTTGACTTGGCCTATATGTTGACCCATTTTTCTCCCTAAAACCCCACTAAGATTATCCAAGCCCTCAATTCCTCTGTGCAAGACCAGCATCTCCACTAGCCAATTGCTTGGGAGAGAGGTCAGGGCAGCAAACCTTCAGCTATCCTTATTGGCTGTTGATATGTGGGTCTTTGGTGGTCATCCCTGTACGAAGGATTTTCACATGTGTAAATCCTTTAGGACAAATATTACAGACAGTGTGAGTGATCTGCGTTGGGTCCAGTGACATCACAAGGACCAACCTATGTAGCACTTTCTCAATCACTCCCATAATATTTCAACTCAGTAAAAATAAACATCAAAAGTCACCCTGGAAAAGAAAAGAAAAAGAAGAGTTGTCACAAAAGGGCAGCTTGAGAAAAAAAGTTGAGATAAGGAGAGTGCCTGAGCAGGCACCCAACTCCAGGAGTACTGGGAAATCCCGATTTGCCAACTTCTCGACTTGTTCTCCTGTGGTTACTCCTTACTCCAAAATCCTGTACTCACTCCTGCACTTTTAATCCACTGCAGTCATTTCATAGTTGATTTGAAGAGGAGTAAAGGAGGAGGAGGTTAAAGGATGACTATGTGACTTAATAATGTTGGAGCATATTCATATTTAGTCAAGGAAGATAACTAATATGTAAAATATATTCTAATTAAAGGTTAAGGTGAAAAAAGATAAAACAAATTTCTCCCCATCCCACTCTCATCATCACCATCATTCTACCAAAGGGAGGTCATAGAGCAATTCACTGAAGCATTTAAACTTAAGTAGCTATAAGGAAAAGGCAGTACACCGCATGACCCAACCCAGCTTACCCCGTATCTCTGCACTGAGGTTAAGGCCGAAGCTCCAGGTCCAAATCAAGGGGTACTTTGCTTTCCTTTGCAATTGCTCTCAAGCTCACCCACTTTAAGGAATCTCATGGGAGGGATGGCTCTAATTGAAGTCGGATTTATATTTCCTTGGGCCCTTCAGACATGTCATCACAGTACCCCGATAGCCCTCCCCATTCCGATTTTTAAAGCTGCCATAGTTTCACCATAATTGATAGCAGATTCCTTTATCAAATTAGCTAAGCCATTGCTGGGCAGAAATCAAGGCCCAGAAGATGGGGGCCCACAAAGGAGGGACACAGGGGAATGCTCCCGAATCTTGATCTCGAGAGCTGGGGCCTGGGGGGACTTGGGCAGCCATGAGCATCTTGGAAACCTCGGTAATGGGAAACTTTTTCAAAGGAGGCTAAAAGGAAAGAGGGAGGAAGGGCTTGAAAAAGCTCTGCTTTGCAGTTGTGTCTACAGAGCTGCGCTCAAACTGCCTGTGGAGAAGATGAGGTGTGTTTTGGGGGGCTTGTTTATTTGTTAATTTGTTTGGTTTTAGTTTCAGTTCATTGCAGACTGATACTTTTATACAATACAACACAAATGAATAGAAAAGTTAAATTAAAAACAAAGGCATACAAAATACATCCCCTAATTTATGATTATACTGAACAGACATTAAATTACATTTTATTAAATAAAATAAATTAGCATAAAGCCATTGATCAACTGCTGAGATAGCTTCTAAACTCTGACTCTAAATCTCTCTCTGTCCTTGTCTTGCTCCAAATGGGCAATAATCAAGTCACAAACTGGCACAGGTCCACGCTTTGAGTGACACGGCTATAGGGGGCATGGCTAAATGAATGTGATGAAGCAGGTGTCTGGGCAGCCAAGTGGAGACAACCACATGTGGCCTTTGGAGCTTCCAGAAGGGTCAAGAAAGAAGAGAGATGGAGGGAAACAAAAATCCCACACTCAAAAACAGTATCTCTAAGAGGAGCCAATAAGAATAGCTGAATACAACACAGCAAAGAACTGCAGGGTCCCCCCCCCCCCCCGACGACGACGCGGGGGAGCGGTCCGCCCTGAGCACCGCAGCCTTGCACTTGCCCCGCTGAGCACAGCTGCTGCAAAAGCCTCCCAAAGCATACACGGCTCTCCCTGCACAGACTCAACAGAACAAAAATCAACACCCAGAAATAAATTAGATTGTCGACCTTATCATGTTACACAGCCCACTGTTCTCAAATCCAAGATCCTAAGTATAATAACAAATGATACTATCAAGTGGTGCATCAGTCTAAAGCCAAAACCAGGAACTCCTTACTATAAATCAACATGATTCTCAGAATTTTCCAGGTCAGCTGCAGGAAAATTATGAGGCTGTCCTTCCAAGTGAACTAAGTCTCACCCATGTCTAATTGCGGTGTATATGGCTAAATTCTTTTTTCCTGGGCACAACCAGCTTGCCTCTTAGAGCATCTAAGCCCCCAGAGCAGGCTTGTGGTCAGGCTGAAAACAACAGCCTGGAGCCAGCACATAAGGACTTAAAAACTGACTCTTCCACCTGCTAGCTCAATACTCTCCAGCAAGTCTTTATCTACAAAACCAGATTAATAACAGCCACTTCCATGGATGTATCATTGAAAATACTTAGCAATTTGTAAAAATCTGTGTGGATGGTCCTTACTACACAAAAATAAGGAACTGAAAGATGTTTTTAACCATGCCACCCTCTGATCCCCTACCAGAAACGAAGCTGTGTCTTTTACCAAGTTCATTTCTTCCACATTGTTCAAATCACTTCCACACGTCACACATTATCTCCCTTATGTTCCCAACATCGCTGGGACATAGAAGGGAAGCTGGTGTCATCCTGTCCTTTTCATAGCTTGGAAAAGTGGCACACAAGGGATTCATCTAAAGTGCATCAACAGTGACAAAGATTACTTGAAAATTCACAGGGACATTTTGGCTGAAACTAACAAGTTTGGGTAATTAAGTCTGTGGCTTTTCTTAATCCGGCTCCTCCTTGTCTCACCTACATGTCTTTGTGACAGGAAGTCACTACTCTGCATTGGTTTTGTTAATTCTGCTTCTTTAATATGCAGGAGCTTTACTATTGCCTCATCCCTGTAAAGTGAAAACAGAATATTTTTTCAAATTCTGTGCCGTGGCAGTGTGTTTATTAATATACAAGTTATTTCAGGTCAAGCAAATGATTTGGTCCAGGTTGTATGCTGTATACCATTGGGCAAATGACTCCCTGAGCCTGTTTCTTCATTTGTAACATAATAGTTGTTCCGCTTTCCTCACAGACATTAGACCGACAATATATAAATGACCATGTGAAAAGAATGGTGGAAATAATTTAAGGCACTTATATTATTCAATTATAATGTATAATGTATATTATAATATTACTTATTATTATTCTTACTGTCTTATGCTAGAAAACAACAATTTGGTAAGAGTCTCTTACAATCTGCCAAGCATAATAGTCCAGGATTTCAATTCTCCTTTGTAAAAAAAATAGAAGATAGTATATATATATATATATATATATATATATATCTTCTATTATATATATATATATATATATATATATATATCTTAGAAAAAAGAAAGTAAGATCTGTTCATTCAAAGTAATTTGGTCAGTGTTTCTGGGAAGTAATTGAGTTTCTGGTGCCTGATTCGTCTATTTGCACTCTTTATTTTATAACATTTGCATTTTTTTAAAATTTTATAACATCAGCACCTAGGAAAAACAAGAGTATCATAGAATCTTAAGTCTAATACCTTTTGAAGTGAAGGAGAGAGTAATGTAAAAAGCCTAGCAATGGATTATCATCTGTTTCTGGGGAAAATAACAAAATGCAGTCCTTGATTTTTAAAAGATATTATTAAGGCCCTGGATAAACACATGGTCATTTTCAATTAAAAATGAGTAAAAGGGAGACTTGGAATTAAAAATATGTTGCCAATATTCCCCTTAGTAACATTATGAAATCTCCCCAAAAAATGAAACTAAAATTTCACAAAATTTGGTCAAATTTAGAGAAAATGGCATGACTAGGAATAAGTTCGCTACAAAGAATATGGGTTTCTCTGGATGACATTCAGGCTTTAGCAAAGCCTTATTGTAAGGCAACTATGATTTGTGCAAGGTTCTATGTCTCTCCACACAATAAATCTATGTCCAAATGAAAAATAGAGAGAAACTAAATGTGAGAGGCACCATTTTCTGCCAGGAAAAATAGTAAGTATTGCTTTAGAGCAATAAACATCTTTGAACCCTGTCTACTACTTCATTAATTTCTTACAGCTTGGATATTTTTTATTCTTTCACCATTTATAACATGGGTATTCATACAGATATTGAAGGTGGTTAACTCCAGATATGAATTATTTATTGCACACTTAACTCTCCCCAAAATGCTAAAAGCATAGATCTGAAAATCCCCAAACTGACATACCTCTTTAAACTTAAGTGTGAAAACACCTCTAGAACGTTTGTGGTGAGCAAGTTAAAACTTGCAAGATTAAATTTTAGTCTTTAGAATCGTCTTCCTTCACCAATACAGTCAGAGTTATTTCATTAAAATGACTAAGTTTTCTTCTTTTTCTCTATTTTTCATAATAGCTGGGGCTTATATGACTCCAGAGTGTAAGTATCTCCTGTACCTACTACAGTGAGCATTAAATGAATTTCTAGTGATTGTGTTGTTACATTATAAATGAAAATGATTTGTCATAATTATGTCTATTCCTCTAAACTGTAATGTTAAACAATTGCTCATCAGTAAAATTAAAACTATTAGGTGCCTGTAGGATTTTTTTTTTTAATCGTGAAAATGATATAGTGGCTGTCAAAAGAAGAATTACATGAAATTATCTGCTTAGATCTTTTATGTTAAATCTTTTGGTTTTCTTTTGTAGGTTTCAACATGGAGATTATTGGAGGGAAAGAAGTGTCACCTCATTCCAGGCCATTTATGGCTTCCATCCAGTACAGAGGCAACCACATTTGCGGAGGAGTTCTGATCCATCCGCAGTGGGTGTTGACAGCAGCCCACTGTCGCGCTCGGTAAGTCCCTACACTTTCTGTTTCCATGTTTTTCCTCAAGTTTGCAAAAAGAGAAGCTCTTCACTCCCAGGAGACAATTCAATGTTCTGGTAGCTTCTGTGATAACTGACCATCCGGCGGAGTTTATTTACCTTCTCACACATCCACATTTCTGCCTTGGGTTTTCCTTTTCAAAAAAGGAGAGCAGGGCTACGTTTCCCAGGCAAGCCATTAGACAAACTGAAGCCCTCTGTGTAATGCCAGGGAACGCAGCAACAGTAATAATGGAAGCAGCAGTATCCCTGACTGCTCACAGGTCATTCCACCTGTGAGGAAATCAGACAACCTGAGTTTGCGTCTCCACTTTCCCATTTTACAAAGGGGTAATAATAATAGTAGTAGTACCTGCTTCATGGGGGTTTGAGGATTAAATAGTATCTTTATAAATATCTGAGTATGCTTAGCACAGAGTAAGTACAAATAAGTTGCAGTTAAATAGTAGTATTAGCAGCAGCAGCAGCAGCAGCAGCAGCAGCAGCAAGAGGAAACTGCTTTCCGAATGAATTTTTAGATTCCTTACATTAACTCCTCTGCCCCACTCCCCATCCCAGAGGTGAGGCCCACAGTTTGAGAATCAAAGCAGTAGGGGCAACAACCTTCCCAGGTGGAAAAAAAAAAAAAAAGGATAGACGATTTACACACACACACACACACACACACACACACACACACACACACAGATTCTTTTTCTGGGATACTTAGAATGAAAGCTTTTCTGAAGACACACTATGACACTTCAAAGTCCATTTCAGCCCATGAGTCTCTTACTCCAGCTTCAAAAGTCCTAAACTCTTGGGATTTTGCAACCGTCAAAACAGGAAAAGCAATAGAAAACTAACTTGGTGTTTGTTATTGTTTTGTTTATTGAAGTTTTAGGGGGTTTGTTTTTTACTTGTTTGTAGGTTTGCTTCCTTATGATTCTTGCCTGAATGAACTAAGACTCCTTTCCTTACAAACATCACAGCACTTCACTTAAGAATCTCTTAGTCATAATGCTTGGTTCTCTAGGCATCAGCTATATCTAAATGGAACAATTGAATTGACTTACTGCTCTGTGTTTTGGGGGGGTTTTGTTTGATTGCCACATTAATGAGAATTTTGAACACAAATTAGAAATTTTGAAGCCTAGAAACAGTGAGAACTCCTGTTTTGTTTCTAAATAGCAAGCCACTAATGTCTGATTTAATATGATTACTTTATTTAAGTGGGGTTCTTGCTGTCATAGAAATCACCCTTGTGTCCCCATCACTTCTGCCCTTTCCAGAGCACTTGTTCCCTGGGACCAGCTAGGCAGAGGGGGACTATCAATCAATGTTCATTCAATTCAAAATATGCATGTCCTCAAATATGTTTATGGTATACATTCAAATGGGCTCTAATCTCCCCAGACATAGAGCTTGACTTCTTATAAATGTTCAACAAATGCTGAATAGAAAGAAGGAAATAAATTGGAGGATTTTTTTTTCTAAGCCAAAACACAAGCCATAAAGCGTTACCCAAAGGTAATATTATTAAGTCAAATTTTAAATTTTGCCAAGTGAATCTGACTCAGTAGGGATGGATTCCCAAATTGACAAATTAGCGAAAAGGGGTCTTAGAGTTAAAAAAAAAAAAGCCGCTAAATATCATTTTAAATGGTTAAAGTTTAAAGAACTTCAGAATATGTGGATCAAATTTCCTCTACAGGACACTTGGGTGTAAAAATGTAGGCAGATTGGTGCTTAGAAAAATATTAAGCTTTATGAAATCCAAAATATTTATGAAATAGTTCATTGGTGGCTTCCCACAAATGTACTCCCAAGTATCCTCTGGGAATAGCTTACTAACCCCTGGCCCCTCTCTCAGCAAAACAGTGGAGGAGGCCAAATCCGGGGTGCTCCCTTCTCATTACCCATCCACATTGTTCTTCACTTAATGTCTTCACCCTTTATTAGTTGCCATACCAATTATAAAAGGAAACGGGTATAAAGGCTTCTTGTATAATCTTATTTTCAGCATTTTAACTTATCAGAAGCAAATCTCTCACCAATTCTTGTCCACTGTCTTCTCAAATCTCCTCCAAAGCCTTCCTTCACTGTGTACTTTTCCCATCCTTTCACCTGCTTAGCCAGTGATTAGGTGGAAGCCCCCAAAGCCCTGTCCACAAGGCCTCACTCTACTTCAAATCACTCAAGGCTCCCAGAGTAGAATGGTTAAAAATTCAAGTCCTGGATTCAAACAAACTGAGCTTTCATCCCTCCTGCATTTGTAGACTTAATATCTGTGAGACTTACTCGTTTGTTAATTTACCTGAGCTTCAATTTCCTAATTTGCAAAATGGGACTAATCACAATACCTCCCTGACAGGGCTGTTGTGAAATTAAAATGAGGGGAAATAGGTAAAATGCTTAGTACAAAACCTGGCATATCTCAATAACTTAATAAATATTATCTAATGTTATTATATTATTATTGCATTGATGGAATAGGACAGTGACAGCCAGGTATTCCCTCCTTTCTTATGGAAAAGAGACCTCCAAGATATAGTGGCCCTGCCTTCACTGTCAGACCTGGAGGCATGGGTCTAAGCAGAAACACTCCAAGGTGTTGGTAAGATCTCCAAAAAAATCATTTTTATTTTTGTAACTTCAGGTAAGTGTAATTTTATTCAACATACAGTAAACTAGATCAATCATGGCACTATTGAAATGCTGGTACTAGATCTGTATATGACCAGAGATTTTAAAAAAACAAACATAACACTGTTTTTTCTTCATCTGACTCACCAGTTTACATGCTCTAAATCTCCACAATAGAATTATCAATGGCTACTTACCCTAAAGTGTCTTCTTCATTTCAGATTAGTAGTGATTTTTCACCTTGAGGTAAGTTTTCATTTCTTCTCCAAACCATCTTTCCAATTGAGGAGACAAAACATATGAGCATATTTGACAGCCATGTAATAGACCTTACTTCTCCATATTGCCTTGAGATGACATCTAGACCTACCAGATTAGCAAATATATGTTGAGTCTTTACCTTTTAGTTACTAATACATTTAACACTGGGAAGATGAAAAAAAAGGTTTAGAGATTGATGGTGGTGACAGATGAATAATATAAATATATTTAATGCCATAGAACTGTACATTTAAAAATGCTTAAAGTTGTAAATTTTATGTTATATATATTTTACCTCAATTAATAAAACAAAATAAAATGGTGGGTATAAATCTCAACCCACAAACTTTAGAAATATAAGTTCCTTTATTTTTACATAAATTAATACAATTTTTGTTGTAAACTTGATCTTAGTCAATTAGAATTTTATTCCTTTTTTCCCACAGTAGGGTACAAGCTCTGATATTCTTTTGTAGTGCTAGAGAATTGGAGTGGGGTGGGTTTAAGGTGAGTCAATTGTCCCTTTATATTATTCATTCATGCTTGGGGTCCACTGAGACCTCTGTCACTCCACCTAATCCTAGACAAATTACCTTGGAGATGGTCCCTGTTCCTATATGTATATGAACTTTTCCACCATTTCTTCTCCCACTGGGGGATTTGTGAATCATTTTATTGCTTCTTAGGTTTGGCAAACGCCAATCTTCCAAAGTGGTTTTAGGAGCACACTCTCTCTCAAAGAATGAAGCCTCCAAACAAACATTTGAGATTATAAAATTCGTACCATTCCCAAGATCTACATCAGATGCCAAATCAAGTGATATTATGCTGGTTAAGGTACGTAGCATTGCCTTCCTTCAGCTTCTCCAACAGTCTTATACAACATAGTTCAGTGGTAAAATCATCTGTACAAAAGCATTTTATTAGCACTCTCTCCATATTTGAGGTAACTGACATATTCCATAAGGGCCCATTTTACTCCATATACTGCCTTGAAAAAAACAAGAATTTTTCTCAAATGTATCCTATCAAGGTTGTGTTAACACAAGAAAAAAGCAACTCTGATGCTTACATATGTGGGAGGGGAACATCCCAACAGGCCCTAAGGATCCACACTGAAAGCTTTTTCCCAAATGCTTTTATCATTAGCAAATGAAAAATACAAATCATTTATACAACAGAGCCAACCAAGTGACTTCAGGCTCACAGAAGTGAGTTACAACTTAGTCTAGACCGTACTTAGACTAGTCCAAACTTAGTCTAGACCGTACTCAAGGGTCCTATCCAGCAGGAAACAGCCCAGCCCTCAAAGTCATGGCCTATGGATGTTATTCCACAGAAAACCATCCAGTGCAGAGCAAAGGCCAGTTTACTTTAGACTGGGCAAAATTCCTGCTCTGTGTAAGCTCCCTCCACAAGCATCACTGAGCTCTATGGGGAATAGAGAGCATGTTCTGAAAAGCAACAACCACAAATGCAGCTGCAGGCTACCACCAAAGTAGATTCGAGAAGAGGGACACCCTCCTAGGACAGGGACCACACATATATCACTCAGGCTAATAGCAGAATACTACTGGGGATGAATAATAATTTATTCTCTTTTCAATCTGTCAGCTTCACACGGCCGCAAAACTTGATAAGCATGTCAAGCTGCTCTACCCAAGCACCAAAAATGATATTAGAGCTGGGACAAAATGCCAGGTTACTGGCTGGGGCAGCACCGACTCAGAACTTTTCAGCTTCTCTGATACTCTGCGAGAAGTCACTGTTACTGTCATAAGTCGAAAACTTTGCAACAGCCGAAGTTATTACAACCACAACCCTATTATAACTAAAGGCATGATATGTGCAGGAGATGCCAAAGGCCAAAAGGATTCCTGCCAGGTAAGAGCCTTTCTCTCAAAGAGGCTTCTTAGAGCTCTGTTCTACAGTCAAGGCTCCATTTGGTCACTGGCACAGAGGACGAGAGGCATGGAGAACAAAAAAATCAGTTCCTAAAATTACTCTCCATTCTTGCACAGCATTCTCTATTCATTTTCATCTTCCAGTGTGAATGAATCATAAGAACATCCCCAAAACATAATCAGTGTTCATTAAATGTTTTCTAAACAGGATAATGGACTATATCTGATGACTTTTACAGGCTTCGCCTGAGGGGTGGAAAGCCCCCTAACTCTGAGATCACTAGTAGTGATTAGAAGATAACTTGTACGAAAAAAGAACCACCTTTTAAATTAATTAACAGAGAGGTCATATAAGACTTAAATGCAAAAAGCTCAACTATATAGTGTGTGTTTTTTAAATCATGTTGACTGACTAAAAGGAACAACAGTCATACTTTTCAAAATCTTATTTCCTGGGGTAGTAAAAAAAAAAAAGCTGTATATGATAACAAGTGGCAAATAAGTAACACAGGTGGATTGCCAATTTTTTTAAACCACATCATACCATACATATGATAATCGGGCTGAGGGTGTGATGATTTCAAAGATTATGTGTATCTGCAATGCCCCAAGATTGCCATCCCCCTAAACCTCTGTTTTCATGGCCTACCAGAGCGTGAGGTACAGCAGTTTGCGATGTGAGTGGCAGCAGAAGCGAAGGCTGCCCTACAGATTTGAAAGCCAGCTCTTCATCTGAAAGGCCAGGCTGACCTCTCTACCACCTTGTCACTTCCCTTGGCAGCATTTTAGTTACATGTATTATCAAAATCAGTTCATTGAGCAAGTATTTACTATGTGTTGTGTATGTGCAGAGCACTATGTTCAACCTTATGAGGATGCAAAACAGGAAAAAAATAACACAGAAGATAGAGTTCCTGCCACCAAGACATTTACTGGAACACTCTTATCTGCCAGTTTCAATAACAGCTGGATTTCAGACCCATGGAGACCAAAATGAAATTCACAATGTAAAAAATTTCTTTCATTTCAGTGAGTTATTTCAAACTTTATGTCTACCCATCCCTTGAGGAATGAAGTTCAATAGTCACTGATTACCAAAGATTTCATATATATATATATATATATATATATATATATATATATATATATACACACACACACACACACACA